>NW_028117056.1:600000-919773 GCF_964273445.1 Streptopelia decaocto
GTCCAAAGTTTCAGCGGGATTTCCAAAATGTTGAAAGGAACTCGAAACGTGTCAACCTTGGTTTTGAGAATCTCTCCCGGAGTTTGAGAGATTTGGACGTGAAAGGGTACCAGTCTTGTCCGGGGATTTGGAACCCTTCGCCAGAATGTCCAAAGTTTCAGCGGGATTTCCAAAATGTTGAAAGGAACTCGAAACATGTCAACCTTGGTTTTGAGAATCTCTCCCGGAGTTTGAGAGATTTGGACGTGAAAGGGTACCAGTCTTGTCGGGGATTTGGAACCCTTCGCCAGAATGTCCAAAGTTTCAGCGGGATTTCCAAAATGTTGAAAGAAACTCGAAACATGTCAACCTTGGTTTTGAGAATCTCTCCCGGAGTTTGAGAGATTTGGACGTGAAAGGGTACCAATCTTGTCGGAGATTGGGAACCCTTCGCGAGAATGTCCAAAGTTTCACCGGGATTTTCAAAATGTTGAAAGGAACTCGAAACGTGTCAACCTTGGTTTTGAGAATCTCTCCCGGAGTTTGAGAGATTTGGACGTGAAAGGGTTCCAATCTTGTCGGGGATCGGAAACCCTTCGCGAGAATGTCCAAAGTTTCAGCGGGATTTCCAAAATGTTGAAAGGAACTCGAAACATGTGAAGCTTGGTTTTGAGAATCTCTCCCGGAGTTTGAGAGATTTGGACGTGAAAGGGTACCAATCTTGTCGGAGATTGGGAACCCTTCGCGAGAATGTCCAAAGTTTCAGCGGGATTTCCAAAATGTTGAAAGGAACTCGAAACATGTCAACCTGGGTTTTGAGAATCTCTCCCGGAGTGTGAGAGATTTGGACGTGAAAGGGTACCAATCTTGTCGGGGATCGGGAACCCTTCGCGAGAATGTCCAAAGTTTCAGAGGGATTTCCAAAATGTTGAAAGGAACTCGAACCATGTCAACCTTGGTTTTGAGAATCTCTCCCGGAGTGTGAGAGATTTGGACGTGAAAGGGTACCAATCTTGTCGGAGATCGGGAACCCTTTGCGACAATGTCCAAAGTTTCAGCGGGATTTCCAAAATGTTGAAAGGAACTCGAAACATGTCAACCTTGGTTTTGAGAATCTCTCCCGGAGTTTGAGAGATTTGGACGTGAAAGGGTACCAATCTTGTCGGGGATCGGGAACCCTTCGCGAGAATGTCCAAAGTTTCAGCGGGATTTCCAAAATGTTGAGAGGAACTCGAAACATGTCAACCTGGGTTTTGAGAATCTCTCCCGGAGTTTGAGAGATTTGGACGTGAAAGGGTTCCAATCTTGTCGGGGATTGGGAACCCTTCGCGAGAATGTCCAAAGTTTCAGCGGGATTTCCAAAATGTTGAAAGGAACTCGAAACATGTCAACCTTGGTTTTGAGAATCTCTCCCGGAGTTTGAGAGATTTGGACGTGAAAGGGTACCAATCTTGTCGGGGATCGGGAACCCTTCGCGAGAATGTCCAAAGTTTCAGCGGGATTTCCAAAATGTTGAGAGGAACTCGAAACATGTCAACCTTGGTTTTGAGAATCTCTCCCGGAGTGTGAGAGATTTGGACGTGAAAAGGTACCAATCTTGTCGGGGATCGGGAACCCTTCGCGAGAATGTCCAAAGTTTCAGCGGGATTTCCAAAATGTTGAAAGGAACTCGAAACATGTCAACATTGGTTTTGAGAATCTCTCCCGGAGTTTGAGAGATTTGGACGTGAAAGGGTACCAATCATGTCGGAGATTGGGAACCCTTCGCGAGAATGTCCAAAGTTTCAGCGGGATTTCCAAAATGTTGAAAGGAACTACAAAACATGTCAACCTGGGTTTTGAGAATCTCTCCCGGAGTTTGAGAGATTTGGACGTGAAAGGGTTCCAATCTTGTCGGGGATCGGGAACCCTTCGCGAGAATGTCCAAAGTTTCAGAGGGATTTCCAAAATGTTGAAAGGAACTCGAACCATGTCAACCTTGGTTTTGAGAATCTCTCCCGGAGTGTGAGAGATTTGGACGTGAAAGGGTACCAATCTTGTCGGAGATCGGGAACCCTTCGCGACAATGTCCAAAGTTTCAGCGGGATTTCCAAAATGTTGAGTGGAACTCGAAACATGTCAACCTTGGTTTTGAGAATCTCTCCCGGAGTTTGAGAGATTTGGACGTGAAAGGGTACCAATCATGTCGGAGATTGGGAACCCTTCGCGAGAATGTCCAAAGTTTCAGCGGGATTTCCAAAATGTTGAAAGGAACTCGAAACATGTCAACCTGGGTTTTGAGAATCTCTCCCGGAGTTTGAGAGATTTGGACATGAAAGGGTTCCAATCTTGTCGGGGATCGGGAACCCTTCGCGAGAATGTCCAAAGTTTCAGAGGGATTTCCAAAATGTTGAAAGGAACTCGAACCATGTCAACCTTGGTTTTGAGAATCTCTCCCGGAGTGTGAGAGATTTGGACGTGAAAAGGTACCAATCTTGTCGGGGATCGGGAACCCTTCGCGAGAATGTCCAAAGTTTCAGCGGGATTTCCAAAATGTTGAAAGGAACTCGAAACATGTCAACATTGGTTTTGAGAATCTCTCCCGGAGTTTGAGAGATTTGGACGTGAAAGGGTACCAATCTTGTCGGGGATCGGGAACCCTTCGCGAGAATGTCCAAAGTTTCAGCGGGATTTCCAAAATGTTGAAAGGAACTCGAAACACGTCAACCTTGGTTTTCAGAATCTCTCCCGGAGTTTGAGAGATTTGGACGTGAAAGGGTACCAGTCTTGTCGGGGATTGGGAACCCTTCGCGAGAATGTCCAAAGTTTCAGCGGGATTTCCAAAATGTTGAAAGGAACTCGAAACATGTCAACCTTGGTTTTGAGAATCTCTCCCGGAGTTTGAGAGATTTGGACGTGAAAGGGTACCAATCTTGTCGGGGATCGGGAACCCTTCGCGAGAATGTCCAAAGTTTCAGCGGGATTTCCAAAATGTTGAAAGGAACTCGAAACATGTCAACCTTGGTTTTGAGAATCTCTCCCGGAGTTTGAGAGATTTGGACGTGAAAGGGTACCAATCTTGTCGGAGATTGGGAACCCTTCGCGAGAATGTCCAAAGTTTCAGCGGGATTTCCAAAATGTTGAAAGGAACTCGAAACATGTCAACCTTGGTTTTGAGAATCTCTCCCGGAGTTTGAGAGATTTGGACGTGAAAGGGTACCAATCTTGTCGGGGATCGGGAACCCTTCACGAGAATGTCCAAAGTTTCAGCGGGATTTCCAAAATGTTGAAAGGAACTCGCAACATGTCAACCTTGGTTTTGAGAATCTCTCCCGGAGTGTGAGAGATTTGGACGTGAAAGGGTACCAATCTTGTCGGGGATTGGGAACCCTTCGCGAGAATGTCCAAAGTTTCAGTGGGATTTCCAAAATGTTGAGAGGAACTCGAAACATGTCAACCTTGGTTTTGAGACTCTCTCCCGGAGTTTGAGAGATTTGGACGTGAAAGGGTACCAGTCTTGTCGGGGATTGGGAACCCTTCGCGAGAATGTCCAAAGTTTCAGCGGGATTTCCAAAATGTTGAAAGGAACTCGAAACATGTCAACCTCGGTTTTGAGAATCTCTCCCGGAGTTTGAGAGATTTGGACGTGAAAGGGTACCAATCTTGTCGGGGATCGGGAACCCTTCGCGAGAATGTCCAAAGTTTCAGCGGGATTTCCAAAATGTTGAAAGGAACTCGAAACATGTCAACCTTGGTTTTGAGAATCTCTCCCGGAGTTTGAGAGATTTGGACGTGAAAGGGTACCAATCTTGTCGGGGATCGGGAACCCTTCGCGAGAATGTCCAAAGTTTCAGCGGGATTTCCAAAATGTTGAAAGGAACTCGAAACGTGTCAACCTTGGTTTTGAGAATCTCTCCCGGAGTTTGAGAGATTTGGACGTGAAAGGGTACCAATCTTGTCGGAGATTGGGAACCCTTCGCGAGAATGTCCAAAGTTTCAGCGGGATTTCCAAAATGTTAAAAGAAACTCGAAACATGTCAACCTTGGTTTTGAGAATCTCTCCCGGAGTTTGAGAGATTTGGACGTGAAAGGGTACCAGTCTTGTCGGGGATTGGGAACCCTTCGCGAGAATGTCCAAAGTTTCAGCCGGATTTCCAAAATGTTGAAAGGAACTCGAAACATGTCAACCTCGGTTTTGAGAATCTCTCCCGGAGTTTGAGAGATTTGGACGTGAAAGGGTACCAGTCTTGTCCGGGGATTTGGAACCCTTCGCCAGAATGTCCAAAGTTTCAGCGGGATTTCCAAAATGTTGAAAGGAACTCGAAACATGTCAACCTTGGTTTTGAGAATCTCTCCCGGAGTTTGAGAGATTTGGACGTGAAAGGGTACCAATCTTGTCAGAGATTGGGAACCCTTCGCGAGAATGTCCAAAGTTTCAGCGGGATTTCCAAAATGTTGAGAGGAACTCGAAACATGTCAACCTTGGTTTTGAGAATCTCTCCCGGAGTTTGAGAGATTTGGACGTGAAAGGGTACCAATCTTGTCGGGGATCGGGAACCCTTCGCGAGAATGTCCAAAGTTTCAGCGGGATTTCCAAAATGTTGAAAGGAACTCGCAACATGTCAACCTTGGTTATGAGAATCTCTCCCGGAGTGTGAGAGATTTGGACGTGAAAGGGTACCAATCTTGTCGGGGATTGGGAACCCTTCGCGAGAATGTCCAAAGCTTCAGCGGGATTTCCAAAATGTTGAGAGGAACTCGAAACATGTCAACCTTGGTTTTGAGAATCTCTCCCGGAGTTTGAGAGATTTGGACGTGAAAGGGTACCAGTCTTGTCGGGGATTGGGAACCCTTCGCGAGAATGTCCAAAGTTTCAGCGGGATTTCCAAAATGTTGAAAGGAACTCGAAACATGTCAACCTCGGTTTTGAGAATCTCTCCCGGAGTTTGAGAGATTTGGACGTGAAAGGGTACCAATCTTGTCGGGGATCGGGAACCCTTCGCGAGAATGTCCAAAGTTTCAGCGGGATTTCCAAAATGTTGAAAGGAACTCGAAACATGTCAACATTGGTTTTGAGAATCTCTCCCGGAGTTTGAGAGATTTGGACGTGAAAGGGTACCAATCTTGTCGGGGATCGGGAACCCTTCGCGAGAATGTCCAAAGTTTCAGCGGGATTTCCAAAATGTTGAAAGGAACTCGAAACACGTCAACCTTGGTTTTCAGAATCTCTCCCGGAGTTTGAGAGATTTGGACGTGAAAGGGTACCAATCTTGTTGGGGATTGGGAACCCTTCGCGAGAATGTCCAAAGTTTCAGCGGGATTTCCAAAATGTTGAAAGGAACTCGAAACATGTCAACCTGGGTTTTGAGAATCTCTCCCGGAGTTTGAGAGATTTGGACGTGAAAGGGTACCAATCTTGTCGGGGATCGGGAACCCTTCGCGAGAATGTCCAAAGTTTCAGCGGGATTTCCAAAATGTTGAAAGGAACTCGAAACATGTCAACCTTGGTTTTGAGAATCTCTCCCGGAGTTTGAGAGATTTGGACGTGAAAGGGTACCAATCTTGTCGGAGATTGGGAACCCTTCGCGAGAATGTCCAAAGTTTCAGCGGGATTTCCAAAATGTTGAAAGGAACTCAAAACATGTCAACCTTGGTTTTGAGAATCTCTCCCGGAGTTTGAGAGATTTGGACGTGAAAGGGTACCAATCTTGTCGGGGATCGGGAACCCTTCACGAGAATGTCCAAAGTTTCAGCGGGATTTCCAAAATGTTGAAAGGAACTCGCAACATGTCAACCTTGGTTTTGAGAATCTCTCCCGGAGTGTGAGAGATTTGGACGTGAAAGGGTACCAATCTTGTCGGGGATGGGGAACCCTTCGCGAGAATGTCCAAAGTTTCAGTGGGATTTCCAAAATGTTGAGAGGAACTCGAACCATGTCAACCTTGGTTTTGAGACTCTCTCCCGGAGTTTGAGAGATTTGGACGTGAAAGGGTACCAGTCTTGTCGGGGATCGGGAACCCTTCGCGAGAATGTCCAAAGTTTCAGCGGGATTTCCAAAATGTTGAAAGGAACTCGCAACATGTCAACCTGGGTTTTGAGAATCTCTCCCGGAGTTTGAGAGATTTGGACGTGAAAGGGTACCAATCTTGTCGGGGATCGGGAACCCTTCGCGAGAATGTCCAAAGTTTCAGCGGGATTTCCAAAATGTTGAGAGGAACTCGAAACATGTCAACCTTGGTTTTGAGAATCTCTCCCGGAGTTTGAGAGATTTGGACGTGAAAGGGTACCAATCTTGTCGGGGATCGGGAACCCTTCGCGAGAATGTCCAAAGTTTCAGCGGGATTTCCAAAATGTTGAAAGGAACTCGCAACATGTCAACCTTGGTTATGAGAATCTCTCCCGGAGTGTGAGAGATTTGGACGTGAAAGGGTACCAATCTTGTCGGGGATTGGGAACCCTTCGCGAGAATGTCCAAAGCTTCAGCGGGATTTCCAAAATGTTGAGAGGAACTCGAAACATGTCAACCTTGGTTTTGAGACTCTCTCCCGGAGTTTGAGAGATTTGGACGTGAAAGGGTACCAGTCTTGTCGGGGATTGGGAACCCTTCGCGAGAATGTCCAAAGTTTCAGCGGGATTTCCAAAATGTTGAAAGGAACTCGAAACATGTCAACCTCGGTTTTGAGAATCTCTCCCGGAGTTTGAGAGATTTGGACGTGAAAGGGTACCAATCTTGTCGGGGATCGGGAACCCTTCGCGAGAATGTCCAAAGTTTCAGCGGGATTTCCAAAATGTTGAAAGGAACTCGAAACATGTCAACCTTGGTTTTGAGAATCTCTCCCGGAGTTTGAGAGATTTGGACGTGAAAGGGTTCCAATCTTGTCGGGGATCGGGAACCCTTCGCGACAATGTCCAAAGTTTCAGCGGGATTTCCAAAATGTTGAGAGGAACTCGAAACATGTCAACCTGGGTTTTGAGAATCTCTCCCGGAGTTTGAGAGATTTGGACGTGAAAGCGTTCCAATCTTGTCGGGGATCGGGAACCCTTCGCGAGAATGTCCAAAGTTTCAGAGGGATTTCCAAAATGTTGAAAGGAACTCGAACCATGTCAACCTTGGTTTTGAGAATCTCTCCCGGAGTGTGAGAGATTTGGACGTGAAAAGGTACCAATCTTGTCGGGGATCGGGAACCCTTCGCGAGAATGTCCAAAGTTTCAGCGGGATTTCCAAAATGTTGAAAGGAACTCGAAACATGTCAACCTTGGTTTTGAGAATCTCTCCCGGAGTTTGAGAGATTTGGACGTGAAAGGGTACCAATCTTGTCGGAGATTGGGAACCCTTCGCGAGAATGTCCAAAGTTTCAGCGGGATTTCCAAAATGTTGAAAGGAACTCGAAACATGTCAACCTTGGTTTTGAGAATCTCTCCCGGAGTTTGAGAGATTTGGACGTGAAAGGGTACCAATCTTGTCGGCGATCGGGAACCCTTCGCGAGAATGTCCAAAGTTTCAGCGGGATTTCCAAAATGTTGAAAGGAACTCAAAACATGTCAACCTTGGTTTTGAGAATCTCTCCCGGAGTGTGAGAGATTTGGACGTGAAAGGGTACCAATCTTGTCGGGGATTGGGAACCCTTCGCGAGAATGTCCAAAGTTTCAGCGGGATTTCCAAAATGTTGAGAGGAACTCGAAACATGTCAACCTTGGTTTTGAGACTCTCTCCCGGAGTTTGAGAGATTTGGACGTGAAAGGGTACCAGTCTTGTCGGGGATTGGGAACCCTTCGCGAGAATGTCCAAAGTTTCAGCGGGATTTCCAAAATGTTGAAAGGAACTCGAAACATGTCAACCTCGGTTTTGAGAATCTCTCCCGGAGTTTGAGAGATTTGGACGTGAAAGGGTACCAATCTTGTCGGGGATCGGGAACCCTTCGCGAGAATGTCCAAAGTTTCAGCGGGATTTCCAAAATGTTGAAAGGACCTCGAAACATGTCAGCCTTGGTTTTGAGAATCTCTCCCGGAGTTTGAGAGATTTGGACGTGAAAGGGTACCAATCTTGTCGGGGATCGGGAACCCTTCGCGAGAATGTCCAAAGTTTCAGCGGGATTTCCAAAATGTTGAAAGGAACTCGAAACGTGTCAACCTTGGTTTTGAGAATCTCTCCCGGAGTTTGAGAGATTTGGACGTGAAAGGGTACCAATCTTGTCGGAGATTGGGAACCCTTCGCGAGAATGTCCAAAGTTTCAGCGGGATTTCCAAAATGTTAAAAGGAACTCGAAACATGTCAACCTTGGTTTTGAGAATCTCTCCCGGAGTTTGAGAGATTTGGACGTGAAAGGGTACCAGTCTTGTCGGGGATTGGGAACCCTTCGCGAGAATGTCCAAAGTTTCAGCGGGATTTCCAAAATGTTGAAAGGAACTCGAAACATGTCAACCTCGGTTTTGAGAATCTCTCCCGGAGTTTGAGAGTTTTGGACGTGAAAGGGTACCAGTCTTGTCCGGGGATTTGGAACCCTTCGCCAGAATGTCCAAAGTTTCAGCGGGATTTCCAAAATGTTGAAAGGAACTCGAAACATGTCAACCTTGGTTTTGAGAATCTCTCCCGGAGTTTGAGAGATTTGGACGTGAAAGGGTACCAATCTTGTCGGAGATTGGGAACCCTTCGCGAGAATGTCCAAAGTTTCAGCGGGATTTCCAAAATGTTGAAAGGAACTCGAAACATGTCAACCTTGGTTTTGAGAATCTCTCCCGGAGTTTGAGAGATTTGGACGTGAAAGGGTACCAATCTTGTCGGGGATCGGGAACCCTTCGCGAGAATGTCCAAAGTTTCAGCGGGATTTCCAAAATGTTGAAAGGAACTCGCAACATGTCAACCTTGGTTTTGAGAATCTCTCCCGGAGTGTGAGAGATTTGGACGTGAAAGGGTACCAATCTTGTCGGGGATTGGGAACCCTTCGCGAGAATGTCCAAAGTTTCAGCGGGATTTCCAAAATGTTGAGAGGAACTCGAAACATGTCAACCTTGGTTTTGAGACTCTCTCCCGGAGTTTGAGAGATTTGGACGTGAAAGGGTACCAGTCTTGTCGGGGATTGGGAACCCTTCGCGAGAATGTCCAAAGTTTCAGCGGGATTTCCAAAATGTTGAAAGGAACTCGAAACATGTCAACCTCGGTTTTGAGAATCTCTCCCGGAGTTTGAGAGATTTGGACGTGAAAGGGTACCAATCTTGTCGGGGATCGGGAACCCTTCGCGAGAATGTCCAAAGTTTCAGCGGGATTTCCAAAATGTTGAAAGGAACTCGAAACGTGTCAACCTTGGTTTTGAGAATCTCTCCCGGAGTTTGAGAGATTTGGACGTGAAAGGGTACCAGTCTTGTCCGGGGATTTGGAACCCTTCGCCAGAATGTCCAAAGTTTCAGCGGGATTTCCAAAATGTTGAAAGGAACTCGAAACATGTCAACCTTGGTTTTGAGAATCTCTCCCGGAGTTTGAGAGATTTGGACGTGAAAGGGTACCAGTCTTGTCGGGGATTTGGAACCCTTCGCCAGAATGTCCAAAGTTTCAGCGGGATTTCCAAAATGTTGAAAGAAACTCGAAACATGTCAACCTTGGTTTTGAGAATCTCTCCCGGAGTTTGAGAGATTTGGACGTGAAAGGGTACCAATCTTGTCGGAGATTGGGAACCCTTCGCGAGAATGTCCAAAGTTTCACCGGGATTTTCAAAATGTTGAAAGGAACTCGCAACATGTCAACCTTGGTTTTGAGAATCTCTCCCGGAGTTTGAGAGATTTGGACGTGAAAGGGTTCCAATCTTGTCGGGGATCGGGAACCCTTCGCGAGAATGTCCAAAGTTTCAGCGGGATTTCCAAAATGTTGAAAGGAACTCGAAACATGTGAACCTTGGTTTTGAGAATCTCTCCCGGAGTTTGAGAGATTTGGACGTGAAAGGGTACCAGTCTTGTCGGGGATTGGGAACCCTTCGCGAGAATGTCCAAAGTTTCAGCGGGATTTCCAAAATGTTGAAAGGAACTCGAAACATGTCAACGTCGGTTTTGAGAATCTCTCCCGGAGTTTGAGAGATTTGGACGTGAAAGGGTACCAGTCTTGTCGGGGATCGGGAACCCTTCGCGAGAATGTCCAAAGTTTCAGCGGGATTTCCAAAATGTTGAAAGGAACTCGAAACATGTCAACCTTGGTTTTGAGAATCTCTCCCGGAGTTTGAGAGATTTGGACGTGAAAGGGTACCAATCTTGTTGGAGATTGGGAACCCTTCGCGAGAATGTCCAAAGTTTCAGCGGGATTTCCAAAATGTTGAAAGGAACTCGAAACATGTCAACCTTGGTTTTGAGAATCTCTCCCGGAGTTTGAGAGATTTGGACGTGAAAGGGTACCAATCTTGTCGGAGATTGGGAACCCTTCGCGAGAATGTCCAAAGTTTCACCGGGATTTCCAAAATGTTGAAAGGAACTCGAAACATGTCAACCTTGGTTTTGAGAATCTCTCCCGGAGTTTGAGAGATTTGGACGTGAAAGGGTACCAATCTTGTCGGGGATCGGGAACCCTTCGCGAGAATGTCCAAAGTTTCAGTGGGATTTCCAAAATGTTGAAAGGAACTCGAAACGTGTCAACCTTGGTTTTGAGAATCTCTCCCGGAGTTTGAGAGATTTGGACGTGAAAGGGTACCAGTCTTGTCGGAGATTGGGAACCCTTCGCGACAATGTCCAAAGTTTCAGCGGGATTTCCAAAATGTTGAAAGGAACTCAAAACATGTCAACCTTGGTTTTGAGAATCTCTCCCGGAGTTTGAGAGATTTGGACGTGAAAGGGTTCCAATCTTGTCGGGGATCGGGAACCCTTCGCGACAATGTCCAAAGTTTCAGCGGGATTTCCAAAATGTTGAAAGGAACTCGAAACATGTCAACCTGGGTTTTGAGAATCTCTCCCGGAGTTTGAGAGATTTGGACGTGAAAGGGTTCCAATCTTGTCGGGGATCGGGAACCCTTCGCGAGAATGTCCAAAGTTTCAGAGGGATTTCCAAAATGTTGAAAGGAACTCGAACCATGTCAACCTTGGTTTTGAGAATCTCTCCCGGAGTTTGAGAGATTTGGACGTGAAAGGGTACCAGTCTTGTCGGGGATTGGGAACCCTTCGCGAGAATGTCCAAAGTTTCAGCGGGATTTCCAAAATGTTGAAAGGAACTCGAAACATGTCAACCTCGGTTTTGAGAATCTCTCCCGGAGTTTGAGAGATTTGGACGTGAAAGGGTACCAGTCTTGTCGGGGATCGGGAACCCTTCGCGAGAATGTCCAAAGTTTCAGCGGGATTTCCAAAATGTTGAAAGGAACTCGAAACATGTCAACCTTGGTTTTGAGAATCTCTCCCGGAGTTTGAGAGATTTGGACGTGAAAGGGTACCAATCTTGTTGGAGATTGGGAACCCTTCGCGAGAATGTCCAAAGTTTCAGCGGGATTTCCAAAATGTTGAAAGGAACTCGAAACATGTCAACCTTGGTTTTGAGAATCTCTCCCGGAGTTTGAGAGATTTGGACGTGAAAGGGTACCAATCTTGTCGGAGATTGGGAACCCTTCGCGAGAATGTCCAAAGTTTCACCGGGATTTCCAAAATGTTGAAAGGAACTCGAAACATGTCAACCTTGGTTTTGAGAATCTCTCCCGGAGTTTGAGAGATTTGGACGTGAAAGGGTACCAATCTTGTCGGGGATCGGGAACCCTTCGCGAGAATGTCCAAAGTTTCAGTGGGATTTCCAAAATGTTGAAAGGAACTCGAAACGTGTCAACCTTGGTTTTGAGAATCTCTCCCGGAGTTTGAGAGATTTGGACGTGAAAGGGTACCAGTCTTGTCGGAGATTGGGAACCCTTCGCGAGAATGTCCAAAGTTTCAGCGGGATTTCCAAAATGTTGAAAGGAACTCGAAACATGTCAACCTTGGTTTTGAGAATCTCTCCCGGAGTGTGAGAGATTTGGACGTGAAAGGGTACCAATCTTGTCGGGGATCGGGAACCCTTCGCGAGAATGTCCAAAGTTTCAGCGGGATTTCCAAAATGTTGAAAGGAACTCGAAACATGTCAACCTTGGTTTTGAGAATCTCTCCCGGAGTGTGAGAGATTTGGACGTGAAAAGGTACCAATCTTGTCGGGGATCGGGAACCCTTCGCGAGAATGTCCAAAGTTTCAGCGGGATTTCCAAAATGTTGAAAGGAACTCGAAACATGTCAACCTTGGTTTTGAGAATCTCTCCCGGAGTTTGAGAGATTTGGACGTGAAAGGGTACCAATCTTGTCGGGGATCGGAACCCTTCGCGAGAATGTCCAAAGTTTCAGCGGGATTTCCAAAATGTTGAAAGGAACTCGAAACATGTCAACCTTGGTTTTGAGAATCTCTCCCGGAGTTTGAGAGATTTGGACGTGAAAGGGTACCAATCTTGTCGGGGATCGGGAACCCTTCGCGACAATGTCCAAAGTTTCAGCGGGATTTCCAAAATGTTGAAAGGAACTCGAAACATGTCAACCTTGGTTTTGAGAGTCTCTCCCGGAGTTTGAGAGATTTGGACGTGAAAGGGTACCAATCTTGTCGGAGATTGGGAACCCTTCGCGAGAATGTCCAAAGTTTCAGCAGGATTTCCAAAATGTTGAAAGGAACTCGAAACATGTCAACCTTGGTTTTGAGAATCTCTCCCGGAGTGTGAGAGATTTGGACGTGAAAGGGTACCAATCTTGTCGGGGATCGGGAACCCTTCGCGAGAATGTCCAAAGTTTCAGCGGGATTTCCAAAATGTTGAAAGGAACTCGAAACATGTCAACCTGGGTTTTGAGAATCTCTCCCGGAGTTTGAGAGATTTGGACGTGAAAGGGTACCAATCTTGTCGGGGATCGGGAACCCTTCGCGAGAATGTCCAAAGTTTCAGCGGGATTTCCAAAATGTTGAAAGGAACTCGAAACATGTCAACCTTGGTTTTGAGAATCTCTCCCGGAGTTTGAGAGATTTGGACGTGAAAGGGTACCAATCTTGTTGGGGATTGGGAACCCTTCGCGAGAATGTCCAAAGTTTCAGCGGGATTTCCAAAATGTTGAAAGGAACTCGAAACATGTCAACCTTGGTTTTGAGAATCTCTCCCGGAGTTTGAGAGATTTGGACGTGAAAGGGTACCAATCTTGTCGGGGATCGGGAACCCTTCGCGAGAATGTCCAAAGTTTCAGCGGGATTTCCAAAATGTTGAAAGGAACTCGAAACATGTCAACCTTGGTTTTGAGAATCTCTCCCGGAGTTTGAGAGATTTGGACGTGAAAGGGTACCAGTCTTGTCGGGGATTGGGAACCCTTCGCGAGAATGTCCAAAGTTTCAGCGGGATTTCCAAAATGTTGAAAGGAACTCGAAACATGTCAACCTTGGTTTTGAGAATCTCTCCCGGAGTTTGAGAGATTTGGACGTGAAAGGGTACCAATCTTGTCGGGGATCGGGAACCCTTCGCGAGAATGTCCAAAGTTTCAGCGGGATTTCCAAAATGTTGAAAGGAACTCGAAACATGTCAACCTTGGTTTTGAGAATCTCTCCCGGAGTTTGAGAGATTTGGACGTGAAAGGGTACCAATCTTGTCGGGGATCGGGAACCCTTCGCGAGAATGTCCAAAGTTTCAGCGGGATTTCCAAAATGTTGAAAGGAACTCGAAACATGTCAACCTTGGTTTTGAGAATCTCTCCCGGAGTTTGAGAGATTTGGACGTGAAAGGGTACCAATCTTGTCGGAGATTGGGAACCCTTCGCGAGAATGTCCAAAGTTTCAGCGGGATTTCCAAAATGTTGAAAGGAACTCGAAACATGTCAACCTTGGTTTTGAGAATCTCTCCCGGAGTTTGAGAGATTTGGACGTGAAAGGGTACCAGTCTTGTCGGGGATTTGGAACCCTTCGCCAGAATGTCCAAAGTTTCAGCGGGATTTCCAAAATGTTGAAAGGAACTCGAAACATGTCAACCTTGGTTTTGAGAATCTCTCCCGGAGTTTGAGAGATTTGGACGTGAAAGGGTACCAATCTTGTCGGGGATTGGGAACCCTTCGCCAGAATGTCCAAAGTTTCACCGGGATTTTCAAAATGTTGAAAGGAACTCGAAACGTGTCAACCTTGGTTTTGAGAATCTCTCCCGGAGTTTGAGAGATTTGGACGTGAAAGGGTTCCAATCTTGTCGGGGATCGGGAACCCTTCGCGAGAATGTCCAAAGTTTCATCGGGATTTCCAAAATGTTGAAAGGAACTCGAAACATGTCAACCTTGGTTTTGAGAATCTCTCCCGGAGTTTGAGAGATTTGGACGTGAAAGGGTACCAGTCTTGTCGGAGATTGGGAACCCTTCGCGACAATGTCCAAAGTTTCAGCGGGATTTCCAAAATGTTGAAAGGAACTCGAAACATGTCAACCTTGGTTTTGAGAATCTCTCCCGGAGTTTGAGAGATTTGGACGTGAAAGGGTACCAGTCTTGTCGGAGATTGGGAACCCTTCGCGACAATGTCCAAAGTTTCAGCGGGATTTCCAAAATGTTGAAAGGAACTCGAAACATGTCAACCTGGGTTTTGAGAATCTCTCCCGGAGTTTGAGAGATTTGGACGTGAAAGGGTTCCAATCTTGTCGGGGATCGGGAACCCTTCGCGAGAATGTCCAAAGTTTCAGCGGGATTTCCAAAATGTTGAAAGGAACTCGAAACATGTCAACCTGGGTTTTGAGAATCTCTCCCGGAGTTTGAGAGATTTGGACGTGAAAGGGTACCAATCTTGTCGGGGATCGGGAACCCTTCGCGAGAATGTCCAAAGTTTCAGCGGGATTTCCAAAATGTTGAAAGGAACTCGAAACATGTCAACCTTGGTTTTGAGAATCTCTCCCGGAGTGTGAGAGATTTGGACGTGAAAGGGTACCAATCTTGTCGGGGATCGGGAACCCTTCGCGACAATGTCCAAAGTTTCAGCGGGATTTCCAAAATGTTGAAAGGAACTCGAAACATGTCAACCTTGGTTTTGAGAGTCTCTCCCGGAGTTTGAGAGATTTGGACGTGAAAGGGTACCAATCTTGTCGGAGATCGGGAACCCTTCGCGAGAATGTCCAAAGTTTCAGCAGGATTTCCAAAATGTTGAAAGGAACTCGAAACATGTCAACCTTGGTTTTGAGAATCTCTCCCGGAGTGTGAGAGATTTGGACGTGAAAGGGTACCAATCTTGTCGGGGATCGGGAACCCTTCGCGAGAATGTCCAAAGTTTCAGCGGGATTTCCAAAATGTTGAAAGGAACTCGAAACATGTCAACCTGGGTTTTGAGAATCTCTCCCGGAGTTTGAGAGATTTGGACGTGAAAGGGTACCAATCTTGTCGGGGATCGGGAACCCTTCGCGAGAATGTCCAAAGTTTCAGCGGGATTTCCAAAATGTTGAAAGGAACTCGAAACATGTCAACCTTGGTTTTGAGAATCTCTCCCGGAGTTTGAGAGATTTGGACGTGAAAGGGTACCAATCTTGTTGGGGATTGGGAACCCTTCGCGAGAATGTCCAAAGTTTCAGCGGGATTTCCAAAATGTTGAAAGGAACTCGAAACATGTCAACCTTGGTTTTGAGAATCTCTCCCGGAGTTTGAGAGATTTGGACGTGAAAGGGTACCAATCTTGTCGGGGATCGGGAACCCTTCGCGAGAATGTCCAAAGTTTCAGCGGGATTTCCAAAATGTTGAAAGGAACTCGAAACATGTCAACCTTGGTTTTGAGAATCTCTCCCGGAGTTTGAGAGATTTGGACGTGAAAGGGTACCAGTCTTGTCGGGGATTGGGAACCCTTCGCGAGAATGTCCAAAGTTTCAGCGGGATTTCCAAAATGTTGAAAGGAACTCGAAACATGTCAACCTTGGTTTTGAGAATCTCTCCCGGAGTTTGAGAGATTTGGACGTGAAAGGGTACCAGTCTTGTCCGGGGATTTGGAACCCTTCGCCAGAATGTCCAAAGTTTCAGCGGGATTTCCAAAATGTTGAAAGGAACTCGAAACATGTCAACCTTGGTTTTGAGAATCTCTCCCGGAGTTTGAGAGATTTGGACGTGAAAGGGTACCAGTCTTGTCGGGGATTTGGAACCCTTCGCCAGAATGTCCAAAGTTTCAGCGGGATTTCCAAAATGTTGAAAGAAACTCGAAACATGTCAACCTTGGTTTTGAGAATCTCTCCCGGAGTTTGAGAGATTTGGACGTGAAAGTGTACCAATCTTGTCGGAGATTGGGAACCCTTCGCGAGAATGTCCAAAGTTTCACCGGGATTTTCAAAATGTTGAAAGGAACTCGAAACATGTCAACCTTGGTTTTGAGAATCTCTCCCGGAGTTTGAGAGATTTGGACGTGAAAGGGTACCAATCTTGTCGGGGATCGGGAACCCTTCGCGAGAATGTCCAAAGTTTCAGTGGGATTTCCAAAATGTTGAAAGGAACTCGAAACATGTCAACCTTGGTTTTGAGAATCTCTCCCGGAGTTTGAGAGATTTGGACGTGAAAGGGTACCAGTCTTGTCGGAGATTGGGAACCCTTCGCGACAATGTCCAAAGTTTCAGCGGGATTTCCAAAATGTTGAAAGGAACTCAAAACATGTCAACCTTGGTTTTGAGAATCTCTCCCGGAGTTTGAGAGATTTGGACGTGAAAGGGTACCAGTCTTGTCGGGGATCGGGAACCCTTCGCGACAATGTCCAAAGTTTCAGCGGGATTTCCAAAATGTTGAAAGGAACTCGAAACATGTCAACCTGGGTTTTGAGAATCTCTCCCGGAGTTTGAGAGATTTGGACGTGAAAGGGTTCCAATCTTGTCGGGGATCGGGAACCCTTCGCGAGAATGTCCAAAGTTTCAGAGGGATTTCCAAAATGTTGAAATGAACTCGAACCATGTCAACCTTGGTTTTGAGAATCTCTCCCGGAGTGTGAGAGATTTGGACGTGAAAAGGTACCAATCTTGTCGGGGATCGGGAACCCTTCGCGAGAATGTCCAAAGTTTCAGCGGGATTTCCAAAATGTTGAAAGGAACTCGAAACATGTCAACATTGGTTTTGAGAATCTCTCCCGGAGTTTGAGAGATTTGGACGTGAAAGGGTACCAATCTTGTCGGGGATCGGGAACCCTTCGCGAGAATGTCCAAAGTTTCAGCGGGATTTCCAAAATGTTGAAAGGAACTCGAAACATGTCAACCTTGGTTTTGAGAATCTCTCCCGGAGTTTGAGAGATTTGGACGTGAAAGGGTACCAATCTTGTTGGGGATTGGGAACCCTTCGCGAGAATGTCCAAAGTTTCAGCGGGATTTCCAAAATGTTGAAAGGAACTCGAAACATGTCAACCTTGGTTTTGAGAATCTCTCCCGGAGTTTGAGAGATTTGGACGTGAAAGGGTACCAATCTTGTCGGGGATCGGGAACCCTTCGCGAGAATGTCCAAAGTTTCAGCGGGATTTCCAAAATGTTGAAAGGAACTCGAAACATGTCAACCTTGGTTTTGAGAATCTCTCCCGGAGTTTGAGAGATTTGGACGTGAAAGGGTACCAGTCTTGTCGGGGATTGGGAACCCTTCGCGAGAATGTCCAAAGTTTCAGCGGGATTTCCAAAATGTTGAAAGGAACTCGAAACATGTCAACCTCGGTTTTGAGAATCTCTCCCGGAGTTTGAGAGATTTGGACGTGAAAGGGTACCAGTCTTGTCGGGGATTGGGAACCCTTCGCGAGAATGTCCAAAGTTTCAGCGGGATTTCCAAAATGTTAGAGGAACTCGAAACGTGTCAACCTCGGTTTTGAGAATCTCTCCCGGAGTTTGAGAGATTTGGACGTGAAAGGGTACCAATCTTGTTGGGGATTGGGAACCCTTCGCGAGAATGTCCAAAGTTTCAGCGGGATTTCCAAAATGTTGAAAGGAACTCGAAACATGTCAACCTGGGTTTTGAGAATCTCTCCCGGAGTTTGAGAGATTTGGACGTGAAAGGGTACCAATCTTGTCGGGGATTTGGAACCCTTCGCGAGAATGTCCAAAGTTTCAGCGGGATTTCCAAAATGTTGAAAGGAACTCGAAACATGTCAACCTTGGTTTTGAGAGTCTCTCCCGGAGTTTGAGAGATTTGGACGTGAAAGGGTACCAATCTTGTCGGAGATTGGGAACCCTTCGCGAGAATGTCCAAAGTTTCAGCAGGATTTCCAAAATGTTGAAAGGAACTCGAAACATGTCAACCTTGGTTTTGAGAATCTCTCCCGGAGTGTGAGAGATTTGGACGTGAAAGGGTACCAATCTTGTCGGGGATCGGGAACCCTTCGCGAGAATGTCCAAAGTTTCAGCGGGATTTCCAAAATGTTGAAAGGAACTCGAAACATGTCAACCTGGGTTTTGAGAATCTCTCCCGGAGTTTGAGAGATTTGGACGTGAAAGGGTACCAATCTTGTCGGGGATCGGGAACCCTTCGCGAGAATGTCCAAAGTTTCAGCGGGATTTCCAAAATGTTGAAAGGAACTCGAAACATGTCAACCTTGGTTTTGAGAATCTCTCCCGGAGTTTGAGAGATTTGGACGTGAAAGGGTACCAATCTTGTTGGGGATTGGGAACCCTTCGCGAGAATGTCCAAAGTTTCAGCGGGATTTCCAAAATGTTGAAAGGAACTCGAAACATGTCAACCTTGGTTTTGAGAATCTCTCCCGGAGTTTGAGAGATTTGGACGTGAAAGGGTACCAATCTTGTCGGGGATCGGGAACCCTTCGCGAGAATGTCCAAAGTTTCAGCGGGATTTCCAAAATGTTGAAAGGAACTCGAAACATGTCAACCTCGGTTTTGAGAATCTCTCCCGGAGTTTGAGAGATTTGGACGTGAAAGGGTACCAGTCTTGTCGGGGATTGGGAACCCTTCGCGAGAATGTCCAAAGTTTCAGCGGGATTTCCAAAATGTTGAAAGGAACTCGAAACATGTCAACCTTGGTTTTGAGAATCTCTCCCGGAGTTTGAGAGATTTGGACGTGAAAGGGTACCAGTCTTGTCCGGGGATTTGGAACCCTTCGCCAGAATGTCCAAAGTTTCAGCGGGATTTCCAAAATGTTGAAAGGAACTCGAAACATGTCAACCTTGGTTTTGAGAATCTCTCCCGGAGTTTGAGAGATTTGGACGTGAAAGGGTACCAGTCTTGTCGGGGATTGGGAACCCTTCGCGAGAATGTCCAAAGTTTCAGCGGGATTTCCAAAATGTTGAAAGGAACTCGAAACATGTCAACCTCGGTTTTGAGAATCTCTCCCGGAGTTTGAGAGATTTGGACGTGAAAGGGTACCAGTCTTGTCGGGGATCGGGAACCCTTCGCCAAAATGTCCAAAGTTTCAGCGGGATTTCCAAAATGTTAGAGGAACTCGAAACGTGTCAACCTCGGTTTTGAGAATCTCTCCCGGAGTTTGAGAGATTTGGACGTGAAAGGGTACCAATCTTGTTGGGGATTGGGAACCCTTCGCGAGAATGTCCAAAGTTTCAGCGGGATTTCCAAAATGTTGAAAGGAACTCGAAACATGTCAACCTGGGTTTTGAGAATCTCTCCCGGAGTTTGAGAGATTTGGACGTGAAAGGGTACCAATCTTGTCGGGGATCGGGAACCCTTCGCGAGAATGTCCAAAGTTTCAGCGGGATTTCCAAAATGTTGAAAGGAACTCGAAACATGTCAACCTTGGTTTTGAGAGTCTCTCCCGGAGTTTGAGAGATTTGGACGTGAAAGGGTACCAATCTTGTCGGAGATTGGGAACCCTTCGCGAGAATGTCCAAAGTTTCAGCAGGATTTCCAAAATGTTGAAAGGAACTCGAAACATGTCAACCTTGGTTTTGAGAATCTCTCCCGGAGTTTGAGAGATTTGGACGTGAAAGGGTACCAATCTTGTCGGGGATCGGGAACCCTTCGCGAGAATGTCCAAAGTTTCAGCGGGATTTCCAAAATGTTGAAAGGAACTCGAAACATGTCAACCTGGGTTTTGAGAATCTCTCCCGGAGTTTGAGAGATTTGGACGTGAAAGGGTACCAATCTTGTCGGGGATCGGGAACCCTTCGCGAGAATGTCCAAAGTTTCAGCGGGATTTCCAAAATGTTGAAAGGAACTCGAAACATGTCAACCTTGGTTTTGAGAATCTCTCCCGGAGTTTGAGAGATTTGGACGTGAAAGGGTACCAATCTTGTTGGGGATTGGGAACCCTTCGCGAGAATGTCCAAAGTTTCAGCGGGATTTCCAAAATGTTGAAAGGAACTCGAAACATGTCAACCTTGGTTTTGAGAATCTCTCCCGGAGTTTGAGAGATTTGGACGTGAAAGGGTACCAATCTTGTCGGGGATCGGGAACCCTTCGCGAGAATGTCCAAAGTTTCAGCGGGATTTCCAAAATGTTGAAAGGAACTCGAAACATGTCAACCTCGGTTTTGAGAATCTCTCCCGGAGTTTGAGAGATTTGGACGTGAAAGGGTACCAGTCTTGTCGGGGATTGGGAACCCTTCGCGAGAATGTCCAAAGTTTCAGCGGGATTTCCAAAATGTTGAAAGGAACTCGAAACATGTCAACCTTGGTTTTGAGAATCTCTCCCGGAGTTTGAGAGATTTGGACGTGAAAGGGTACCAGTCTTGTCCGGGGATTTGGAACCCTTCGCCAGAATGTCCAAAGTTTCAGCGGGATTTCCAAAATGTTGAAAGGAACTCGAAACATGTCAACCTTGGTTTTGAGAATCTCTCCCGGAGTTTGAGAGATTTGGACGTGAAAGGGTACCAGTCTTGTCGGGGATTTGGAACCCTTCGCCAGAATGTCCAAAGTTTCAGCGGGATTTCCAAAATGTTGAAAGAAACTCGAAACATGTCAACCTTGGTTTTGAGAATCTCTCCCGGAGTTTGAGAGATTTGGACGTGAAAGTGTACCAATCTTGTCGGAGATTGGGAACCCTTCGCGAGAATGTCCAAAGTTTCACCGGGATTTTCAAAATGTTGAAAGGAACTCGAAACATGTCAACCTTGGTTTTGAGAATCTCTCCCGGAGTTTGAGAGATTTGGACGTGAAAGGGTACCAATCTTGTCGGGGATCGGGAACCCTTCGCGAGAATGTCCAAAGTTTCAGTGGGATTTCCAAAATGTTGAAAGGAACTCGAAACATGTCAACCTTGGTTTTGAGAATCTCTCCCGGAGTTTGAGAGATTTGGACGTGAAAGGGTACCAGTCTTGTCGGAGATTGGGAACCCTTCGCGACAATGTCCAAAGTTTCAGCGGGATTTCCAAAATGTTGAAAGGAACTCAAAACATGTCAACCTTGGTTTTGAGAATCTCTCCCGGAGTTTGAGAGATTTGGACGTGAAAGGGTACCAGTCTTGTCGGGGATCGGGAACCCTTCGCGACAATGTCCAAAGTTTCAGCGGGATTTCCAAAATGTTGAAAGGAACTCGAAACATGTCAACCTGGGTTTTGAGAATCTCTCCCGGAGTTTGAGAGATTTGGACGTGAAAGGGTTCCAATCTTGTCGGGGATCGGGAACCCTTCGCGAGAATGTCCAAAGTTTCAGAGGGATTTCCAAAATGTTGAAATGAACTCGAACCATGTCAACCTTGGTTTTGAGAATCTCTCCCGGAGTGTGAGAGATTTGGACGTGAAAAGGTACCAATCTTGTCGGGGATCGGGAACCCTTCGCGAGAATGTCCAAAGTTTCAGCGGGATTTCCAAAATGTTGAAAGGAACTCGAAACATGTCAACATTGGTTTTGAGAATCTCTCCCGGAGTTTGAGAGATTTGGACGTGAAAGGGTACCAATCTTGTCGGGGATCGGGAACCCTTCGCGAGAATGTCCAAAGTTTCAGCGGGATTTCCAAAATGTTGAAAGGAACTCGAAACATGTCAACCTTGGTTTTGAGAATCTCTCCCGGAGTTTGAGAGATTTGGACGTGAAAGGGTACCAATCTTGTTGGGGATTGGGAACCCTTCGCGAGAATGTCCAAAGTTTCAGCGGGATTTCCAAAATGTTGAAAGGAACTCGAAACATGTCAACCTTGGTTTTGAGAATCTCTCCCGGAGTTTGAGAGATTTGGACGTGAAAGGGTACCAATCTTGTCGGGGATCGGGAACCCTTCGCGAGAATGTCCAAAGTTTCAGCGGGATTTCCAAAATGTTGAAAGGAACTCGAAACATGTCAACCTCGGTTTTGAGAATCTCTCCCGGAGTTTGAGAGATTTGGACGTGAAAGGGTACCAGTCTTGTCGGGGATTGGGAACCCTTCGCGAGAATGTCCAAAGTTTCAGCGGGATTTCCAAAATGTTGAAAGGAACTCGAAACATGTCAACCTTGGTTTTGAGAATCTCTCCCGGAGTTTGAGAGATTTGGACGTGAAAGGGTACCAGTCTTGTCCGGGGATTTGGAACCCTTCGCCAGAATGTCCAAAGTTTCAGCGGGATTTCCAAAATGTTGAAAGGAACTCGAAACATGTCAACCTTGGTTTTGAGAATCTCTCCCGGAGTTTGAGAGATTTGGACGTGAAAGGGTACCAGTCTTGTCGGGGATTTGGAACCCTTCGCCAGAATGTCCAAAGTTTCAGCGGGATTTCCAAAATGTTGAAAGAAACTCGAAACATGTCAACCTTGGTTTTGAGAATCTCTCCCGGAGTTTGAGAGATTTGGACGTGAAAGTGTACCAATCTTGTCGGAGATTGGGAACCCTTCGCGAGAATGTCCAAAGTTTCACCGGGATTTTCAAAATGTTGAAAGGAACTCGAAACATGTCAACCTTGGTTTTGAGAATCTCTCCCGGAGTTTGAGAGATTTGGACGTGAAAGGGTACCAATCTTGTCGGGGATCGGGAACCCTTCGCGAGAATGTCCAAAGTTTCAGTGGGATTTCCAAAATGTTGAAAGGAACTCGAAACATGTCAACCTTGGTTTTGAGAATCTCTCCCGGAGTTTGAGAGATTTGGACGTGAAAGGGTACCAGTCTTGTCGGAGATTGGGAACCCTTCGCGACAATGTCCAAAGTTTCAGCGGGATTTCCAAAATGTTGAAAGGAACTCAAAACATGTCAACCTTGGTTTTGAGAATCTCTCCCGGAGTTTGAGAGATTTGGACGTGAAAGGGTACCAGTCTTGTCGGGGATCGGGAACCCTTCGCGACAATGTCCAAAGTTTCAGCGGGATTTCCAAAATGTTGAAAGGAACTCGAAACATGTCAACCTGGGTTTTGAGAATCTCTCCCGGAGTTTGAGAGATTTGGACGTGAAAGGGTTCCAATCTTGTCGGGGATCGGGAACCCTTCGCGAGAATGTCCAAAGTTTCAGAGGGATTTCCAAAATGTTGAAATGAACTCGAACCATGTCAACCTTGGTTTTGAGAATCTCTCCCGGAGTGTGAGAGATTTGGACGTGAAAAGGTACCAATCTTGTCGGGGATCGGGAACCCTTCGCGAGAATGTCCAAAGTTTCAGCGGGATTTCCAAAATGTTGAAAGGAACTCGAAACATGTCAACATTGGTTTTGAGAATCTCTCCCGGAGTTTGAGAGATTTGGACGTGAAAGGGTACCAATCTTGTCGGGGATCGGGAACCCTTCGCGAGAATGTCCAAAGTTTCAGCGGGATTTCCAAAATGTTGAAAGGAACTCGAAACATGTCAACCTTGGTTTTGAGAATCTCTCCCGGAGTTTGAGAGATTTGGACGTGAAAGGGTACCAATCTTGTTGGGGATTGGGAACCCTTCGCGAGAATGTCCAAAGTTTCAGCGGGATTTCCAAAATGTTGAAAGGAACTCGAAACATGTCAACCTTGGTTTTGAGAATCTCTCCCGGAGTTTGAGAGATTTGGACGTGAAAGGGTACCAATCTTGTCGGGGATCGGGAACCCTTCGCGAGAATGTCCAAAGTTTCAGCGGGATTTCCAAAATGTTGAAAGGAACTCGAAACATGTCAACCTTGGTTTTGAGAATCTCTCCCGGAGTTTGAGAGATTTGGACGTGAAAGGGTACCAGTCTTGTCGGGGATTGGGAACCCTTCGCGAGAATGTCCAAAGTTTCAGCGGGATTTCCAAAATGTTGAAAGGAACTCGAAACATGTCAACCTCGGTTTTGAGAATCTCTCCCGGAGTTTGAGAGATTTGGACGTGAAAGGGTACCAGTCTTGTCGGGGATTGGGAACCCTTCGCCAGAATGTCCAAAGTTTCAGCGGGATTTCCAAAATGTTAGAGGAACTCGAAACGTGTCAACCTCGGTTTTGAGAATCTCTCCCGGAGTTTGAGAGATTTGGACGTGAAAGGGTACCAATCTTGTTGGGGATTGGGAACCCTTCGCGAGAATGTCCAAAGTTTCAGCGGGATTTCCAAAATGTTGAAAGGAACTCGAAACATGTCAACCTTGGTTTTGAGAATCTCTCCCGGAGTTTGAGAGATTTGGACGTGAAAGGGTACCAATCTTGTCGGGGATCGGGAACCCTTCGCGAGAATGTCCAAAGTTTCAGCGGGATTTCCAAAATGTTGAAAGGAACTCGAAACATGTCAACCTTGGTTTTGAGAATCTCTCCCGGAGTGTGAGAGATTTGGACGTGAAAGGGTACCAATCTTGTCGGGGATTGGGAACCCTTCGCGAGAATGTCCAAAGTTTCAGCGGGATTTCCAAAATGTTGAAAGGAACTCGAAACATGTCAACCTTGGTTTTGAGACTCTCTCCCGGAGTTTGAGAGATTTGGACGTGAAAGGGTACCAGTCTTGTCGGGGATTGGGAACCCTTCGCGAGAATGTCCAAAGTTTCAGCGGGATTTCCAAAATGTTGAAAGGAACTCGAAACATGTCAACCTCGGTTTTGAGAATCTCTCCCGGAGTTTGAGAGATTTGGACGTGAAAGGGTACCAATCTTGTCGGGGATCGGGAACCCTTCGCGAGAATGTCCAAAGTTTCAGCGGGATTTCCAAAATGTTGAAAGGAACTCGAAACATGTGAACCTTGGTTTTGAGAATCTCTCCCGGAGTTTGAGAGATTTGGACGTGAAAGGGTACCAGTCTTGTCCGGGGATTTGGAACCCTTCGCCAGAATGTCCAAAGTTTCAGCGGGATTTCCAAAATGTTGAAAGGAACTCGAAACATGTCAACCTTGGTTTTGAGAATCTCTCCCGGAGTTTGAGAGATTTGGACGTGAAAGGGTACCAATCTTGTCGGAGATTGGGAACCCTTCGCGAGAATGTCCAAAGTTTCAGCGGGATTTCCAAAATGTTGAAAGGAACTCGAAACATGTCAACCTTGGTTTTGAGAATCTCTCCCGGAGTTTGAGAGATTTGGACGTGAAAGGGTACCAATCTTGTCGGGGATCGGGAACCCTTCGCGAGAATGTCCAAAGTTTCAGCGGGATTTCCAAAATGTTGAAAGGAACTCGAAACGTGTCAACCTTGGTTTTGAGAATCTCTCCCGGAGTTTGAGAGATTTGGACGTGAAAGGGTACCAATCTTGTCGGGGATCGGGAACCCTTCGCGAGAATGTCCAAAGTTTCAGCGGGATTTCCAAAATGTTGAAAGGAACTCGAAACATGTGAAGCTTGGTTTTGAGAATCTCTCCCGGAGTTTGAGAGATTTGGACGTGAAAGGGTACCAATCTTGTCGGAGATTGGGAACCCTTCGCGAGAATGTCCAAAGTTTCAGCGGGATTTCCAAAATGTTAAAAGGAACTCGAAACATGTCAAAATTGGTTTTGAGAATCTCTCCCGGAGTTTGAGAGATTTGGACGTGAAAGGGTACCAGTCTTGTCGGGGATTGGGAACCCTTCGCGAGAATGTCCAAAGTTTCAGCGGGATTTCCAAAATGTTGAAAGGAACTCGAAACATGTCAACCTCGGTTTTGAGAATCTCTCCCGGAGTTTGAGAGATTTGGACGTGAAAGGGTACCAGTCTTGTCCGGGGATTTGGAACCCTTCGCCAGAATGTCCAAAGTTTCAGCGGGATTTCCAAAATGTTGAAAGGAACTCGAAACATGTCAACCTTGGTTTTGAGAATCTCTCCCGGAGTTTGAGAGATTTGGACGTGAAAGGGTACCAATCTTGTCGGGGATTTGGAACCCTTCGCCAGAATGTCCAAAGTTTCACCAGGATTTTCAAAATGTTGAAAGGAACTCGAAACATGTCAACCTTGGTTTTGAGAATCTCTCCCGGAGTTTGAGAGATTTGGACGTGAAAGGGTACCAATCTTGTCGGGGATCGGGAACCCCTCGCGAGAATGTCCAAAGTTTCAGTGGGATTTCCAAAATGTTGAAAGGAACTCGAAACATGTCAACCTTGGGTTTGAGAATCTCTCCCGGAGTTTGAGAGATTTGGACGTGAAAGGGTACCAGTCTTGTCGGGGATTGGGAACCCTTCGCGACAATGTCCAAAGTTTCAGCGGGATTTCCAAAATGTTGAAAGGAACTCAAAACATGTCAACCTTGGTTTTGAGAATCTCTCCCGGAGTTTGAGAGATTTGGACGTGAAAGGGTACCAATCTTGTCGGGGATCGGGAACCCTTCGCGACAATGTCCAAAGTTTCAGCGGGATTTCCAAAATGTTGAAAGGAACTCGAAACATGTCAACCTCGGTTTTGAGAATCTCTCCCGGAGTTTGAGAGATTTGGACGTGAAAGGGTTCCAATCTTGTCGGGGATCGGGAACCCTTCGCGAGAATGTCCAAAGTTTCAGAGGGATTTCCAAAATGTTGAAAGGAACTCGAACCATGTCAACCTTGGTTTTGAGAATCTCTCCCGGAGTGTGAGAGATTTGGACGTGAAAAGGTACCAATCTTGTCGGGGATCGGGAACCCTTCGCGAGAATGTCCAAAGTTTCAGTGGGATTTCCAAAATGTTGAGAGGAACTCGAAACATGTCAACCTCGGTTTTGAGAATCTCTCCCGGAGTTTGAGAGATTTGGACGTGAAAGGCTACCAATCTTGTTGGGGATTGGGAACCCTTCGCGAGAATGTCCCAAGTTTCAGCGGGATTTCCAAAACGTTGAAAGGAACTCGAAACATGTCAACCTTGGTTTTGAGAATCTCTCCCGGAGTTTGAGAGATTTGGACGTGAAAGGGTACCAGTCTTGTCGGGGATTGGGAACCCTTCGCGAGAATGTCCAAAGTTTCAGCGGGATTTCTAAAATGTTGAAAGGAACTCGAAACATGTCAACCTCGGTTTTGAGAATCTCTCCCGGAGTTTGAGAGATTTGGACGTGAAAGGGTACCAGTCTTGTCGGGGATTGGGAACCCTTCGCGAGAATGTCCAAAGTTTCAGCGGGATTTCCAAAATGTTAGAGGAACTCGAAATGTGTCAACCTCGGTTTTGAGAATCTCTCCCGGAGTTTGAGGGATTTGGACGTGAAAAGGTACCAGTCTTGTCGGGGACTGGGAACCCTTCGCGAGAATGTCCAAAGTTTCAGTGGGATTTCCAAAATGTTGAGAGGAACTCGAAACATGTCAACCTGGGTTTTGAGAATCTCTCCCGGAGTTTGAGAGATTTGGACGTGAAAGGGTACCAGTCTTGTCGGGGATTGTGAACCCTTCGCGAGAATGTCCAAAGTTTCAGCGGGATTTCCAAAATGTTGAAAGGAACTCGAAACATGTCAACCTCGGTTTTGAGAATCTCTCCCGGAGTTTGAGAGATTTGGACGTGAAAGGGTACCAGTCTTGTCCGGGGTTGGGAACCCTTCGCGAGAATGACCAAAGTTTCAGCGGGATTTCTAAAATGTTGAAAGGAACTCGAAACATGTCAACCTTGGTTTTGAGAATCTCTCCCGGAGTTTGAGAGATTTGGACGTGAAAGGGTACCAGTCTTGTCGGGGATTTGGAACCCTTCGCGAGAATGTCCAAAGTTTCAGCGGGATTTCCAAAATGTTGAGAGGAACTCGAAACATGTCAGCCTTGGTTTTGAGAATCTCTCCCGGAGTTTGAGGGATTTGGACGTGAAAGGGTACCAGTCTTGTCGGGGATTGGGAACCCTTCGCGAGAATGTCCAAAGTTTCAGCGGGATTTCCAAAATGTTGAGAGGAACTCGAAACATGTCAACCCCGGTTTTGAGAATCTCTCCCGGAGTTTGAGAGATTTGGACGTGAAAGGGTTCCAATCTTGTCGGGGATCGGGAACCCTTCGCGAGAATGTCCAAAGTTTCCGCGGGATTTCCAAAATGTTAGAGGAACTCGAAACGTGTCAACCTGGGTTTTGAGAATCTCTCCCGGAGTTTGAGAGATTTGGACGTGAAAGGGTACCAGTCTTGTCGGGGATTTGGAACCCTTCGCGAGAATGTCCAAAGTTTCAGTGGGATTTCCAAAATGTTGAGAGGAACTCGAAACATGTCAACCTTGGTTTTGAGAATCTCTCCCGGAGTTTGAGAGATTTGGACGTGAAAGGGTACCAGTCTTGTCCGGGGTTGGGAACCCTTCGCGAGAATGACAAAAGTTTCAGCGGGATTTCTAAAATGTTGAAAGGAACTCGAAACATGTCAACCTTGGTTTTGAGAATCTCTCCCGGAGTTTGAGAGATTTGGACGTGAAAGGGTACCAGTCTTGTCGGGGATTTGGAACCCTTCGCGAGAATGTCCAAAGTTTCAGCGGGATTTCCAAAATGTTGAGAGGAACTCGAAACATGTCGGCCTTGGTTTTGAGAATCTCTCCCGGAGTTTGAGAGATTTGGACGTGAAAGGGTACCAATCTTGTCGGGGATTGGGAACCCTTCGCGAGAATGTCCAAAGTTTCAGCGGGATTTCCAAAATGTTGAAAGGAACTCGAAACATGTCAACCTCGGTTTTGAGAATCTCTCCCGGAGTTTGAGAGATTTGGACGTGAAAGGGTACCAGTCTTGTCGGGGATTGGGAACCCTTCGCCAGAATGTCCAAAGTTTCAGCGGGATTTACAAAAGTGTTAGAGGAACTCGAAACGTGTCAACCTCGGTTTTGAGAATCTCTCCCGGAGTTTGAGAGATTTGGACGTGAAAGGGTACCAGTCTTGTCGGGGATTTGGAACCCTTCGCGAGAATGTCCAAAGTTTCAGTGGGATTTCCAAAATGTTGAGAGGAACTCGAAACATGTCAACCTTGGTTTTGAGAATCTCTCCCGGAGTTTGAGAGATTTGGACGTGAAAGGGTACCAGTCTTGTCCGGGGTTGGGAAACCTTCGCGAGAATGACCAAAGTTTCAGCGGGATTTCTAAAATGTTGAAAGGAACTCGAAACATGTCAACCTTGGTTTTGAGAATCTCTCCCGGAGTTTGAGAGATTTGGACGTGAAAGGGTACCAGTCTTGTCGGGGATTTGGAACCCTTCGCGAGAATGTCCAAAGTTTCAGCGGGATTTCCAAAATGTTGAGAGGAACTCGAAACATGTCAGCCTTGGTTTTGAGAATCTCTCCCGGAGTTTGAGAGATTTGGACGTGAAAGGGTACCAATCTTGTCGGGGATTGGGAACCCTTCGCGAGAATGTCCAAAGTTTCAGCGGGATTTCCAAAATGTTGAAAGGAACTCGAAACATGTCAACCTCGGTTTTGAGAATCTCTCCCGGAGTTTGAGAGATTTGGACGTGAAAGGGTACCAGTCTTGTCGGGGATTGGGAACCCTTCGCCAGAATGTCCAAAGTTTCAGCGGGATTTCCAAAATGTTAGAGGAACTCGAAACGTGTCAACCTCGGTTTTGAGAATCTCTCCCGGAGTTTGAGAGATTTGGACGTGAAAGGGTACCAGTCTTGTCGGGGATTTGGAACCCTTCGCGAGAATGTCCAAAGTTTCAGTGGGATTTCCAAAATGTTGAAAGGAACTCGAAACATGTCAACCTCGGTTTTGAGAATCTCTCCCGGAGTTTGAGAGATTTGGACGTGAAAGGGTACCAATCTTGTTGGGGATTGGGAACCCTTCGCGAGAATGTCCCAAGTTTCAGCGGGATTTCCAAAACGTTGAAAGGAACTCGAAACATGTCAACCTTGGTTTTGAGAATCTCTCCCGGAGTTTGAGAGATTTGGACGTGAAAGGGTACCAGTCTTGTCGGGGATTGGGAAGCCTTCGCGAGAATGTCCAAAGTTTCAGCGGGATTTCCAAAATGTTGAAAGGAACTCGAAACATGTCAACCTCGGTTTTGAGAATCTCTCCCGGAGTTTGAGAGATTTGGACGTGAAAGGGTACCAGTCTTGTCGGGGATTGGGAACCCTTCGCGAGAATGTCCAAAGTTTCAGCGGGATTTCCAAAATGTTAGAGGAACTCGAAATGTGTCAACCTCGGTTTTGAGAATCTCTCCCGGAGTTTGAGAGATTTGGACGTGAAAAGGTACCAGTCTTGTCGGGGACTGGGAACCCTTCGCGAGAATGTCGAAAGTTTCAGTGGGATTTCCAAAATGTTGAGAGGAACTCGAAACATGTCAACCTTGCTTTTGAGAATCTCTCCCGGAGTTTGAGAGATTTGGACGTGAAAGGGTACCAGTCTTGTCGGGGATTGGGAACCCTTTGCGAGAATGTCCAAAGTTTCAGCGGGATTTCCAAAATGTTGAAAGGAACTCGAAACATGTCAACCTTGGTTTTGAGAATCTCTCCCGGAGTTTGAGAGATTTGGACGTGAAAGGGTACCAGTCTTGTCCGGGGTTGGGAACCCTTCGCGAGAATGACCAAAGTTTCAGCGGGATTTCTAAAATGTTGAAAGGAACTCGAAACATGTCAACCTTGGTTTTGAGAATCTCTCCCGGAGTTTGAGAGATTTGGACGTGAAAGGGTACCAGTCTTGTCGGGGATTGGGAACCCTTCGCGAGAATGTCCAAAGTTTCAGCGGGATTTCCAAAATGTTGAGAGGAACTCGAAACATGTCAGCCTTGGTTTTGAGAATCTCTCCCGGAGTTTGAGGGATTTGGACGTGAAAGGGTACCAGTCTTGTCGGGGATTGGGAACCCTTCGCGAGAATGTCCAAAGTTTCAGCGGGATTTCCAAAATGTTGAAAGGAACTCGAAACATGTCAACCTCGGTTTTGAGAATCTCTCCCGGAGTTTGAGAGATTTGGACGTGAAAGGGTTCCAATCTTGTCAGGGATCGGGAACCCTTCGCGAGAATGTCCAAAGTTTCCGCGGGATTTCCAAAATGTTAGAGGAACTCGAAACGTGTCAACCTCGGTTTTGAGAATCTCTCCCGGAGTTTGAGAGATTTGGACGTGAAAGGGTACCAGTCTTGTCGGGGATTTGGAACCCTTCGCGAGAATGTCCAAAGTTTCAGTGGGATTTCCAAAATGTTGAGAGGAACTCGAAACATGTCAACCTTGGTTTTGAGAATCTCTCCCGGAGTTTGAGAGATTTGGACGTGAAAGGGTACCAGTCTTGTCCGGGGTTGGGAACCCTTCGCGAGAATGACAAAAGTTTCAGCGGGATTTCTAAAATGTTGAAAGGAACTCGAAACATGTCAACCTTGGTTTTGAGAATCTCTCCCGGAGTTTGAGAGATTTGGACGTGAAAGGGTACCAGTCTTGTCGGGGATTTGGAACCCTTCGCGAGAATGTCCAAAGTTTCAGCGGGATTTCCAAAATGTTGAGAGGAACTCGAAACATGTCAGCCTTGGTTTTGAGAATCTCTCCCGGAGTTTGAGGGATTTGGACGTGAAAGGGTACCAGTCTTGTCGGGGATTGGGAACCCTTCGCGAGAATGTCCAAAGTTTCAGCGGGATTTCCAAAATGTTGAGAGGAACTCGAAACATGTCAGCCTTGGTTTTGAGAATCTCTCCCGGAGTTTGAGGGATTTGGACGTGAAAGGGTACCAGTCTTGTCGGGGATTGGGAACCCTTCGCGAGAATGTCCAAAGTTTCAGCGGGATTTCCAAAATGTTGAGAGGAACTCGAAACATGTCAACCTCGATTTTGAGAATCTCTCCCGGAGTTTGAGAGATTTGGACGTGAAAGGGTTCCAATCTTGTCGGGGATCGGGAACCCTTCGCGAGAATGTCCAAAGTTTCCGCGGGATTTCCAAAATGTTAGAGGAACTCGAAACGTGTCAACCTGGGTTTTGAGAATCTCTCCCGGAGTTTGAGAGATTTGGACGTGAAAGGGTACCAGTCTTGTCGGGGATTTGGAACCCTTCGCGAGAATGTCCAAAGTTTCAGTGGGATTTCCAAAATGTTGAGAGGAACTCGAAACATGTCAACCTTGGTTTTGAGAATCTCTCCCGGAGTTTGAGAGATTTGGACGTGAAAGGGTACCAGTCTTGTCCGGGGTTGGGAACCCTTCGCGAGAATGACAAAAGTTTCAGCGGGATTTCTAAAATGTTGAAAGGAACTCGAAACATGTCAACCTTGGTTTTGAGAATCTCACCTGGAGTTTGAGAGATTTGGACGTGAAAGGGTACCAGTCTTGTCGGGGATTTGGAACCCTTCGCGAGAATGTCCAAAGTTTCAGCGGGATTTCCAAAATGTTGAGAGGAACTCGAAACATGTCAGCCTTGGTTTTGAGAATCTCTCCCGGAGTTTGAGAGATTTGGACGTGAAAGGGTACCAATCTTGTCGGGGATTGGGAACCCTGCGCGAGAATGTCCAAAGTTTCAGCGGGATTTCCAAAATGTTGAAAGGAACTCGAAACATGTCAACCTCGGTTTTGAGAATCTCTCCCGGAGTTTGAGAGATTTGGACGTGAAAGGGTACCAGTCTTGTCGGGGATTGGGAACCCTTCGCCAGAATGTCCAAAGTTTCAGCGGGATTTCCAAAATGTTAGAGGAACTCGAAACGTGTCAACCTCGGTTTTGAGAATCTCTCCCGGAGTTTGAGAGATTTGGACGTGAAAGGGTACCAGTCTTGTCGGGGATTTGGAACCCTTCGCGAGAATGTCCAAAGTTTCAGTGGGATTTCCAAAATGTTGAGAGGAACTCGAAACATGTCAGCCTTGGTTTTGAGAATCTCTCCCGGAGTTTGAGAGATTTGGACGTGAAAGGGTACCAATCTTGTCGGGGATTGGGAACCCTTCGCGAGAATGTCCAAAGTTTCAGCGGGATTTCCAAAATGTTGAAAGGAACTCGAAACATGTCAACCTCGGTTTTGAGAATCTCTCCCGGAGTTTGAGAGATTTGGACGTGAAAGGGTACCAGTCTTGTCGGGGATTGGGAACCCTTCGCCAGAATGTCCAAAGTTTCAGCGGGATTTCCAAAATGTTAGAGGAACTCGAAACGTGTCAACCTCGGTTTTGAGAATCTCTCCCGGAGTTTGAGAGATTTGGACGTGAAAGGGTACCAGTCTTGTCGGGGATTTGGAACCCTTCGCGAGAATGTCCAAAGTTTCAGTGGGATTTCCAAAATGTTGAGAGGAACTCGAAACATGTCAACCTTGGTTTTGAGAATCTCTCCCGGAGTTTGAGAGATTTGGACGTGAAAGGGTACCAGTCTTGTCCGGGGTTGGGAACCCTTCGCGAGAATGTCCAAAGTTTCAGTGGGATTTCCAAAATGTTGAGAGGAACTCGAAACATGTCAACCTCGGTTTTGAGAATCTCTCCCGGAGTTTGAGAGATTTGGACGTGAAAGGGTACCAATCTTGTTGGGGATTGGGAACCCTTCGCGAGAATGTCCCAAGTTTCAGCGGGATTTCCAAAACGTTGAAAGGAACTCGAAACATGTCAACCTTGGTTTTGAGAATCTCTCCCGGAGTTTGAGAGATTTGGACGTGAAAGGGTACCAGTCTTGTCGGGGATTGGGAACCCTTCGCGAGAATGTCCAAAGTTTCAGCGGGATTTCCAAAATGTTAGAGGAACTCGAAACGTGTCAACCTCGGTTTTGAGAATCTCTCCCGGAGTTTGAGAGATTTGGACGTGAAAAGGTACCAGTCTTGTCGGGGACTGGGAACCCTTCGCGAGAATGTCCAAAGTTTCAGTGGGATTTCCAAAATGTTGAGAGGAACTCGAAACATGTCAACCTTGGTTTTGAGAATCTCTCCCGGAGTTTGAGAGATTTGGACGTGAAAGGGTACCAGTCTTGTCGGGGATTGGGAACCCTTTGCGAGAATGTCCAAAGTTTCAGCGGGATTTCCAAAATGTTGAAAGGAACGCGAAACATGTCAACCTTGGTTTTGAGAATCTCTCCCGGAGTTTGAGAGATTTGGACGTGAAAGGGTACCAGTCTTGTCCGGGGTTGGGAACCCTTCGCGAGAATGACCAAAGTTTCAGCGGGATTTCTAAAATGTTGAAAGGAACTCGAAACATGTCAACCTTGGTTTTGAGAATCTCTCCCGGAGTTTGAGAGATTTGGACGTGAAAGGGTACCAGTCTTGTCGGGGATTGGGAACCCTGCGCGAGAATGTCCAAAGTTTCAGCGGGATTTCCAAAATGTTGAGAGGAACTCGAAACATGTCAGCCTTGGTTTTGAGAATCTCTCCCGGAGTTTGAGGGATTTGGACGTGAAAGGGTACCAGTCTTGTCGGGGATTGGGAACCCTTCGCGAGAATGTCCAAAGTTTCAGCGGGATTTCCAAAATGTTGAGAGGAACTCGAAACATGTCAACCTCGGTTTTGAGAATCTCTCCCGGAGTTTGAGAGATTTGGACGTGAAAGGGTTCCAATCTTGTCGGGGATCGGGAACCCTTCGCGAGAATGTCCAAAGTTTCCGCGGGATTTCCAAAATGTTAGAGGAACTCGAAACGTGTCAACCTGGGTTTTGAGAATCTCTCCCGGAGTTTGAGAGATTTGGACGTGAAAGGGTACCAGTCTTGTCGGGGATTTGGAACCCTTCGCGAGAATGTCCAAAGTTTCAGTGGGATTTCCAAAATGTTGAGAGGAACTCGAAACATGTCAACCTTGGTTTTGAGAATCTCTCCCGGAGTTTGAGAGATTTGGACGTGAAAGGGTACCAGTCTTGTCCGGGGTTGGGAACCCTTCGCGAGAATGACAAAAGTTTCAGCGGGATTTCTAAAATGTTGAAAGGAACTCGAAACATGTCAACCTTGGTTTTGAGAATCTCACCCGGAGTTTGAGAGATTTGGACGTGAAAGGGTACCAGTCTTGTCGGGGATTTGGAACCCTTCGCGAGAATGTCCAAAGTTTCAGCGGGATTTCCAAAATGTTGAGAGGAACTCGAAACATGTCAGCCTTGGTTTTGGAATCTCTCCCGGAGTTTGAGGGATTTGGACGTGAAAGGGTACCAGTCTTGTCGGGGATTGGGAACCCTTCGCGAGAATGTCCAAAGTTTCAGCGGGATTTCCAAAATGTTGAGAGGAACTCGAAACATGTCAGCCTTGGTTTTGAGAATCTCTCCCGGAGTTTGAGGGATTTGGACGTGAAAGGGTACCAGTCTTGTCGGGGATTGGGAACCCTTCGCGAGAATGTCCAAAGTTTCAGCGGGATTTCCAAAATGTTGAGAGGAACTCGAAACATGTCAACCTCGATTTTGAGAATCTCTCCCGGAGTTTGAGAGATTTGGACGTGAAAGGGTTCCAATCTTGTCGGGGATCGGGAACCCTTCGCGAGAATGTCCAAAGTTTCCGCGGGATTTCCAAAATGTTAGAGGAACGCGAAACGTGTCAACCTGGGTTTTGAGAATCTCTCCCGGAGTTTGAGAGATTTGGACGTGAAAGGGTACCAGTCTTGTCGGGGATTTGGAACCCTTCGCGAGAATGTCCAAAGTTTCAGTGGGATTTCCAAAATGTTGAGAGGAACTCGAAACATGTCAACCTTGGTTTTGAGAATCTCTCCCGGAGTTTGAGAGATTTGGACGTGAAAGGGTACCAGTCTTGTCCGGGGTTGGGAACCCTTCGCGAGAATGACAAAAGTTTCAGCGGGATTTCTAAAATGTTGAAAGGAACTCGAAACATGTCAACCTTGGTTTTGAGAATCTCTCCCGGAGTTTGAGAGATTTGGACGTGAAAGGGTACCAGTCTTGTCGGGGATTGGGAACCCTTCGCGAGAATGTCCAAAGTTTCAGCGGGATTTCCAAAATGTTGAGAGGAACTCGAAACATGTCAGCCTTGGTTTTGAGAATCTCTCCCGGAGTTTGAGAGATTTGGACGTGAAAGGGTACCAATCTTGTCGGGGATTGGGAACCCTGCGCGAGAATGTCCAAAGTTTCAGCGGGATTTCCAAAATGTTGAAAGGAACTCGAAACATGTCAACCTCGGTTTTGAGAATCTCTCCCGGAGTTTGAGAGATTTGGACGTGAAAGGGTACCAGTCTTGTCGGGGATTGGGAACCCTTCGCCAGAATGTCCAAAGTTTCAGCGGGATTTCCAAAATGTTAGAGGAACTCGAAACGTGTCAACCTTGGTTTTGAGAATCTCTCCCGGAGTTTGAGAGATTTGGACGTGAAAGGGTACCAGTCTTGTCGGGGATTTGGAACCCTTCGCGAGAATGTCCAAAGTTTCAGTGGGATTTCCAAAATGTTGAGAGGAACTCGAAACATGTCAACCTCGGTTTTGAGAATCTCTCCCGGAGTTTGAGAGATTTGGACGTGAAAGGGTACCAATCTTGTCGGGGATTGGGAACCCTTCGCGAGAATGTCCCAAGTTTCAGCGGGATTTCCAAAATGTGTAAAGGAACTCGAAACATGTCAACCTCGGTTTTGAGAATCTCTCCCGGAGTTTGAGAGATTTGGACGTGAAAGGGTTCCAATCTTGTCGGGGATCGGGAACCCTTCGCGAGAATGTCCAAAGTTTCCGCGGGATTTCCAAAATGTTAGAGGAACTCGAAACGTGTCAACCTCGGTTTTGAGAATCTCTCCCGGAGTTTGAGAGATTTGGACGTGAAAGGGTACCAGTCTTGTCGGGGATTTGGAACCCTTCGCGAGAATGTCCAAAGTTTCAGTGGGATTTCCAAAATGTTGAGAGGAACTCGAAACATGTCAACCTTGGTTTTGAGAATCTCTCCCGGAGTTTGAGAGATTTGGACGTGAAAGGGTACCAGTCTTGTCCGGGGTTGGGAACCCTTCGCGACAATGACCAAAGTTTCAGCGGGATTTCTAAAATGTTGAAAGGAACTCGAAACATGTCAACCTTGGTTTTGAGAATCTCTCCCGGAGTTTGAGAGATTTGGACGTGAAAGGGTACCAGTCTTGTCGGGGATTGGGAACCCTTCGCGACAATGTCCAAAGTTTCAGCGGGATTTCCAAAATGTTGAGAGGAACTCGAAACATGTCAGCCTTGGTTTTGAGAATCTCTCCCGGAGTTTGAGAGATTTGGACGTGAAAGGGTACCAATCTTGTCGGGGATTGGGAACCCTTCGCGAGAATGTCCAAAGTTTCAGCGGGATTTCCAAAATGTTGAAAGGAACTCGAAACATGTCAACCTCGGTTTTGAGAATCTCTCCCGGAGTTTGAGAGATTTGGACGTGAAAGGGTACCAGTCTTGTCGGGGATTGGGAACCCTTCGCCAGAATGTCCAAAGTTTCAGCGGGATTTCCAAAATGTTAGAGGAACTCGAAACGTGTCAACCTCGGTTTTGAGAATCTCTCCCGGAGTTTGAGAGATTTGGACGTGAAAGGGTACCAGTCTTGTCGGGGATTTGGAACCCTTCGCGAGAATGTCCAAAGTTTCAGTGGGATTTCCAAAATGTTGAGAGGAACTCGAAACATGTCAACCTCGGTTTTGAGAATCTCTCCCGGAGTTTGAGAGATTTGGACGTGAAAGGGTACCAATCTTGTTGGGGACTGGGAACCCTTCGCGAGAATGTCCCAAGTTTCAGCGGGATTTCCAAAACGTTGAAAGGAACTCGAACCATGTCAACCTTGGTTTTGAGAATCTCTCCCGGAGTTTGAGAGATTTGGACGTGAAAGGGTACCAGTCTTGTCGGGGATTGGGAACCCTTCGCGAGAATGTCCAAAGTTTCAGCGGGATTTCCAAAATGTTGAAAGGAACTCGAAACATGTCAACCCCGGTTTTGAGAATCTCTCCCGGAGTTTGAGAGATTTGGACGTGAAAGGGTACCAGTCTTGTCGGGGATTGGGAACCCTTCGCGAGAATGTCCAAAGTTTCAGCGGGATTTCCAAAATGTTAGAGGAACTCGAAACGTGTCAACCTCGGTTTTGAGAATCTCTCCCGGAGTTTGAGAGATTTGGACGTGAAAAGGTACCAGTCTTGTCGGGGACTGGGAACCCTTCGCGAGAATGTCCAAAGTTTCAGTGGGATTTCCAAAATGTTGAGAGGAACTCGAAACATGTCAACCTTGGTTTTGAGAATCTCTCCCGGAGTTTGAGAGATTTGGACGTGAAAGGGTACCAGTCTTGTCCGGGGTTGGGAACCCTTCGCGAGAATGACCAAAGTTTCAGGGGGATTTCCAAAATGTTGAAAGGAACTCGAAACATGTCAACCTTGGTTTTGAGAATCTCTCCCGGAGTTTGAGAGATTTGGACGTGAAAGGGTACCAGTCTTGTCGGGGATTGGGAACCCTTCGCGAGAATGTCCAAAGTTTCAGCGGGATTTCCAAAATGTTGAGAGGAACTCGAAACATGTCAGCCTTGGTTTTGAGTATCTCTCCCGGAGTTTGAGAGATTTGGACGTGAAAGGGTACCAGTCTTGTCGGGGATTGGGAACCCTTCGCGAGAATGTCCAAAGTTTCAGCGGGATTTCCAAAATGTTGAGAGGAACTCGAAACATGTCAACCTCGGTTTTGAGAATCTCTCCCGGAGTTTGAGAGATTTGGACGTGAAAGGGTACCAATCTTGTCGGGGATCGGGAACCCTTCGCGAGATTGTCCAAAGTTTCCGCGGGATTTCCAAAATGTTAGAGGAACTCGAAACGTGTCAACCTCGGTTTTGAGAATCTCTCCCGGAGTTTGAGAGATTTGGACGTGAAAGGGTACCAGTCTTGTCGGGGATTTGGAACCCTTCGCGAGAATGTCCAAAGTTTCAGTGGGATTTCCAAAATGTTGAGAGGAACTCGAAACATGTCAACCTTGGTTTTGAGAATCTCTCCCGGAGTTTGAGAGATTTGGACGTGAAAGGGTACCAGTCTTGTCCGGGGTTGGGAACCCTTCGCGAGAATGACAAAAGTTTCAGCGGGATTTCTAAAATGTTGAAAGGAACTCGAAACATGTCAACCTTGGTTTTGAGAATCTCACCCGGAGTTTGAGAGATTTGGACGTGAAAGGGTACCAGTCTTGTCGGGGATTTGGAACCCTTCGCGAGAATGTCCAAAGTTTCAGCGGGATTTCCAAAATGTTGAGAGGAACTCGAAACATGTCAGCCTTGGTTTTGAGAATCTCTCCCGGAGTTTGAGAGATTTGGACGTGAAAGGGTACCAATCTTGTCGGGGATTGGGAACCCTTCGCGAGAATGTCCAAAGTTTCAGCGGGATTTCCAAAATGTTGAAAGGAACTCGAAACATGTCAACCTCGGTTTTGAGAATCTCTCCCGGAGTTTGAGAGATTTGGACGTGAAAGGGTACCAATCTTGTCGGGGATCGGGAACCCTTCGCGACAATGTCCAAAGTTTCAGCGGGATTTCCAAAATGTTGAAAGGAACTCGAAACATGTCAACCTGGGTTTTGAGAATCTCTCCCGGAGTTTGAGAGATTTGGACGTGAAAGGGTTCCAATCTTGTCGGGGATCGGGAAACCTTCGCGAGAATGTCCAAAGTTTCAGAGGGATTTCCAAAATGTTGAGAGGAACTCGAACCATGTCAACCTTGGTTTTGAGAATCTCTCCCGGAGTGTGAGAGATTTGGACGTGAAAAGGTACCAATCTTGTCGGGGATCGGGAACCCTTCGCGAGAATGTCCAAAGTTTCAGCGGGATTTCCAAAATGTTGAAAGGAACTCGAAACATGTCAACCTTGGTTTTGAGAATCTCTCCCGGAGTTTGAGAGATTTGCACGTGAAAGGGTACCAATATTGTTGGGGATTGGGAACCCTTCGCGAGAATGTCTAAAGTTTCAGCGGGATTTCCAAAATGTTGAGAGGAACTCGAAACATGTCACCTTTGGTTTTGAGAATCTCTCCCGGAGTTTGAGAGATTTGGACGTGAAAGGGTACCAATCTTGTCGGGGATCGGGAACCCTTCGCGAGAATGTCCAAAGTTTCAGCGGGATTTCCAAAATGTTGAAAGGAACTCGAAACATGTCAACCTTGGTTTTGAGAATCTCTCCCGGAGTTTGAGAGATTTGGACGTGAAAGGGTACCAATCTTGTCGGAGATTGGGAACTCTTCGCGAGAATGTACAAAGTTTCAGCGGGATTTTCAAAATGTTGAAAGGAACTCGAAACATGTCAACCTTGGTTTTGAGAATCTCTCCCGGAGTTTGAGAGATTTGGACGTGAAAGGGTACCAATCTTGTCGGGGATCGGGAACCCTTCGCGAGAATGTCCAAAGTTTCAGCGGGATTTCCAAAATGTTGAAAGGAACTCGCAACATGTCAACCTTGGTTTTGAGAATCTCTCCCGGAGTTTGAGAGATTTGGACGTGAAAGGGTACCAATCTTGTCGGGGATTGGGAACCCTTCTCGAGAATGCCCAAAGTTTCAGCGGGATTTCCAAAATGTTGAGAGGAACTCGAAACGTGTCAACCTCGGTTTTGAGAATCTCTCCCGGAGTTTGAGAGATTTGGACGTGAAAGGGTACCAGTCTTGTCGGGGATTTGGAACCCTTCGCGAGAATGTCCAAAGTTTCCGCGGGATTTCCAAAATGTTGAGAGGAACTCGAAACATGTCAACCTTGGTTTTGAGAATCTCTCCCGGAGTTTGAGAGATTTGGACGTGAAAGGGTACCAGTCTTGTCCGGGGTTGGGAACCCTTCGCAAGAATGACCAAAGTTTCAGCGGGATTTCTAAAATGTTGAAAGGAACTCGAAACATGTCAACCTTGGTTTTGAGAATCTCTCCCGGAGTTTGAGAGATTTGGACGTGAAAGGGTACCAGTCTTGTCGGGGATTTGGAACCCTTCGCGAGAATGTCCAAAGTTTCAGCGGGATTTCCAAAATGTTGAGAGGAACTCGAAACATGTCAGCCTTGGTTTTGAGAATCTCTCCCGGAGTTTGAGAGATTTGGACGTGAAAGGGTACCAATCTTGTCGGGGATTGGGAACCCTTCGCGAGAATGTCCAAAGTTTCAGCGGGATTTCCAAAATGTTGAAAGGAACTCGAAACATGTCAACCTCGGTTTTGAGAATCTCTCCCGGAGTTTGAGAGATTTGGACGTGAAAGGGTACCAGTCTTGTCGGGGATTGGGAACCCTTCGCCAGAATGTCCAAAGTTTCAGCGGGATTTCCAAAATGTTAGAGGAACTCGAAACGTGTCAACCTCGGTTTTGAGAATCTCTCCCGGAGTTTGAGAGATTTGGACGTGAAAGGGTACCAGTCTTGTCGGGGATTTGGAACCCTTCGCGAGAATGTCCAAAGTTTCAGTGGGATTTCCAAAATGTTGAGAGGAACTCGAAACATGTCAACCTTGGTTTTGAGAATCTCTCCCGGAGTTTGAGAGATTTGGACGTGAAAGGGTACCAGTCTTGTCCGGGGTTGGGAACCCTTCGCGAGAATGACAAAAGTTTCAGCGGGATTTCTAAAATGTTGAAAGGAACTCGAAACATGTCAACCTTGGTTTTGAGAATCTCACCCGGAGTTTGAGAGATTTGGACGTGAAAGGGTACCAATCTTGTCGGGGATTTGGAACCCTTCGCGAGAATGTCCAAAGTTTCAGCGGGATTTCCAAAATGTTGAGAGGAACTCGAAACATGTCAGCCTTGGTTTTGAGAATCTCTCCCGGAGTTTGAGAGATTTGGACGTGAAAGGGTACCAATCTTGTCGGGGATTGGGAACCCTTCGCGAGAATGTCCAAAGTTTCAGCGGGATTTCCAAAATGTTGAAAGGAACTCGAAACATGTCAACCTCGGTTTTGAGAATCTCTCCCGGAGTTTGAGAGATTTGGACGTGAAAGGGTACCAATCTTGTCGGGGATCGGGAACCCTTCGCGACAATGTCCAAAGTTTCAGCGGGATTTCCAAAATGTTGAAAGGAACTCGAAACATGTCAACCTGGGTTTTGAGAATCTCTCCCGGAGTTTGAGAGATTTGGACGTGAAAGGGTTCCAATCTTGTCGGGGATCGGGAAACCTTCGCGAGAATGTCCAAAGTTTCAGAGGGATTTCCAAAATGTTGAGAGGAACTCGAACCATGTCAACCTTGGTTTTGAGAATCTCTCCCGGAGTGTGAGAGATTTGGACGTGAAAAGGTACCAATCTTGTCGGGGATCGGGAACCCTTCGCGAGAATGTCCAAAGTTTCAGCGGGATTTCCAAAATGTTGAAAGGAACTCGAAACATGTCAACCTGGGTTTTGAGAATCTCTCCCGGAGTTTGAGAGATTTGGACGTGAAAGGGTTCCAATCTTGTCGGGGATCGGGAAACCTTCGCGAGAATGTCCAAAGTTTCCGCGGGATTTCCAAAATGTTAGAGGAACTCGAAACGTGTCAACCTGGGTTTTGAGAATCTCTCCCGGAGTTTGAGAGATTTGCACGTGAAAGGGTACCAATATTGTTGGGGATTGGGAACCCTTTGCGAGAATGTCTAAAGTTTCAGCGGGATTTCCAAAATGTTGAGAGGAACTCGAAACATGTCACCTTTGGTTTTGAGAATCTCTCCCGGAGTTTGAGAGATTTGGACGTGAAAGGGTACCAATCTTGTCGGGGATCGGGAACCCTTCGCGAGAATGTCCAAAGTTTCAGCGGGATTTCCAAAATGTTGAAAGGAACTCGAAACATGTCAACCTTGGTTTTGAGAATCTCTCCCGGAGTTTGAGAGATTTGGACGTGAAAGGGTACCAATCTTGTCGGAGATTGGGAACTCTTCGCGAGAATGTACAAAGTTTCAGCGGGATTTTCAAAATGTTGAAAGGAACTCGAAACATGTCAACCTTGGTTTTGAGAATCTCTCCCGGAGTTTGAGAGATTTGGACGTGAAAGGGTACCAATCTTGTCGGGGATCGGGAACCCTTCGCGAGAATGTCCAAAGTTTCAGCGGGATTTCCAAAATGTTGAAAGGAACTCGCAACATGTCAACCTTGGTTTTGAGAATCTCTCCCGGAGTTTGAGAGATTTGGACGTGAAAGGGTACCAATCTTGTCGGGGATTGGGAACCCTTCTCGAGAATGCCCAAAGTTTCAGCGGGATTTCCAAAATGTTAGAGGAACTCGAAACGTGTCAACCTCGGTTTTGAGAATCTCTCCCGGAGTTTGAGAGATTTGGACGTGAAAGGGTACCAGTCTTGTCGGGGATTTGGAACCCTTCGCGAGAATGTCCAAAGTTTCAGTGGGATTTCCAAAATGTTGAGAGGAACTCGAAACATGTCAACCTTGGTTTTGAGAATCTCTCCCGGAGTTTGAGAGATTTGGACGTGAAAGGGTACCAATCTTGTCGGGGATTGGGAACCCTTCTCGAGAATGCCCAAAGTTTCAGCGGGATTTCCAAAATGTTGAGAGGAACTCTAAACGTGTCAACCTCGGTTTTGAGAATCTCTCCCGGAGTTTGAGAGATTTGGACGTGAAAGGGTACCAGTCTTGTCGGGGATTTGGAACCCTTCGCGAGAATGTCCAAAGTTTCAGTGGGATTTCCAAAATGTTGAGAGGAACTCGAAACATGTCAACCTTGGTTTTGAGAATCTCTCCCGGAGTTTGAGAGATTTGGACGTGAAAGGGTACCAGTCTTGTCGGGGGTTGGGAACCCTTCGCGAGAATGACCAAAGTTTCAGCGGGATTTCTAAAATGTTGAAAGGAACTCGAAACATGTCAACCTTGGTTTTGAGAATCTCTCCCGGAGTTTGAGAGATTTGGACGTGAAAGGGTACCAGTCTTGTCGGGGATTTGGAACCCTTCGCGAGAATGTCCAAAGTTTCAGCGGGATTTCCAAAATGTTGAGAGGAACTCGAAACATGTCAGCCTTGGTTTTGAGAATCTCTCCCGGAGTTTGAGAGATTTGGACGTGAAAGGGTACCAGTCTTGTCGGGGATTGGGAACCCTTCGCCAGAATGTCCAAAGTTTCAGCGGGATTTCCAAAATGTTAGAGGAACTCGAAACGTGTCAACCTCGGTTTTGAGAATCTCTCCCGGAGTTTGAGAGATTTGGACGTGAAAGGGTACCAGTCTTGTCGGGGATTTGGAACCCTTCGCGAGAATGTCCAAAGTTTCAGTGGGATTTCCAAAATGTTGAGAGGAACTCGAAACATGTCAACCTTGGTTTTGAGAATCTCTCCCGGAGTTTGAGAGATTTGGACGTGAAAGGGTACCAGTCTTGTCCGGGGTTGGGAACCCTTCGCGAGAATGACAAAAGTTTCAGCGGGATTTCTAAAATGTTGAAAGGAACTCGAAACATGTCAACCTTGGTTTTGAGAATCTCACCCGGAGTTTGAGAGATTTGGACGTGAAAGGGTACCAGTCTTGTCGGGGATTTGGAACCCTTCGCGAGAATGTCCAAAGTTTCAGCGGGATTTCCAAAATGTTGAGAGGAACTCGAAACATGTCAGCCTTGGTTTTGAGAATCTCTCCCGGAGTTTGAGAGATTTGGACGTGAAAGGGTACCAATCTTGTCGGGGATTGGGAACCCTTCGCGAGAATGTCCAAAGTTTCAGCGGGATTTCCAAAATGTTGAAAGGAACTCGAAACATGTCAACCTGGGTTTTGAGAATCTCTCCCGGAGTTTGAGAGATTTGGACGTGAAAGGGTTCCAATCTTGTCGGGGATCGGGAAACCTTCGCGAGAATGTCCAAAGTTTCAGAGGGATTTCCAAAATGTTGAGAGGAACTCGAACCATGTCAACCTTGGTTTTGAGAATCTCTCCCGGAGTGTGAGAGATTTGGACGTGAAAAGGTACCAATCTTGTCGGGGATCGGGAACCCTTCGCGAGAATGTCCAAAGTTTCAGCGGGATTTCCAAAATGTTGAAAGGAACTCGAAACATGTCAACCTGGGTTTTGAGAATCTCTCCCGGAGTTTGAGAGATTTGGACGTGAAAGGGTTCCAATCTTGTCGGGGATCGGGAAACCTTCGCGAGAATGTCCAAAGTTTCCGCGGGATTTCCAAAATGTTAGAGGAACTCGAAACGTGTCAACCTGGGTTTTGAGAATCTCTCCCGGAGTTTGAGAGATTTGCACGTGAAAGGGTACCAATATTGTTGGGGATTGGGAACCCTTCGCGAGAATGTCTAAAGTTTCAGCGGGATTTCCAAAATGTTGAGAGGAACTCGAAACATGTCACCTTTGGTTTTGAGAATCTCTCCCGGAGTTTGAGAGATTTGGACGTGAAAGGGTACCAATCTTGTCGGGGATCGGGAACCCTTCGCGAGAATGTCCAAAGTTTCAGCGGGATTTCTAAAATGTTGAAAGGAACTCGAAACATGTCAACCTTGGTTTTGAGAATCTCTCCCGGAGTTTGAGAGATTTGGACGTGAAAGGGTACCAATCTTGTCGGAGATTGGGAACTCTTCGCGAGAATGTACAAAGTTTCAGCGGGATTTTCAAAATGTTGAAAGGAACTCGAAACATGTCAACCTTGGTTTTGAGAATCTCTCCCGGAGTTTGAGAGATTTGGACGTGAAAGGGTACCAATCTTGTCGGGGATCGGGAACCCTTCGCGAGAATGTCCAAAGTTTCAGCGGGATTTCCAAAATGTTGAAAGGAACTCGCAACATGTCAACCTTGGTTTTGAGAATCTCTCCCGGAGTTTGAGAGATTTGGACGTGAAAGGGTACCAATCTTGTCGGGGATTGGGAACCCTTCTCGAGAATGCCCAAAGTTTCAGCGGGATTTCCAAAATGTTAGAGGAACTCGAAACGTGTCAACCTCGGTTTTGAGAATCTCTCCCGGAGTTTGAGAGATTTGGACGTGAAAGGGTACCAGTCTTGTCGGGGATTTGGAACCCTTCGCGAGAATGTCCAAAGTTTCAGTGGGATTTCCAAAATGTTGAGAGGAACTCGAAACATGTCAACCTTGGTTTTGAGAATCTCTCCCGGAGTTTGAGAGATTTGGACGTGAAAGGGTACCAGTCTTGTCCGGGGTTGGGAACCCTTCGCGAGAATGACAAAAGTTTCAGCGGGATTTCTAAAATGTTGAAAGGAACTCGAAACATGTCAACCTTGGTTTTGAGAATCTCACCCGGAGTTTGAGAGATTTGGACGTGAAAGGGTACCAGTCTTGTCGGGGATTTGGAACCCTTCGCGAGAATGTCCAAAGTTTCAGCGGGATTTCCAAAATGTTGAGAGGAACTCGAAACATGTCAGCCTTGGTTTTGAGAATCTCTCCCGGAGTTTGAGAGATTTGGACGTGAAAGGGTACCAATCTTGTCGGGGATTGGGAACCCTTCGCGAGAATGTCCAAAGTTTCAGCGGGATTTCCAAAATGTTGAAAGGAACTTGAAACATGTCAACCTCGGTTTTGAGAATCTCTCCCGGAGTTTGAGAGATTTGGACGTGAAAGGGTACCAATCTTGTCGGGGATCGGGAACCCTTCGCGACAATGTCCAAAGTTTCAGCGGGATTTCCAAAATGTTGAAAGGAACTCGAAACATGTCAACCTGGGTTTTGAGAATCTCTCCCGGAGTTTGAGAGATTTGGACGTGAAAGGGTTCCAATCTTGTCGGGGATCGGGAAACCTTCGCGAGAATGTCCAAAGTTTCAGAGGGATTTCCAAAATGTTGAGAGGAACTCGAACCATGTCAACCTTGGTTTTGAGAATCTCTCCCGGAGTGTGAGAGATTTGGACGTGAAAAGGTACCAATCTTGTCGGGGATCGGGAACCCTTCGCGAGAATGTCCAAAGTTTCAGCGGGATTTCCAAAATGTTGAAAGGAACTCGAAACATGTCAACCTTGGTTTTGAGAATCTCTCCCGGAGTTTGAGAGATTTGCACGTGAAAGGGTACCAATATTGTTGGGGATTGGGAACCCTTCGCGAGAATGTCTAAAGTTTCAGCGGGATTTCCAAAATGTTGAGAGGAACTCGAAACATGTCACCTTTGGTTTTGAGAATCTCTCCCGGAGTTTTAGAGATTTGGACGTGAAAGGGTACCAATCTTGTCGGGGATCGGGAACCCTTCGCGAGAATGTCCAAAGTTTCAGCGGGATTTCCAAAATGTTGAAAGGAACTCGAAACATGTCAACCTTGGTTTTGAGAATCTCTCCCGGAGTTTGAGAGATTTGGACGTGAAAGGGTACCAATCTTGTCGGAGATTGGGAACTCTTCGCGAGAATGTACAAAGTTTCAGCGGGATTTTCAAAATGTTGAAAGGAACTCGAAACATGTCAACCTTGGTTTTGAGAATCTCTCCCGGAGTTTGAGAGATTTGGACGTGAAAGGGTACCAATCTTGTCGGGGATCGGGAACCCTTCGCGAGAATGTCCAAAGTTTCAGCGGGATTTCCAAAATGTTGAAAGGAACTCGCAACATGTCAACCTTGGTTTTGAGAATCTCTGCCGGAGTTTGAGAGATTTGGACGTGAAAGGGTACCAATCTTGTCGGGGATTGGGAACCCTTCTCGAGAATGCCCAAAGTTTCAGCGGGATTTCCAAAATGTTGAGAGGAACTCGAAACGTGTCAACCTCGGTTTTGAGAATCTCTCCCGGAGTTTGAGAGATTTGGACGTGAAAGGGTACCAGTCTTGTCGGGGATTTGGAACCCTTCGCGAGAATGTCCAAAGTTTCCGCGGGATTTCCAAAATGTTGAGAGGAACTCGAAACATGTCAACCTTGGTTTTGAGAATCTCTCCCGGAGTTTGAGAGATTTGGACGTGAAAGGGTACCAGTCTTGTCCGGGGTTGGGAACCCTTCGCGAGAATGACCAAAGTTTCAGCGGGATTTCTAAAATGTTGAAAGGAACTCGAAACATGTCAACCTTGGTTTTGAGAATCTCTCCCGGAGTTTGAGAGATTTGGACGTGAAAGGGTACCAGTCTTGTCGGGGATTTGGAACCCTTCGCGAGAATGTCCAAAGTTTCAGCGGGATTTCCAAAATGTTGAGAGGAACTCGAAACATGTCAGCCTTGGTTTTGAGAATCTCTCCCGGAGTTTGAGAGATTTGGACGTGAAAGGGTACCAATCTTGTCGGGGATTGGGAACCCTTCGCGAGAATGTCCAAAGTTTCAGCGGGATTTCCAAAATGTTGAAAGGAACTCGAAACATGTCAACCTCGGTTTTGAGAATCTCTCCCGGAGTTTGAGAGATTTGGACGTGAAAGGGTACCAGTCTTGTCGGGGATTGGGAACCCTTCGCCAGAATGTCCAAAGTTTCAGTGGGATTTCCAAAATGTTAGAGGAACTCGAAACGTGTCAACCTCGGTTTTGAGAATCTCTCCCGGAGTTTGAGAGATTTGGACGTGAAAGGGTACCAGTCTTGTCGGGGATTTGGAACCCTTCGCGAGAATGTCCAAAGTTTCAGTGGGATTTCCAAAATGTTGAGAGGAACTCGAAACATGTCAACCTTGGTTTTGAGAATCTCTCCCGGAGTTTGAGAGATTTGGACGTGAAAGGGTACCAGTCTTGTCCGGGGTTGGGAACCCTTCGCGAGAATGTCCAAAGTTTCAGCGGGATTTCCAAAATGTTGAAAGGAACTCGAAACATGTCACCTTTGGTTTTGAGAATCTCTCCCGGAGTTTGAGAGATTTGGACGTGAAAGGGTACCAATCTTGTCGGGGATCGGGAACCCTTCGCGAGAATGTCCAAAGTTTCAGCGGGATTTCCAAAGTGTTGAAAGGAACTCGAAACATGTCAACCTTGGTTTTGAGAATCTCTCCCGGAGTTTGAGAGATTTGGACGTGAAAGGGTACCAATCTTGTCGGAGATTGGGAACTCTTCGCGAGAATGTACAAAGTTTCAGCGGGATTTTCAAAATGTTGAAAGGAACTCGAAACATGTCAACCTTGGTTTTGAGAATCTCTCCCGGAGTTTGAGAGATTTGGACGTGAAAGGGTACCAATCTTTTCGGGGATCGGGAACCCTTCGCGAGAATGTCCAAAGTTTCAGCGGGATTTCCAAAATGTTGAAAGGAACTCGCAACATGTCAACCTTGGTTTTGAGAATCTCTCCCGGAGTTTGAGAGATTTGGACGTGAAAGGGTACCAATCTTGTCGGGGATTGGGAACCCTTCTCGAGAATGCCCAAAGTTTCAGCGGGATTTCCAAAATGTTAGAGGAACTCGAAATGTGTCAACCTCGGTTTTGAGAATCTCTCCCGGAGTTTGAGAGATTTGGACGTGAAAGGGTACCAGTCTTGTCGGGGATTTGGAACCCTTCGCGAGAATGTCCAAAGTTTCAGTGGGATTTCCAAAATGTTGAGAGGAACTCGAAACATGTCAACCTTGGTTTTGAGAATCTCTCCCGGAGTTTGAGAGATTTGGACGTGAAAGGGTACCAATCTTGTCGGGGATCGGGAACCCTTCGCGAGAATGTCCAAAGTTTCAGCGGGATTTCCAAAATGTTGAAAGGAACTCGAAACATGTCAACCTTGGTTTTGAGAATCTCTCCCGGAGTTTGAGAGATTTGGACGTGAAAGGGTACCAATCTTGTCGGGGATTGGGAACCCTTCTCGAGAATGCCCAAAGTTTCAGCGGGATTTCCAAAATGTTGAGAGGAACTCGAAACGTGTCAACCTCGGTTTTGAGAATCTCTCCCGGAGTTTGAGAGATTTGGACGTGAAAGGGTACCAGTCTTGTCGGGGATTTGGAACCCTTCGCGAGAATGTCCAAAGTTTCAGTGGGATTTCCAAAATGTTGAGAGGAACTCGAAACATGTCAACCTTGGTTTTGAGAATCTCTCCCGGAGTTTGAGAGATTTGGACGTGAAAGGGTACCAGTCTTGTCCGGGGTTGGGAACCCTTCGCGAGAATGACCAAAGTTTCAGCGGGATTTCTAAAATGTTGAAAGGAACTCGAAACATGTCAACCTTGGTTTTGAGAATCTCTCCCGGAGTTTGAGAGATTTGGACGTGAAAGGGTACCAGTCTTGTCGGGGATTTGGAACCCTTCGCGAGAATGTCCAAAGTTTCAGCGGGATTTCCAAAATGTTGAGAGGAACTCGAAACATGTCAGCCTTGGTTTTGAGAATCTCTCCCGGAGTTTGAGAGATTTGGACGTGAAAGGGTACCAATCTTGTCGGGGATTGGGAACCCTTCGCGAGAATGTCCAAAGTTTCAGCGGGATTTCCAAAATGTTGAAAGGAACTCGAAACATGTCAACCTGGGTTTTGAGAATCTCTCCCGGAGTTTGAGAGATTTGGACGTGAAAGGGTACCAGTCTTGTCGGGGATTGGGAACCCTTCGCCAGAATGTCCAAAGTTTCAGCGGGATTTCCAAAATGTTAGAGGAACTCGAAACGTGTCAACCTCGGTTTTGAGAATCTCTCCCGGAGTTTGAGAGATTTGGACGTGAAAGGGTACCAGTCTTGTCGGGGATTTGGAACCCTTCGCGAGAATGTCCAAAGTTTCAGTGGGATTTCCAAAATGTTGAGAGGAACTCGAAACATGTCAACCTTGGTTTTGAGAATCTCTCCCGGAGTTTGAGAGATTTGGACGTGAAAGGGTACCAGTCTTGTCCGGGGTTGGGAACCCTTCGCGAGAATGACAAAAGTTTCAGCGGGATTTCTAAAATGTTGAAAGGAACTCGAAACATGTCAACCTTGGTTTTGAGAATCTCACCCGGAGTTTGAGAGATTTGGACGTGAAAGGGTACCAGTCTTGTCGGGGATTTGGAACCCTTCGCGAGAATGTCCAAAGTTTCAGCGGGATTTCCAAAATGTTGAGAGGAACTCGAAACATGTCAGCCTTGGTTTTGAGAATCTCTCCCGGAGTTTGAGAGATTTGGACGTGAAAGGGTACCAATCTTGTCGGGGATTGGGAACCCTTCGCGAGAATGTCCAAAGTTTCAGCGGGATTTCCAAAATGTTGAAAGGAACTCGAAACATGTCAACCTCGGTTTTGAGAATCTCTCCCGGAGTTTGAGAGATTTGGACGTGAAAGGGTACCAATCTTGTCGGGGATCGGGAACCCTTCGCGACAATGTCCAAAGTTTCAGCGGGATTTCCAAAATGTTGAAAGGAACTCGAAACATGTCAACCTGGGTTTTGAGAATCTCTCCCGGAGTTTGAGAGATTTGGACGTGAAAGGGTTCCAATCTTGTCGGGGATCGGGAAACCTTCGCGAGAATGTCCAAAGTTTCAGAGGGATTTCCAAAATGTTGAGAGGAACTCGAACCATGTCAACCTTGGTTTTGAGAATCTCTCCCGGAGTGTGAGAGATTTGGACGTGAAAAGGTACCAATCTTGTCGGGGATCGGGAACCCTTCGCGAGAATGTCCAAAGTTTCAGCGGGATTTCCAAAATGTTGAAAGGAACTCGAAACATGTCAACCTGGGTTTTGAGAATCTCTCTTGGAGTTTGAGAGATTTGGACGTGAAAGGGTTCCAATCTTGTCGGGGATCGGGAAACCTTCGCGAGAATGTCCAAAGTTTCCGCGGGATTTCCAAAATGTTAGAGGAACTCGAAACGTGTCAACCTGGGTTTTGAGAATCTCTCCCGGAGTTTGAGAGATTTGCACGTGAAAGGGTACCAATATTGTTGGGGATTGGGAACCCTTCGCGAGAATGTCTAAAGTTTCAGCGGGATTTCCAAAATGTTGAGAGGAACTCGAAACATGTCACCTTTGGTTTTGAGAATCTCTCCCGGAGTTTGAGAGATTTGGACGTGAAAGGGTACCAATCTTGTCGGGGGTCGGGAACCCTTCGCGAGAATGTCCAAAGTTTCAGCGGGATTTCCAAAATGTTGAAAGGAACTCGAAACATGTCAACCTTGGTTTTGAGAATCTCTCCCGGAGTTTGAGAGATTTGGACGTGAAAGGGTACCAATCTTGTCGGAGATTGGGAACTCTTCGCGAGAATGTACAAAGTTTCAGCGGGATTTTCAAAATGTTGAAAGGAACTCGAAACATGTCAACCTTGGTTTTGAGAATCTCTCCCGGAGTTTGAGAGATTTGGACGTGAAAGGGTACCAATCTTGTCGGGGATCGGGAACCCTTCGCGAGAATGTCCAAAGTTTCAGCGGGATTTCCAAAATGTTGAAAGGAACTCGCAACATGTCAACCTTGGTTTTGAGAATCTCTCCCGGAGTTTGAGAGATTTGGACGTGAAAGGGTACCAATCTTGTCGGGGATTGGGAACCCTTCTCGAGAATGCCCAAAGTTTCAGCGGGATTTCCAAAATGTTAGAGGAACTCGAAACGTGTCAACCTCGGTTTTGAGAATCTCTCCCGGAGTTTGAGAGATTTGGACGTGAAAGGGTACCAGTCTTGTCGGGGATTTGGAACCCTTCGCGAGAATGTCCAAAGTTTCAGTGGGATTTCCAAAATGTTGAGAGGAACTCGAAACATGTCAACCTTGGTTTTGAGAATCTCTCCCGGAGTTTGAGAGATTTGGACGTGAAAGGGTACCAGTCTTGTCCGGGGTTGGGAACCCTTCGCGAGAATGACCAAAGTTTCAGCGGGATTTCTAAAATGTTGAAAGGAACTCGAAACATGTCAACCTTGGTTTTGAGAATCTCTCCCGGAGTTTGAGAGATTTGGACGTGAAAGGGTACCAGTCTTGTCGGGGATTTGGAACCCTTCGCGAGAATGTCCAAAGTTTCAGCGGGATTTCCAAAATGTTGAGAGGAACTCGAAACATGTCAGCCTTGGTTTTGAGAATCTCTCCCGGAGTTTGAGAGATTTGGACGTGAAAGGGTACCAATCTTGTCGGGGATTGGGAACCCTTCGCGAGAATGTCCAAAGTTTCAGCGGGATTTCCAAAATGTTGAAAGGAACTCGAAACATGTCAACCTCGGTTTTGAGAATCTCTCCCGGAGTTTGAGAGATTTGGACGTGAAAGGGTACCAGTCTTGTCGGGGATTGGGAACCCTTCGCCAGAATGTCCAAAGTTTCAGCGGGATTTCCAAAATGTTAGAGGAACTCGAAACGTGTCAACCTCGGTTTTGAGAATCTCTCCCGGAGTTTGAGAGATTTGGACGTGAAAGGGTACCAGTCTTGTCGGGGATTTGGAACCCTTCGCGAGAATGTCCAAAGTTTCAGTGGGATTTCCAAAATGTTGAGAGGAACTCGAAACATGTCAACCTCGGTTTTGAGAATCTCTCCCGGAGTTTGAGAGATTTGGACGTGAAAGGGTACCAATCTTGTTGGGGATTGGGAACCCTTCGCGAGAATGTCCCAAGTTTCAGCGGGATTTCCAAAACGTTGAAAGGAACTCGAAACATGTCAACCTTGGTTTTGAGAATCTCTCCCGGAGTTTGAGAGATTTGGACGTGAAAGGGTACCAGTCTTGTCGGGGATTGGGAACCCTTCGCGAGAATGTCCAAAGTTTCAGCGGGATTTCCAAAATGTTGAAAGGAACTCGAAACATGTCAACCCCGGTTTTGAGAATCTCTCCCGGAGTTTGAGAGATTTGGACGTGAAAGGGTACCAGTCTTGTCGGGGATTGGGAACCCTTCGCGAGAATGTCCAAAGTTTCAGCGGGATTTCCAAAATGTTAGAGGAACTCGAAACGTGTCAACCTCGGTTTTGAGAATCTCTCCCGGAGTTTGAGAGATTTGGACGTGAAAAGGTACCAGTCTTGTCGGGGACTGGGAACCCTTCGCGAGAATGTCCAAAGTTTCAGTGGGATTTCCAAAATGTTGAGAGGAACTCGAAACATGTCAACCTTGGTTTTGAGAATCTCTCCCGGAGTTTGAGAGATTTGGACGTGAAAGGGTACCAGTCTTGTCCGGGGTTGGGAACCCTTCGCGAGAATGACCAAAGTTTCAGCGGGATTTCTAAAATGTTGAAAGGAACTCGAAACATGTCAACCTTGGTTTTGAGAATCTCTCCCGGAGTTTGAGAGATTTGGACGTGAAAGGGTACCAGTCTTGTCGGGGATTGGGAACCCTTCGCGAGAATGTCCAAAGTTTCAGCGGGATTTCCAAAATGTTGAGAGGAACTCGAAACATGTCAGCCTTGGTTTTGAGTATCTCTCCCGGAGTTTGAGGGATTTGGACGTGAAAGGGTACCAGTCTTGTCGGGGATTGGGAACCCTTCGCGAGAATGTCCAAAGTTTCAGCGGGATTTCCAAAATGTTGAGAGGAACTCGAAACATGTCAACCTCGGTTTTGAGAATCTCTCCCGGAGTTTGAGAGATTTGGACGTGAAAGGGTACCAATCTTGTCGGGGATCGGGAACCCTTCGCGAGATTGTCCAAAGTTTCCGCGGGATTTCCAAAATGTTAGAGGAACTCGAAACGTGTCAACCTCGGTTTTGAGAATCTCTCCCGGAATTTGAGAGATTTGGACGTGAAAGGGTACCAGTCTTGTCGGGGATTTGGAACCCTTCGCGAGAATGTCCAAAGTTTCAGTGGGATTTCCAAAATGTTGAGAGGAACTCGAAACATGTCAACCTTGGTTTTGAGAATCTCTCCCGGAGTTTGAGAGATTTGGACGTGAAAGGGTACCAGTCTTGTCCGGGGTTGGGAACCCTTCGCGAGAATGACAAAAGTTTCAGCGGGATTTCTAAAATGTTGAAAGGAACTCGAAACATGTCAACCTTGGTTTTGAGAATCTCTCCCGGAGTTTGAGAGATTTGGACGTGAAAGGGTACCAGTCTTGTCGGGGATTTGGAACCCTTCGCGAGAATGTCCAAAGTTTCAGCGGGATTTCCAAAATGTTGAGAGGAACTCGAAACATGTCAGCCTTGGTTTTGAGATTCTCTCCCGGAGTTTGAGAGATTTGGACGTGAAAGGGTACCAATCTTGTCGGGGATTGGGAACCCTTCGCGAGAATGTCCAAAGTTTCAGCGGGATTTCCAAAATGTTGAAAGGAACTCGAAACATGTCAACCTCGGTTTTGAGAATCTCTCCCGGAGTTTGAGAGATTTGGACGTGAAAGGGTACCAATCTTGTCGGGGATCGGGAACCCTTCGCGACAATGTCCAAAGTTTCAGCGGGATTTCCAAAATGTTGAAAGGAACTCGAAACATGTCAACCTGGGTTTTGAGAATCTCTCCCGGAGTTTGAGAGATTTGGACGTGAAAGGGTTCCAATCTTGTCGGGGATCGGGAAACCTTCGCGAGAATGTCCAAAGTTTCAGAGGGATTTCCAAAATGTTGAGAGGAACTCGAACCATGTCAACCTTGGTTTTGAGAATCTCTCCCGGAGTGTGAGAGATTTGGACGTGAAAAGGTACCAATCTTGTCGGGGATCGGGAACCCTTCGCGAGAATGTCCAAAGTTTCAGCGGGATTTCCAAAATGTTGAAAGGAACTCGAAACATGTCAACCTTGGTTTTGAGAATCTCTCCCGGAGTTTGAGAGATTTGCACGTGAAAGGGTACCAATATTGTTGGGGATTGGGAACCCTTCGCGAGAATGTCTAAAGTTTCAGCGGGATTTCCAAAATGTTGAGAGGAACTCGAAACATGTCACCTTTGGTTTTGAGAATCTCTCCCGGAGTTTGAGAGATTTGGACGTGAAAGGGTACCAATCTTGTCGGGGATCGGGAACCCTTCGCGAGAATGTCCAAAGTTTCAGCGGGATTTCCAAAATGTTGAAAGGAACTCGAAACATGTCAACCTTGGTTTTGAGAATCTCTCCCGGAGTTTGAGAGATTTGGACGTGAAAGGGTACCAATCTTGTCGGAGATTGGGAACTCTTCGCGAGAATGTACAAAGTTTCAGCGGGATTTTCAAAATGTTGAAAGGAACTCGAAACATGTCAACCTTGGTTTTGAGAATCTCTCCCGGAGTTTGAGAGATTTGGACGTGAAAGGGTACCAATCTTGTCGGGGATCGGGAACCCTTCGCGAGAATGTCCAAAGTTTCAGCGGGATTTCCAAAATGTTGAAAGGAACTCGCAACATGTCAACCTTGGTTTTGAGAATCTCTCCCGGAGTTTGAGAGATTTGGACGTGAAAGGGTACCAATCTTGTCGGGGATTGGGAACCCTTCTCGAGAATGCCCAAAGTTTCAGCGGGATTTCCAAAATGTTAGAGGAACTCGAAACGTGTCAACCTCGGTTTTGAGAATCTCTCCCGGAGTTTGAGAGATTTGGACGTGAAAGGGTACCAGTCTTGTCGGGGATTTGGAACCCTTCGCGAGAATGTCCAAAGTTTCAGTGGGATTTCCAAAATGTTGAGAGGAACTCGAAACATGTCAACCTCGGTTTTGAGAATCTCTCCCGGAGTTTGAGAGATTTGGACGTGAAAGGGTACCAGTCTTGTCGGGGATTGGGAACCCTTCGCGAGAATGTCCCAAGTTTCAGCGGGATTTCCAAAACGTTGAAAGGAACTCGAAACATGTCAACCTTGGTTTTGAGAATCTCTCCCGGAGTTTGAGAGATTTGGACGTGAAAGGGTACCAGTCTTGTCGGGGATTGGGAACCCTTCGCAAGAATGACCAAAGTTTCAGCGGGATTTCTAAAATGTTGAAAGGAACTCGAAACATGTCAACCTTGGTTTTGAGAATCTCTCCCGGAGTTTGAGAGATTTGAACGTGAAAGGGTACCAGTCTTGTCGGGGATTTGGAACCCTTCGCGAGAATGTCCAAAGTTTCAGCGGGATTTCCAAAATGTTGAGAGGAACTCGAAACATGTCAGCCTTGGTTTTGAGAATCTCTCCCGGAGTTTGAGGGATTTGGACGTGAAAGGGTACCAGTCTTGTCGGGGATTGGGAACCCTTCGCAAGAATGACCAAAGTTTCAGCGGGATTTCTAAAATGTTGAAAGGAACTCGAAACATGTCAACCTTGGTTTTGAGAATCTCTCCCGGAGTTTGAGAGATTTGAACGTGAAAGGGTACCAGTCTTGTCGGGGATTTGGAACCCTTCGCGAGAATGTCCAAAGTTTCAGCGGGATTTCCAAAATGTTGAGAGGAACTCGAAACATGTCAGCCTTGGTTTTGAGAATCTCTCCCGGAGTTTGAGGGATTTGGACGTGAAAGGGTACCAGTCTTGTCGGGGATTGGGAACCCTTCGCGAGAATTTCCAAAGTTTCAGCGGGATTTCCAAAATGTTGAAAGGAACTCGAAACATGTCAACCTCGGTTTTGAGAATCTCTCCCGGAGTTTGAGAGATTTGGACGTGAAAGGGTACCAGTCTTGTCGGGGATTGGGAACCCTTCGCGAGAATGTCCAAAGTTTCCGCGGGATTTCCAAAATGTTAGAGGAACTCGAAACGTGTCAACCTCGGTTTTGAGAATCTCTCCCGGAGTTTGAGAGATTTGGACGTGAAAGGGTACCAGTCTTGTCGGGGATTTGGAACCCTTCGCGAGAATGTCCAAAGTTTCAGTGGGATTTCCAAAATGTTGAGAGGAACTCGAAACATGTCAACCTCGGTTTTGAGAATCTCTCCCGGAGTTTGAGAGATTTGGACGTGAAAGGGTACCAGTCTTGTCCGGGGTTGGGAACCCTTCGCGAGAATGACAAAAGTTTCAGCGGGATTTCTAAAATGTTGAAAGGAACTCGAAACATGTCAACCTTGGTTTTGAGAATCTCTCCCGGAGTTTGAGAGATTTGGACGTGAAAGGGTACCAGTCTTGTCGGGGATTGGGAACCCTTCGCGAGAATGTCCAAAGTTTCAGCGGGATTTCCAAAATGTTGAAAGGAACTCGAAACATGTCAACCTCGGTTTTGAGAATCTCTCCCGGAGTTTGAGAGATTTGGACGTGAAAAGGTACCAGTCTTGTCGGGGATTGGGAACCCTTCGCGAGAACGTCCAAAGTTTCAGTGGGATTTCCAAAATGTTGAGAGGAACTCGAAACATGTCAACCTCGGTTTTGAGAATCTCTCCCGGAGTTTGAGAGATTTGGACGTGAAAGGGTACCAGTCTTGTCGGGGATTTGGAACCCTTCGCGAGAATGTCCAAAGTTTCAGCGGGATTTCCAAAATGTTGAGAGGAACTCGAAACATGTCAGCCTTGGTTTTGAGAATCTCTCCCGGAGTTTGAGGGATTTGGACGTGAAAGGGTACCAGTCTTGTCGGGGATTGGGAACCCTTCGCGAGAATTTCCAAAGTTTCAGCGGGATTTCCAAAATGTTGAAAGGAACTCGAAACATGTCAACCTCGGTTTTGAGAATCTCTCCCGGAGTTTGAGAGATTTGGACGTGAAAGGGTACCAGTCTTGTCGGGGATTGGGAACCCTTCGCGAGAATGTCCAAAGTTTCCGCGGGATTTCCAAAATGTTAGAGGAACTCGAAACGTGTCAACCTCGGTTTTGAGAATCTCTCCCGGAGTTTGAGAGATTTGGACGTGAAAGGGTACCAGTCTTGTCGGGGATTTGGAACCCTTCGCGAGAATGTCCAAAGTTTCAGTGGGATTTCCAAAATGTTGAGAGGAACTCGAAACATGTCAACCTCGGTTTTGAGAATCTCTCCCGGAGTTTGAGAGATTTGGACGTGAAAGGGTACCAGTCTTGTCCGGGGTTGGGAACCCTTCGCGAGAATGACAAAAGTTTCAGCGGGATTTCTAAAATGTTGAAAGGAACTCGAAACATGTCAACCTTGGTTTTGAGAATCTCTCCCGGAGTTTGAGAGATTTGGACGTGAAAGGGTACCAGTCTTGTCGGGGATTGGGAACCCTTCGCGAGAATGTCCAAAGTTTCAGCGGGATTTCCAAAATGTTGAAAGGAACTCGAAACATGTCAACCTCGGTTTTGAGAATCTCTCCCGGAGTTTGAGAGATTTGGACGTGAAAAGGTACCAGTCTTGTCGGGGATTGGGAACCCTTCGCGAGAACGTCCAAAGTTTCAGTGGGATTTCCAAAATGTTGAGAGGAACTCGAAACATGTCAACCTCGGTTTTGAGAATCTCTCCCGGAGTTTGAGAGATTTGGACGTGAAAGGGTACCAGTCTTGTCGGGGATTGGGAACCCTTCGCGAGAATGTCCAAAGTTTCAGCGGGATTTCCAAAATGTTGTGAGGAACTCGAAACATGTCAACCTCGGTTTTGAGAATCTCTCCCGGAGTTTGAGAGATTTGGACGTGAAAGGGTACCAGTCTTGTCCGGGGTTGGGAACCCTTCGCGAGATGACCAAAGTTTCAGCGGGATTTCTAAAATGTTGAAAGGAACTCGAAACATGTCAACCTTGGTTTTGAGAATCTCTCCCGGAGTTTGAGAGATTTGGACGTGAAAGGGTACCAATCTTGTCGGGGATTTGGAACCCTTCGCGAGAATGTCCAAAGTTTCAGCGGGATTTCCAAAATGTTGAGAGGAACTCGAAACATGTCAGCCTCGGTTTTGAGAATCTCTCCCGGAGTTTGAGGGATTTGGACGTGAAAGGGTACCAGTCTTGTCGGGGATTGGGAACCCTTCGCGACAATGTCCAAAGTTTCAGCGGGATTTCCAAAATGTTGAAAGGAACTCGAAACATGTCAACCTTGGTTTTGAGAATCTCTCCCGGAGTTTGAGAGATTTGGACGTGAAAGGGTACCAGTCTTGTCGGGGATTGGGAACCCTTCGCGAGAATGTCCAAAGTTTCCGCGGGATTTCCAAAATGTTAGAGGAACTCGAAACGTGTCAACCTCGGTTTTGAGAATCTCTCCCGGAGTTTGAGAGATTTGGACGTGAAAGGGTACCAGTCTTGTCGGGGATTTGGAACCCTTCGCGAGAATGTCCAAAGTTTCAGTGGGATTTCCAAAATGTTGAGAGGAACTCGAAACATGTCAACCTCGGTTTTGAGAATCTCTCCCGGAGTTTGAGAGATTTGGACGTGAAAGGGTACCAGTCTTGTCCGGGGTTGGGAACCCTTCGCGAGAATGACAAAAGTTTCAGCGGGATTTCTAAAATGTTGAAAGGAACTCGAAACATGTCAACCTTGGTTTTGAGAATCTCTCCCGGAGTTTGAGAGATTTGGACGTGAAAGGGTACCAGTCTTGTCGGGGATTTGGAACCCTTCGCGAGAATGTCCAAAGTTTCAGCGGGATTTCCAAAATGTTGAGAGGAACTCGAAACATGTCAGCCTTGGTTTTGAGAATCTCTCCCGGAGTTTGAGAGATTTGGACGTGAAAGGGTACCAATCTTGTCGGGGATTGGGAACCCTTCGCGAGAATGTCCAAAGTTTCAGCGGGATTTCCAAAATGTTGAAAGGAACTCGAAACATGTCAACCTCGGTTTTGAGAATCTCTCCCGGAGTTTGAGAGATTTGGACGTGAAAAGGTACCAGTCTTGTCGGGGATTGGGAACCCTTCGCGAGAACGTCCAAAGTTTCAGTGGGATTTCCAAAATGTTGAGAGGAACTCGAAACATGTCAACCTCGGTTTTGAGAATCTCTCCCGGAGTTTGAGAGATTTGGACGTGAAAGGGTACCAGTCTTGTCGGGGATTGGGAACCCTTCGCGAGAATGTCCAAAGTTTCAGCGGGATTTCCAAAATGTTGTGAGGAACTCGAAACATGTCAACCTCGGTTTTGAGAATCTCTCCCGGAGTTTGAGAGATTTGGACGTGAAAGGGTACCAGTCTTGTCCGGGGTTGGGAACCCTTCGCGAGATGACCAAAGTTTCAGCGGGATTTCTAAAATGTTGAAAGGAACTCGAAACATGTCAACCTTGGTTTTGAGAATCTCTCCCGGAGTTTGAGAGATTTGGACGTGAAAGGGTACCAATCTTGTCGGGGATTTGGAACCCTTCGCGAGAATGTCCAAAGTTTCAGCGGGATTTCCAAAATGTTGAGAGGAACTCGAAACATGTCAGCCTCGGTTTTGAGAATCTCTCCCGGAGTTTGAGGGATTTGGACGTGAAAGGGTACCAGTCTTGTCGGGGATTGGGAACCCTTCGCGACAATGTCCAAAGTTTCAGCGGGATTTCCAAAATGTTGAAAGGAACTCGAAACATGTCAACCTTGGTTTTGAGAATCTCTCCCGGAGTTTGAGAGATTTGGACGTGAAAGGGTACCAGTCTTGTCGGGGATTGGGAACCCTTCGCGAGAATGTCCAAAGTTTCCGCGGGATTTCCAAAATGTTAGAGGAACTCGAAACGTGTCAACCTCGGTTTTGAGAATCTCTCCCGGAGTTTGAGAGATTTGGACGTGAAAGGGTACCAGTCTTGTCGGGGATTTGGAACCCTTCGCGAGAATGTCCAAAGTTTCAGTGGGATTTCCAAAATGTTGAGAGGAACTCGAAACATGTCAACCTCGGTTTTGAGAATCTCTCCCGGAGTTTGAGAGATTTGGACGTGAAAGGGTACCAGTCTTGTCCGGGGTTGGGAACCCTTCGCGAGAATGACAAAAGTTTCAGCGGGATTTCTAAAATGTTGAAAGGAACTCGAAACATGTCAACCTTGGTTTTGAGAATCTCTCCCGGAGTTTGAGAGATTTGGACGTGAAAGGGTACCAGTCTTGTCGGGGATTGGGAACCCTTCGCGAGAATGTCCAAAGTTTCAGCGGGATTTCCAAAATGTTGAGAGGAACTCGAAACATGTCAGCCTTGGTTTTGAGAATCTCTCCCGGAGTTTGAGAGATTTGGACGTGAAAGGGTACCAATCTTGTCGGGGATTGGGAACCCTTCGCGAGAATGTCCAAAGTTTCAGCGGGATTTCCAAAATGTTGAAAGGAACTCGAAACATGTCAACCTCGGTTTTGAGAATCTCTCCCGGAGTTTGAGAGATTTGGACGTGAAAAGGTACCAGTCTTGTCGGGGATTGGGAACCCTTCGCGAGAACGTCCAAAGTTTCAGTGGGATTTCCAAAATGTTGAGAGGAACTCGAAACATGTCAACCTCGGTTTTGAGAATCTCTCCCGGAGTTTGAGAGATTTGGACGTGAAAGGGTACCAGTCTTGTCGGGGATTGGGAACCCTTCGCGAGAATGTCCAAAGTTTCAGCGGGATTTCCAAAATGTTGTGAGGAACTCAGAACATGTCAACCTCGGTTTTGAGAATCTCTCCCGGAGTTTGAGAGATTTGGACGTGAAAGGGTACCAGTCTTGTCCGGGGTTGGGAACCCTTCGCGAGATGACCAAAGTTTCAGCGGGATTTCTAAAATGTTGAAAGGAACTCGAAACATGTCAACCTTGGTTTTGAGAATCTCTCCCGGAGTTTGAGAGATTTGGACGTGAAAGGGTACCAATCTTGTCGGGGATTTGGAACCCTTCGTGAGAATGTCCAAAGTTTCAGCGGGATTTCCAAAATGTTGAGAGGAACTCGAAACATGTCAGCCTCGGTTTTGAGAATCTCTCCCGGAGTTTGAGGGATTTGGACGTGAAAGGGTACCAGTCTTGTCGGGGATTGGGAACCCTTCGCGACAATGTCCAAAGTTTCAGCGGGATTTCCAAAATGTTGAAAGGAACTCGAAACATGTCAACCTTGGTTTTGAGAATCTCTCCCGGAGTTTGAGAGATTTGGACGTGAAAGGGTACCAGTCTTGTCGGGGATTGGGAACCCTTCGCGAGAATGTCCAAAGTTTCCGCGGGATTTCCAAAATGTTAGAGGAACTCGAAACGTGTCAACCTCGGTTTTGAGAATCTCTCCCGGAGTTTGAGAGATTTGGACGTGAAAGGGTACCAGTCTTGTCGGGGATTGGGAACCCTTCGCGAGAATGTCCAAAGTTTCAGCGGGATTTCCAAAATGTTGAGAGGAACTCGAAACATGTCAGCCTTGGTTTTGAGAATCTCTCCCGGAGTTTGAGAGATTTGGACGTGAAAGGGTACCAATCTTGTCGGGGATTGGGAACCCTTCGCGAGAATGTCCAAAGTTTCAGCGGGATTTCCAAAATGTTGAAAGGAACTCGAAACATGTCAACCTCGGTTTTGAGAATCTCTCCCGGAGTTTGAGAGATTTGGACGTGAAAAGGTACCAGTCTTGTCGGGGATTGGGAACCCTTCGCGAGAACGTCCAAAGTTTCAGTGGGATTTCCAAAATGTTGAGAGGAACTCGAAACATGTCAACCTCGGTTTTGAGAATCTCTCCCGGAGTTTGAGAGATTTGGACGTGAAAGGGTACCAGTCTTGTCGGGGATTGGGAACCCTTCGCGAGAATGTCCAAAGTTTCAGCGGGATTTCCAAAATGTTGAGAGGAACTCGAAACATGTCAACCTTGGTTTTGAGAATCTCTCCCGGAGTTTGAGAGATTTGGACGTGAAAGGGTACCAGTCTTGTCCGGGGTTGGGAACCCTTCGCGAGATGACCAAAGTTTCAGCGGGATTTCTAAAATGTTGAAAGGAACTCGAAACATGTCAACCTTGGTTTTGAGAATCTCTCCCGGAGTTTGAGAGATTTGGACGTGAAAGGGTACCAATCTTGTCGGGGATTTGGAACCCTTCGCGAGAATGTCCAAAGTTTCAGCGGGATTTCCAAAATGTTGAGAGGAACTCGAAACATGTCAGCCTCGGTTTTGAGAATCTCTCCCGGAGTTTGAGGGATTTGGACGTGAAAGGGTACCAGTCTTGTCGGGGATTGGGAACCCTTCGCGACAATGTCCAAAGTTTCAGCGGGATTTCCAAAATGTTGAAAGGAACTCGAAACATGTCAACCTTGGTTTTGAGAATCTCTCCCGGAGTTTGAGAGATTTGGACGTGAAAGGGTAACCAGTCTTGTCGGGGATTGGGAACCCTTCGCCAGAATGACCAAAGGTTCAGCGGGATTTCTAAAATGTTGAAAGGAACTCGAAACATGTCAACCTTGGTTTTGAGAATCTCTCCCGGAGTTTGAGAGATTTGGACGTGAAAGGGTACCAGTCTTGTCGGGGATTTGGAACCCTTCGCGAGAATGTCCAAAGTTTCAGCGGGATTTCCAAAATGTTGAGAGGAACTCGAAACATGTCAGCCTTGGTTTTGAGAATCTCTCCCGGAGTTTGAGAGATTTGGACGTGAAAGGGTACCAATCTTGTCGGGGATTGGGAACCCTTCGCGAGAATGTCCAAAGTTTCAGCGGGATTTCCAAAATGTTGAAAGGAACTCGAAACATGTCAACCTCGGTTTTGAGAATCTCTCCCGGAGTTTGAGAGATTTGGACGTGAAAGGGTACCAATCTTGTCCGGGGTTGGGAACCCTTCGCGAGATGACCAAAGTTTCAGCGGGATTTCTAAAATGTTGAAAGGAACTCGAAACATGTCAACCTTGGTTTTGAGAATCTCTCCCGGAGTTTGAGAGATTTGGACGTGAAAGGGTACCAATCTTGTCGGGGATTTGGAACCCTTCGTGAGAATGTCCAAAGTTTCAGCGGGATTTCCAAAATGTTGAGAGGAACTCGAAACATGTCAGCCTCGGTTTTGAGAATCTCTCCCGGAGTTTGAGGGATTTGGACGTGAAAGGGTACCAGTCTTGTCGGGGATTGGGAACCCTTCGCGACAATGTCCAAAGTTTCAGCGGGATTTCCAAAATGTTGAAAGGAACTCGAAACATGTCAACCTTGGTTTTGAGAATCTCTCCCGGAGTTTGAGAGATTTGGACGTGAAAGGGTACCAGTCTTGTCCGGGGTTGGGAACCCTTCGCGAGAATGTCCAAAGTTTCCGCGGGATTTCCAAAATGTTAGAGGAACTCGAAACGTGTCAACCTCGGTTTTGAGAATCTCTCCCGGAGTTTGAGAGATTTGGACGTGAAAGGGTACCAGTCTTGTCGGGGATTTGGAACCCTTCGCGAGAATGTCCAAAGTTTCAGTGGGATTTCCAAAATGTTGAGAGGAACTCGAAACATGTCAACCTCGGTTTTGAGAATCTCTCCCGGAGTTTGAGAGATTTGGACGTGAAAGGGTACCAGTCTTGTCCGGGGTTGGGAACCCTTCGCGAGAATGACAAAAGTTTCAGCGGGATTTCTAAAATGTTGAAAGGAACTCGAAACATGTCAACCTTGGTTTTGAGAATCTCTCCCGGAGTTTGAGAGATTTGGACGTGAAAGGGTACCAGTCTTGTCGGGGATTTGGAACCCTTCGCGAGAATGTCCAAAGTTTCAGCGGGATTTCCAAAATGTTGAGAGGAACTCGAAACATGTCAGCCTTGGTTTTGAGAATCTCTCCCGGAGTTTGAGAGATTTGGACGTGAAAGGGTACCAATCTTGTCGGGGATTGATAACCCTTCGCGAGAATGTCCAAAGTTTCAGCGGGATTTCCAAAATGTTGAAAGGAACTCGAAACATGTCAACCTCGGTTTTGAGAATCTCTCCCGGAGTTTGAGAGATTTGGACGTGAAAAGGTACCAGTCTTGTCGGGGATTGGGAACCCTTCGCGAGAACGTCCAAAGTTTCAGTGGGATTTCCAAAATGTTGAGAGGAACTCGAAACATGTCAACCTCGGTTTTGAGAATCTCTCCCGGAGTTTGAGAGATTTGGACGTGAAAGGGTACCAGTCTTGTCGGGGATTGGGAACCCTTCGCGAGAATGTCCAAAGTTTCAGCGGGATTTCCAAAATGTTGAGAGGAACTCGAAACATGTCAACCTTGGTTTTGAGAATCTCTCCCGGAGTTTGAGAGATTTGGACGTGAAAGGGTACCAGTCTTGTCCGGGGTTGGGAACCCTTCGCGAGATGACCAAAGTTTCAGCGGGATTTCTAAAATGTTGAAAGGAACTCGAAACATGTCAACCTTGGTTTTGAGAATCTCTCCCGGAGTTTGAGAGATTTGGACGTGAAAGGGTACCAATCTTGTCGGGGATTTGGAACCCTTCGCGAGAATGTCCAAAGTTTCAGCGGGATTTCCAAAATGTTGAGAGGAACTCGAAACATGTCAGCCTCGGTTTTGAGAATCTCTCCCGGAGTTTGAGGGATTTGGACGTGAAAGGGTACCAGTCTTGTCGGGGATTGGGAACCCTTCGCGACAATGTCCAAAGTTTCAGCGGGATTTCCAAAATGTTGAAAGGAACTCAAAACATGTCAACCTTGGTTTTGAGAATCTCTCCCGGAGTTTGAGAGATTTGGACGTGAAAGGGTAACCAGTCTTGTCGGGGATTGGGAACCCTTCGCCAGAATGACCAAAGGTTCAGCGGGATTTCTAAAATGTTGAAAGGAACTCGAAACATGTCAAACTTGGTTTTGAGAATCTCTCCCGGAGTTTGAGAGATTTGGACGTGAAAGGGTACCAGTCTTGTCGGGGATTTGGAACCCTTCGCCAGAATATCCAAAGTTTCAGCGGGATTTCCAAAATGTTGAAAGGAACTCGAAACATGTCAGCCTTGGTTTTGAGAATCTCTCCCGGAGTTTGAGAGATTTGGACGTGAAAGGGTACCAGTCTTGTTGGGGATTGGGAACCCTTCGCGAGAATGTCCAACGTTTCAGCGGGATTTCCAAAATGTTAGAGGAACTCGAAACGTGTCAACCTCGGTTTTGAGAATCTCTCCCGGAGTTTGAGAGATTTGGACGTGAAAGGGTACCAGTCTTGTCGGGGATTTGGAACCCTTCGCGAGAATGTCCAAAGTTTCAGTGGGATTTCCAAAATGTTGAGAGGAACTCGAAACATGTCAACCTCGGTTTTGAGAATCTCTCCCGGAGTTTGAGGGATTTGGACGTGAAAGGGTACCAGTCTTGTCGGGGATTGGGAACCCTTCGCGAGAATGTCCAAAGTTTCAGCGGGATTTCCAAAATGTTGAAAGGAACTCGAAACATGTCAACCTTGGTTTTGAGAATCTCTCCCGGAGTTTGAGAGATTTGGACGTGAAAGGGTACCAGTCTTGTCCGGGGTTGGGAACCCTTCGCGAGAATGACCAAAGTTTCAGCGGGATTTCTAAAATGTTGAAAGGAACTCGAAACATGTCAACCTCGGTTTTGAGAATCTCTCCCGGAGTTTGAGAGATTTGGACGTGAAAGGGTACCAATCTTGTCGGGGATTTGGAACCCTTCTCGAGAATGTCCAAAGTTTCAGCGGGATTTCCAAAATGTTGAAAGGAACTCGAAACATGTCAACCTTGGTTTTGAGGATCTCTCCCGGAGTTTGAGAGATTTGGACGTGAAAGGGTACCAGTCTTGTCAGGGATTGGGAACCCTTCGCGAGAATGTCCAAAGTTTCAGCGGGATTTCCAAAATGTTGAAAGGAACTCGAAACATGTCAACCTCGGTTTTGAGAATCTCTCCCGGAGTTTGAGAGATTTGGACGTGAAAGGGTACCAATCTTGTTGGGGATTGGGAACCCTTCGCGAGAATGTCCAAAGTTTCAGCGGGATTTCCAAAACGTTGAAAGGAACTCGAAACATGTCAACCTCGGTTTTGAGAATCTCTCCCGGAGTTTGAGAGATTTGGATGTGAAAAGGTACCAGTCTTGTCGGGGATTGGGAACCCTTCGCGAGAACGTCCAAAGTTTCAGTGGGATTTCCAAAATGTTGAGAGGAACTCGAAACATGTCAACCTTGGTTTTGAGAATCTCTCCCGGAGTTTGAGAGATTTGGACGTGAAAGGGTACCAGTCTTGTCGGGGATTGGGAACCCTTCGCGAGAATGTCCAAAGTTTCAGCGGGATTTCCAAAATGTTGTGAGGAACTCAGAACATGTCAACCTCGGTTTTGAGAATCTCTCCCGGAGTTTGAGAGATTTGGACGTGAAAGGCTACCAGTCTTGTCCGGGGTTGGGAACCCTTCGCGAGATGACCAAAGTTTCAGCGGGATTTCTAAAATGTTGAAAGGAACTCGAAACATGTCAACCTTGGTTTTGAGAATCTCTCCCGGAGTTTGAGAGATTTGGACGTGAAAGGGTACCAATCTTGTCGGGGATTTGGAACCCTTCGTGAGAATGTCCAAAGTTTCAGCGGGATTTCCAAAATGTTGAGAGGAACTCGAAACATGTCAGCCTCGGTTTTGAGAATCTCTCCCGGAGTTTGAGGGATTTGGACGTGAAAGGGTACCAGTCTTGTCGGGGATTGGGAACCCTTCGCGACAATGTCCAAAGTTTCAGCGGGATTTCCAAAATGTTGAAAGGAACTCGAAACATGTCAACCTTGGTTTTGAGAATCTCTCCCGGAGTTTGAGAGATTTGGACGTGAAAGGGTACCAGTCTTGTCGGGGATTGGGAACCCTTCGCGAGAATGTCCAAAGTTTCCGCGGGATTTCCAAAATGTTAGAGGAACTCGAAACGTGTCAACCTCGGTTTTGAGAATCTCTCCCGGAGTTTGAGAGATTTGGACGTGAAAGGGTACCAGTCTTGTCGGGGATTTGGAACCCTTCGCGAGAATGTCCAAAGTTTCAGTGGGATTTCCAAAATGTTGAGAGGAACTCGAAACATGTCAACCTCGGTTTTGAGAATCTCTCCCGGAGTTTGAGAGATTTGGACGTGAAAGGGTACCAGTCTTGTCGGGGATTGGGAACCCTTCGCGAGAATGTCCAAAGTTTCAGCGGGATTTCCAAAATGTTGAGAGGAACTCGAAACATGTCAACCTTGGTTTTGAGAATCTCTCCCGGAGTTTGAGAGATTTGGACGTGAAAGGGTACCAGTCTTGTCCGGGGTTGGGAACCCTTCGCGAGATGACCAAAGTTTCAGCGGGATTTCTAAAATGTTGAAAGGAACTCGAAACATGTCAACCTTGGTTTTGAGAATCTCTCCCGGAGTTTGAGAGATTTGGACGTGAAAGGGTACCAATCTTGTCGGGGATTTGGAACCCTTCGCGAGAATGTCCAAAGTTTCAGCGGGATTTCCAAAATGTTGAGAGGAACTCGAAACATGTCAGCCTCGGTTTTGAGAATCTCTCCCGGAGTTTGAGGGATTTGGACGTGAAAGGGTACCAGTCTTGTCGGGGATTGGGAACCCTTCGCGACAATGTCCAAAGTTTCAGCGGGATTTCCAAAATGTTGAAAGGAACTCAAAACATGTCAACCTTGGTTTTGAGAATCTCTCCCGGAGTTTGAGAGATTTGGACGTGAAAGGGTAACCAGTCTTGTCGGGGATTGGGAACCCTTCGCCAGAATGACCAAAGGTTCAGCGGGATTTCTAAAATGTTGAAAGGAACTCGAAACATGTCAAACTTGGTTTTGAGAATCTCTCCCGGAGTTTGAGAGATTTGGACGTGAAAGGGTACCAGTCTTGTCGGGGATTTGGAACCCTTCGCCAGAATATCCAAAGTTTCAGCGGGATTTCCAAAATGTTGAAAGGAACTCGAAACATGTCAGCCTTGGTTTTGAGAATCTCTCCCGGAGTTTGAGAGATTTGGACGTGAAAGGGTACCAGTCTTGTTGGGGATTGGGAACCCTTCGCGAGAATGTCCAACGTTTCAGCGGGATTTCCAAAATGTTAGAGGAACTCGAAACGTGTCAACCTCGGTTTTGAGAATCTCTCCCGGAGTTTGAGAGATTTGGACGTGAAAGGGTACCAGTCTTGTCGGGGATTTGGAACCCTTCGCGAGAATGTCCAAAGTTTCAGCGGGATTTCCAAAATGTTGAAAGGAACTCGAAACATGTCAACCTTGGTTTTGAGGATCTCTCCCGGAGTTTGAGAGATTTGGACGTGAAAGGGTACCAGTCTTGTCAGGGATTGGGAACCCTTCGCGAGAATGTCCAAAGTTTCAGCGGGATTTCCAAAATGTTGAAAGGAACTCGAAACATGTCAACCTCGGTTTTGAGAATCTCTCCCGGAGTTTGAGAGATTTGGACGTGAAAGGGTACCAATCTTGTTGGGGATTGGGAACCCTTCGCGAGAATGTCCAAAGTTTCAGCGGGATTTCCAAAACGTTGAAAGGAACTCGAAACATGTCAACCTTGGTTTTGAGAATCTCTCCCGGAGTTTGAGAGATTTGGACGTGAAAGGGTACCAGTCTTGTCGGGGATTGGGAACCCTTCGCCAGAATGTCCAAAGTATCAGCAGGATTTTCAAAATGTTAGAGGAACTCGAAACGTGTCAACCTCGGTTTTGAGAATCTCTCCCGGAGTTTGAGAGATTTGGACGTGAAAAGGTACCAGTCTTGTCGGGGATTGGGAACCCTTCGCGAGAACGTCCAAAGTTTCAGTGGGATTTCCAAAATGTTGAGAGGAACTCGAAACATGTCAACCTCGGTTTTGAGAATCTCTCCCGGAGTTTGAGAGATTTGGACGTGAAAGGGTACCAGTCTTGTCGGGGATTGGGAACCCTTCGCGAGAATGTCCAAAGTTTCAGCGGGATTTCCAAAATGTTGAAAGGAACTCGAAACATGTCAACCTCGGTTTTGAGAATCTCTCCCGGAGTTTGAGAGATTTGGACGTGAAAGGGTACCAGTCTTGTCCGGGGTTGGGAACCCTTCGCGAGAATGACCAAAGTTTCAGCGGGATTTCTAAAATGTTGAAAGGAACTCGAAACATGTCAACCTTGGTTTTGAGAATCTCTCCCGGAGTTTGAGAGATTTGGACGTGAAAGGGTACCAGTCTTGTCGGGGATTGGGAACCCTTCGCGAGAATGTCCAAAGTTTCAGCGGGATTTCCAAAATGTTGAGAGGAACTCGAAACATGTCAGCCTTGGTTTTGAGAATCTCTCCCGGAGTTTGAGGGATTTGGACGTGAAAGGGTACCAGTCTTTTCGGGGATTGGGAACCCTTCGCCAGAATGTCCAAAGTTTCAGCGGGATTTCCAAAATGTTGAAAGGAACTCGAAACATGTCAACCTCGGTTTTGAGAATCTCTCCCGGAGTTTGAGAGATTTGGACGTGAAAGGGTACCAGTCTTGTCGGGGATTGGGAACCCTTCGCCAGAATGTCCAAAGTTTCCGCGGGATTTCCAAAATGTTAGAGGAACTCGAAACGTGTCAACCTCGGTTTTGAGAATCTCTCCCGGAGTTTGAGAGATTTGGACGTGAAAGGGTACCAGTCTTGTCGGGGATTGGGAACCCTTCGCGAGAATGTCCAAAGTTTCAGTGGGATTTCCAAAATGTTGAGAGGAACTCGAAACATGTCAACCTCGGTTTTGAGAATCTCTCCCGGAGTTTGAGAGGTTTGGACGTGAAAGGGTACCAGTCTTGTCGGGGATTTGGAACCCTTCGCCAGAATGTCCAAAGTTTCAGCGGGATTTCCAAAATGTTGAGAGGAACTCGAAACATGTCAGCCTTGGTTTTGAGAATCTCTCCCGGAGTTTGAGAGATTTGGACGTGAAAGGGTACCAGTCTTGTCGGGGATTGGGAACCCTTCGCCAGAATGTCCAAAGTTTCAGCGGGACTTCCAAAATGTTGAAAGGAACTCGAAACATGTCAGCCTTGGTTTTGAGAATCTCTCCCGGAGTTTGAGAGATTTGGACGTGAAAGGGTACCAGTCTTGTCGGGGATTGGGAACCCTTCGCGAGAATGTCCAAAGTTTCAGCAGGATTTCCAAAATGTTGAGAGGAACTCGAAACATGTCAACCTTGGTTTTGAGATTCTCTCCCGGAGTTTGAGAGATTTGGACGTGAAAGGGTACCAGTCTTGTCGGGGATTGGGAACCCTTCGCGAGAATGTCCAAAGTTTCAGCGGGATTTCCAAAATGTTGAAAGGAACTGGAAACATGTCAACCTCGGTTTTGAGAATCTCTCCCGGAGTTTGAAAGATTTGGACGTGAAAGGGTACCAGTCTTGTCGGGGATTGGGAGCCCTTCGTGAGAATGTCCAAAGTTTCAGCGGGATTTCCAAAATGTTGAGAGGAACTCGAAACATGTAAACCTTGGTTTTGAGAATCTCTCCCGGAGTTTGAGAGATTTGGACGTCAAACGGTACCAGTCTTGTCGGGGATTGGGAACCCATCGCCAGAATGTCCAAAGTTTCAGCGGGATTTCCAAAATGTTGAGAGGAACTCGAAACATGTCAACCTTGGTTTTGAGAATCTCTCCCAGAGTTTGAGAGATTTGGACGTGAAAAAGTACCAGTCTTGTCGGGGATTGGGAACCCTTCGCCAGAATGTCCAAAGTTTCAGCGGGATTTCCAAAATGTTGAGAGGAACTCGAAACATGTCAACCTCGGTTTTGAGAATCTCTCCCGGAGTTTGAGAGATTTGGACGTGAAAGGGTACCAGTCTTGTCGGGGATTGGGAACCCTTCGCCAGAATGTCCAAAGTTTCAGCGGGATTTCCAAAATGTTGAAAGGAACTCGAAACATGTCAACCTTGGTTTTGAGAATCTCTCCCGGAGTTTGAGAGATTTGGAGGTGAAAGGGTACCAGTCTTGTCGGGGATTGGGAACCCTTCGCCAGAATGTCCAAAGTTTCAGCGGGATTTCCAAAATGTTGAGAGGAACTCGAAACATGTCAACTACGGTTTTGAGAATCTCTCCCGGAGTTTGAGGGATTTGGACGTGAAAGGGTACCAGTCTTGTCGGGGATTGGGAACCCTTCGCGAGAATGTCCAAAGTTTCAGCGGGATTTCCAAAATGTTGAAAGGAACTCGAAACATGTCAGCCTCGGTTTTGAGAATCTCTCCCGGAGTTTGAGAGATTTGGAGGTGAAAGGGTACCAATCTTGTTGGGGATTGGGAACCCTTCGCGAGAATGTCCAAAGTTTCAGCGGGATTTCCAAAACGTTGAAAGGAACTCGAAACATGTCAACCTTGGTTTTGAGAATCTCTCCCGGAGTTTGAGAGATTTGGACGTGAAAGGGTACCAGTCTTGTCGGGGATTGGGAACCCTTCGCGAGAATGTCCAAAGTTTCAGCGGGATTTCCAAAATGTTGAAAGGAACTCGAAAAATGTCAACCTCGGTTTTGAGAATCTCTCCCGGAGTTTGAGAGATTTGGACGTGAAAGGGTACCAGTCTTGTCCGGGGTTGGGAACCCTTCGCGAGAATGACCAAAGTTTCAGCGGGATTTCTAAAATGTTGAAAGGAACTCGAAACATGTCAACCTTGGTTTTGAGAATCTCTCCCGGAGTTTGAGAGATTTGGACGTGAAAGGGTACCAGTCTTGTCGGGGATTGGGAACCCTTCGCGAGAATGTCCAAAGTTTCCGCGGGATTTCCAAAATGTTAGAGGAACTCGAAACGTGTCAACCTCGGTTTTGAGAATCTCTCCCGGAGTTTGAGAGATTTGGACGTGAAAGGGTACCAGTCTTGTCGGGGATTGGGAACCCTTCGCGAGAATGTCCAAAGTTTCAGTGGGATTTCCAAAATGTTGAGAGGAACTCGAAACATGTCAACCTCGGTTTTGAGAATCTCTCCCGGAGTTTGAGAGATTTGGACGTGAAAGGGTACCAGTCTTGTCGGGGATTGGGAACCCTTCGCGAGAATGTCCAAAGTTTCAGCGGGATTTCCAAAATGTTGAAAGGAACTCGAAACATGTCAACCTCGGTTTTGAGAATCTCTCCCGGAGTTTGAGAGATTTGGACGTGAAAGGGTACCAGTCTTGTCGGGGATTGGGAACCCTTCGCGAGAATGTCCAAAGTTTCAGCGGGATTTCCAAAATGTTGAGAGGAACTCGAAACATGTCAACCTTGGTTTTGAGGATCTCTCCCGGAGTTTGAGAGATTTGGACGTGAAAGGGTACCAGTCTTGTCGGGGATTGGGAACCCTTCGCCAGAATGTCCAAAGTTTCAGCGGGATTTCCAAAATGTTGAAAGGAACTCGAAACATGTCAACCTCGGTTTTGAGAATCTCTCCCGGAGTTTGAGAGATTTGGACGTGAAAGGGTACCAATCTTGTTGGGGATTGGGAACCCTTCGCCAGAATGTCCAAAGTTTCAGCGGGATTTCCAAAACGTTGAAAGGAACTCGAAACATGTCAACCTTGGTTTTGAGAATCTCTCCCAGAGTTTGAGAGATTTGGACGTGAAAGGGTACCAATCTTGTCGGGGATTTGGAACCCTTCGTGAGAATGTCCAAAGTTTCAGCGGGATTTTCAAAATGTTAGAGGAACTCGAAACGTGTCAACCTCGGTTTTGAGAATCTCTCCCGGAGTTTGAGAGATTTGGACGTGAAAAGGTACCAGTCTTGTCGGGGATTGGGAACCCTTCGCGAGAACGTCCAAAGTTTCAGTGGGATTTCCAAAATGTTGAGAGGAACTCGAAACATGTCAACCTCGGTTTTGAGAATCTCTCCCGGAGTTTGAGAGATTTGGACGTGAAAGGGTACCAGTCTTGTCGGGGATTGGGAACCCTTCGCGAGAATGTCCAAAGTTTCAGCGGGATTTCCAAAATGTTGAAAGGAACTCGAAAAATGTCAACCTCGGTTTTGAGAATCTCTCCCGGAGTTTGAGAGATTTGGACGTGAAAGGGTACCAGTCTTGTCCGGGGTTGGGAACCCTTCGCGAGAATGACCAAAGTTTCAGCGGGATTTCTAAAATGTTGAAAGGAACTCGAAACATGTCAACCTTGGTTTTGAGAATCTCTCCCGGAGTTTGAGAGATTTGGACGTGAAAGGGTACCAGTCTTGTCGGGGATTGGGAACCCTTCGCGAGAATGTCCAAAGTTTCAGCGGGATTTCCAAAATGTTGAGAGGAACTCGAAACATGTCAGCCTTGGTTTTGAGAATCTCTCCCGGAGTTTGAGGGATTTGGACGTGAAAGGGTACCAGTCTTGTCGGGGATTGGGAACCCTTCGCCAGAATGTCCAAAGTTTCAGCGGGATTTCCAAAATATTGAAAGGAACTCGAAACATGTCAACCTCGGTTTTGAGAATCTCTCCCGGAGTTTGAGAGATTTGGACGTGAAAGGGTACCAGTCTTGTCGGGGATTGGGAACCCTTCGCGAGAATGTCCAAAGTTTCCGCGGGATTTCCAAAATGTTAGAGGAACTCGAAACGTGTCAACCTCGGTTTTGAGAATCTCTCCCGGAGTTTGAGAGATTTGGACGTGAAAGGGTACCAGTCTTGTCGGGGATTGGGAACCCTTCGCGAGAATGTCCAAAGTTTCAGTGGGATTTCCAAAATGTTGAGAGGAACTCGAAACATGTCAACCTCGGTTTTGAGAATCTCTCCCGGAGTTTGAGAGATTTGGACGTGAAAGGGTACCAGTCTTGTCGGGGATTTGGAACCCTTCACCAGAATGTCCAAAGTTTCAGCGGGATTTCCAAAATGTTGAGAGGAACTCGAAACATGTCAGCCTTGGTTTTGAGAATCTCTCCCGGAGTTTGAGAGATTTGGACGTGAAAGGGTACCAGTCTTGTCGGGGATTGGGAACCCTTCGCCAGAATGTCCAAAGTTTCAGCGGGACTTCCAAAATGTTGAAAGGAACTCGAAACATGTCAACCTTGGTTTTGAGAATCTCTCCCGGAGTTTGAGAGATTTGGACGTGAAAGGGTACCAGTCTTGTCGGGGATTGGGTACCCTTCGCGAGAATGTCCAAAGTTTCAGCAGGATTTCCAAAATGTTGAGAGGAACTCGAAACATGTCAACCTTGGTTTTGAGATTCTCTCCCGGAGTTTGAGAGATTTGGACGTGAAAGGGTACCAGTCTTGTCGGGGATTGGGAACCCTTCGCGAGAATGTCCAAAGTTTCAGCGGGATTTCCAAAATGTTGAAAGGAACTCGAAACATGTCAACCTCGGTTTTGAGAATCTCTCCCGGAGTTTGAAAGATTTGGACGTGAAAGGGTACCAGTCATGTCGGGGATTGGGAGCCCTTCGTGAGAATGTCCAAAGTTTCAGCGGGATTTCCAAAATGTTGAGAGGAACTCGAAACATGTCAACCTTGGTTTTGAGAATCTCTCCCGAGTTTGAGAGATTTGGACGTCAAACGGTACCAGTCTTGTCGGGGATTGGGAACCCATCGCCAGAATGTCCAAAGTTTCAGCGGAATTTCCAAAATGTTGAGAGGAACTCGAAACATGTCAACCTTGGTTTTGAGAATCTCTCCCAGAGTTTGAGAGATTTGGACGTGAAAAAGTACCAGTCTTGTCGGGGATTGGGAACCCTTCGCCAGAATGTCCAAAGTTTCAGCGGGATTTCCAAAATGTTGAGAGGAACTCGAAACATGTCAACCTCGGTTTTGAGAATCTCTCCCGGAGTTTGAGAGATTTGGACGTGAAAGGGTACCAGTCTTGTCGGGGATTGGGAACCCTTCGCCAGAATGTCCAAAGTTTCAGCGGGATTTCCAAAATGTTGAAAGGAACTCGAAACATGTCAACCTTGGTTTTGAGAATCTCTCCCGGAGTTTGAGAGATTTGGACGTGAAAGGGTACCAGTCTTGTCGGGGATTGGGAACCCTTCACCAGAATGTCCAAAGTTTCAGCGGGATTTCCAAAATGTTGAGAGGAACTCGAAACATGTCAACCTTGGTTTTGAGAATCTCTCCCGGAGTTTGAGAGATTTGGACGTGAAACGGTACCAGTCTTGTCGGGGATTGGGAACCCTTCGCCAGAATGTCCAAAGTTTCAGCGGGATTTCCAAAATGTTGAAAGGAACTCGAAACATGTCAACCTTGGTTTTGAGAATCTCTCCCGGAGTTTGAGAGATTTGGACGTGAAAGGGTACCAGTCTTGTCGGGGATTTGGAACCCTTCGCGAGAATGTCCAACGTTTCAGCGGGATTTCCAAAATGTTAGAGGAACTCGAAACGTGTCAACCTCGGTTTTGAGAATCTCTCCCGGAGTTTGAGAGATTTGGACGTGAAAGGGTACCAGTCTTGTCGGGGATTTGGAACCCTTCGCGAGAATGTCCAAAGTTTCAGTGGGATTTCCAAAATGTTGAGAGGAACTCGAAACATGTCAACCTCGGTTTTGAGAATCTCTCCCGGAGTTTGAGGGATTTGGACGTGAAAGGGTACCAGTCTTGTCGGGGATTGGGAACCCTTCGCGAGAATGTCCAAAGTTTCAGCAGGATTTCCAAAATGTTGAGAGGAACTCGAAACATGTCAACCTTGGTTTTGAGATTCTCTCCCGGAGTTTGAGAGATTTGGACGTGAAAGGGTACCAGTCTTGTCGGGGATTGGGAACCCTTCGCGAGAATGTCCAAAGTTTCAGCGGGATTTCCAAAATGTTGAAAGGAATTCGAAACATGTCAACCTCGGTTTTGAGAATCTCTCCCGGAGTTTGAAAGATTTGGACGCGAAAGGGTACCAGTCTTGTCGGGGATTGGGAGCCCTTCGTGAGAATGTCCAAAGTTTCAGCGGGATTTCCAAAATGTTGAGAGGAACTCGAAACATGTCAACCTTGGTTTTGAGAATCTCTCCCGGAGTTTGAGAGATTTGGACGTCAAACGGTACAAGTCTTGTCGGGGATTGGGAACCCATCGCCAGAATGTCCAAAGTTTCAGCGGGATTTCCAAAATGTTGAGAGGAACTCGAAACATGTCAGCCTTGGTTTTGAGAATCTCTCCCGGAGTTTGAGGGATTTGGACGTGAAAGGGTACCAGTCTTGTCGGGGATTGGGAACCCTTCGCCAGAATGTCCAAAGTTTCAGCGGGATTTCCAAAATGTTGAAAGGAACTCGAAACATGTCAACCTTGGTTTTGAGAATCTCTCCCGGAGTTTGAGAGATTTGGACGTGAAAGGGTACCAGTCTTGTCGGGGATTGGGAACCCTTCGCGAGAATGTCCAAAGTTTCCGCGGGATTTCCAAAATGTTAGAGGAACTCGAAACGTGTCAACCTCGGTTTTGAGAATCTCTCCCGGAGTTTGAGAGATTTGGACGTGAAAGGGTACCAGTCTTGTCGGGGATTGGGAACCCTTCGCGAGAATGTCCAAAGTTTCAGTGGGATTTCCAAAATGTTGAGAGGAACTCGAAACATGTCAACCTCGGTTTTGAGAATCTCTCCCGGAGTTTGAGAGATTTGGACGTGAAAGGGTACCAGTCTTGTCGGGGATTGGGAACCCTTCGCGAGAATGTCCAAAGTTTCAGCAGGATTTCCAAAATGTTGAGAGGAACTCGAAACATGTCAACCTTGGTTTTGAGATTCTCTCCCGGAGTTTGAGAGATTTGGACGTGAAAGGGTACCAGTCTTGTCGGGGATTGGGAACCCTTCGCGAGAATGTCCAAAGTTTCAGCGGGATTTCCAAAATGTTGAAAGGAACTCGAAACATGTCAACCTCGGTTTTGAGAATCTCTCCCGGAGTTTGAAAGATTTGGACGCGAAAGGGTACCAGTCTTGTTGGGGATTGGGAGCCCTTCGTGAGAATGTCCAAAGTTTCAGCGGGATTTCCAAAATGTTGAGAGGAACTCGAAACATGTCAACCTTGGTTTTGAGAATCTCTCCCGGAGTTTGAGAGATTTGGACGTGAAAGGGTACCAGTCTTGTCGGGGATTGGGAACCCATCGCCAGAATGTCCAAAGTTTCAGCGGGATTTCCAAAATGTTGAGAGGAACTCGAAACATGTCAACCTTGGTTTTGAGAATCTCTCCCAGAGTTTGAGAGATTTGGACGTGAAAAAGTACCAGTCTTGTCGGGGATTGGGAACCCTTCGCCAGAATGTCCAAAGTTTCAGCAGGATTTCCAAAATGTTGAGAGGAACTCGAAACATGTCAGCCTTGGTTTTGAGATTCTCTCCCGGAGTTTGAGAGATTTGGACGTGAAAGGGTACCAGTCTTGTCGGGGATTGGGAACCCTTCGCGAGAATGTCCAAAGTTTCAGCGGGATTTCCAAAATGTTGAAAGGAACTCGAAACATGTCAACCTCGGTTTTGAGAATCTCTCCCGGAGTTTGAAAGATTTGGACGCGAAAGGGTACCAGTCTTGTCGGGGATTGGGAGCCCTTCGTGAGAATGTCCAAAGTTTCAGCGGGATTTCCAAAATGTTGAGAGGAACTCGAAACATGTCAACCTTGGTTTTGAGAATCTCTCCCGGAGTTTGAGAGATTTGGACGTCAAACGGTACCAGTCTTGTCGGGGATTGGGAACCCATCGCCAGAATGTCCAAAGTTTCAGCGGGATTTCCAAAATGTTGAGAGGAACTCGAAACATGTCAACCTTGGTTTTGAGAATCTCTCCCGGAGTTTGAGAGATTTGGACGTGAAAAAGTACCAGTCTTGTCGGGGATTGGGAACCCTTCGCCAGAATGTCCAAAGTTTCAGCGGGATTTCCAAAATGTTGAGAGGAACTCGAAACATGTCAACCTCGGTTTTGAGAATCTCTCCCGGAGTTTGAGAGATTTGGACGTGAAAGGGTAACAGTCTTGTCGGGGATTGGGAACCGTTCGCCAGAATGTCCAAAGTTTCAGCGGGATTTCCAAAATGTTGAAAGGAACTCGAAACATGTCAACCTTGGTTTTGAGAATCTCTCCCGGAGTTTGAGAGATTTGGACGTGAAAGGGTACCAGTCTTGTCGGGGATTGGGAACCCTTCGCCAGAATGTCCAAAGTTTCAGCGGGATTTCCAAAATGTTGAGAGGAACTCGAAACATGTCAACCTTGGTTTTGAGAATCTCTCCCGGAGTTTGAGAGATTTGGACGTGAAAGGGTACCAGTCTTGTCGGGGATTGGGAACCCTTCGCCAGAATGTCCAAAGTTTCAGCGGGATTTCCAAAATGTTGAAAGGAACTCGAAACATGTCAACCTTGGTTTTGAGAATCTCTCCCGGAGTTTGAGAGATTTGGACGTGAAAGGGTACCAGTCTTGTCGGGGATTTGGAACCCTTCGCCAGAATGTCGAAAGTTTCAGCGGGATTTCCAAAATGTTGAGAGGAACTCGAAACATGTCAGCCTTGGTTTTGAGAATCTCTCCCGGAGTTTGAGAGATTTGGACGTGAAAGGGTACCAGTCTTGTCGGGGATTGGGAACCCTTCGCCAGAATGTCCAAAGTTTCCGCGGGATTTCCAAAATGTTAGAGGAACTCGAAACGTGTCAACCTCGGTTTTGAGAATCTCTCCCGGAGTTTGAGAGATTTGGACGTGAAAGGGTACCAGTCTTGTCGGGGATTGGGAACCCTTCGCGAGAATGTCCAAAGTTTCAGTGGGATTTCCAAAATGTTGAGAGGAACTCGAAACATGTCAACCTCGGTTTTGAGAATCTCTCCCGGAGTTTGAGAGATTTGGACGTGAAAGGGTACCAGTCTTGTCGGGGATTTGGAACCCTTCGCCAGAATGTCCAAAGTTTCAGCGGGATTTCCAAAATGTTGAGAGGAACTCGAAACATGTCAGCCTTGGTTTTGAGAATCTCTCCCGGAGTTTGAGAGATTTGGACGTGAAAGGGTACCAGTCTTGTCGGGGATTGGGAACCCTTCGCCAGAATGTCCAAAGTTTCAGCGGGACTTCCAAAATGTTGAAAGGAACTCGAAACATGTCAGCCTTGGTTTTGAGAATCTCTCCCGGAGTTTGAGAGATTTGGACGTGAAAGGGTACCAGTCTTGTCGGGGATTGGGAACCCTTCGCGAGAATGTCCAAAGTTTCAGCAGGATTTCCAAAATGTTGAGAGGAACTCGAAACATGTCAACCTTGGTTTTGAGATTCTCTCCCGGAGTTTGAGAGATTTGGACGTGAAAGGGTACCAGTCTTGTCGGGGATTGGGAACCCTTCGCGAGAATGTCCAAAGTTTCAGCGGGATTTCCAAAATGTTGAAAGGAACTGGAAACATGTCAACCTCGGTTTTGAGAATCTCTCCCGGAGTTTGAAAGATTTGGACGTGAAAGGGTACCAGTCTTGTCGGGGATTGGGAGCCCTTCGTGAGAATGTCCAAAGTTTCAGCGGGATTTCCAAAATGTTGAGAGGAACTCGAAACATGTAAACCTTGGTTTTGAGAATCTCTCCCGGAGTTTGAGAGATTTGGACGTCAAACGGTACCAGTCTTGTCGGGGATTGGGAACCCATCGCCAGAATGTCCAAAGTTTCAGCGGGATTTCCAAAATGTTGAGAGGAACTCGAAACATGTCAACCTTGGTTTTGAGAATCTCTCCCAGAGTTTGAGAGATTTGGACGTGAAAAAGTACCAGTCTTGTCGGGGATTGGGAACCCTTCGCCAGAATGTCCAAAGTTTCAGCGGGATTTCCAAAATGTTGAGAGGAACTCGAAACATGTCAACCTCGGTTTTGAGAATCTCTCCCGGAGTTTGAGAGATTTGGACGTGAAAGGGTACCAGTCTTGTCGGGGATTGGGAACCCTTCGCCAGAATGTCCAAAGTTTCAGCGGGATTTCCAAAATGTTGAAAGGAACTCGAAACATGTCAACCTTGGTTTTGAGAATCTCTCCCGGAGTTTGAGAGATTTGGAGGTGAAAGGGTACCAGTCTTGTCGGGGATTGGGAACCCTTCGCCAGAATGTCCAAAGTTTCAGCGGGATTTCCAAAATGTTGAGAGGAACTCGAAACATGTCAACTACGGTTTTGAGAATCTCTCCCGGAGTTTGAGGGATTTGGACGTGAAAGGGTACCAGTCTTGTCGGGGATTGGGAACCCTTCGCGAGAATGTCCAAAGTTTCAGCGGGATTTCCAAAATGTTGAAAGGAACTCGAAACATGTCAGCCTCGGTTTTGAGAATCTCTCCCGGAGTTTGAGAGATTTGGAGGTGAAAGGGTACCAATCTTGTTGGGGATTGGGAACCCTTCGCGAGAATGTCCAAAGTTTCAGCGGGATTTCCAAAACGTTGAAAGGAACTCGAAACATGTCAACCTTGGTTTTGAGAATCTCTCCCGGAGTTTGAGAGATTTGGACGTGAAAGGGTACCAGTCTTGTCGGGGATTGGGAACCCTTCGCGAGAATGTCCAAAGTTTCAGCGGGATTTCCAAAATGTTGAAAGGAACTCGAAAAATGTCAACCTCGGTTTTGAGAATCTCTCCCGGAGTTTGAGAGATTTGGACGTGAAAGGGTACCAGTCTTGTCCGGGGTTGGGAACCCTTCGCGAGAATGACCAAAGTTTCAGCGGGATTTCTAAAATGTTGAAAGGAACTCGAAACATGTCAACCTTGGTTTTGAGAATCTCTCCCGGAGTTTGAGAGATTTGGACGTGAAAGGGTACCAGTCTTGTCGGGGATTGGGAACCCTTCGCGAGAATGTCCAAAGTTTCCGCGGGATTTCCAAAATGTTAGAGGAACTCGAAACGTGTCAACCTCGGTTTTGAGAATCTCTCCCGGAGTTTGAGAGATTTGGACGTGAAAGGGTACCAGTCTTGTCGGGGATTGGGAACCCTTCGCGAGAATGTCCAAAGTTTCAGTGGGATTTCCAAAATGTTGAGAGGAACTCGAAACATGTCAACCTCGGTTTTGAGAATCTCTCCCGGAGTTTGAGAGATTTGGACGTGAAAGGGTACCAGTCTTGTCGGGGATTGGGAACCCTTCGCGAGAATGTCCAAAGTTTCAGCGGGATTTCCAAAATGTTGAAAGGAACTCGAAACATGTCAACCTCGGTTTTGAGAATCTCTCCCGGAGTTTGAGAGATTTGGACGTGAAAGGGTACCAGTCTTGTCGGGGATTGGGAACCCTTCGCGAGAATGTCCAAAGTTTCAGCGGGATTTCCAAAATGTTGAGAGGAACTCGAAACATGTCAACCTTGGTTTTGAGGATCTCTCCCGGAGTTTGAGAGATTTGGACGTGAAAGGGTACCAGTCTTGTCGGGGATTGGGAACCCTTCGCCAGAATGTCCAAAGTTTCAGCGGGATTTCCAAAATGTTGAAAGGAACTCGAAACATGTCAACCTCGGTTTTGAGAATCTCTCCCGGAGTTTGAGAGATTTGGACGTGAAAGGGTACCAATCTTGTTGGGGATTGGGAACCCTTCGCCAGAATGTCCAAAGTTTCAGCGGGATTTCCAAAACGTTGAAAGGAACTCGAAACATGTCAACCTTGGTTTTGAGAATCTCTCCCAGAGTTTGAGAGATTTGGACGTGAAAGGGTACCAATCTTGTCGGGGATTTGGAACCCTTCGTGAGAATGTCCAAAGTTTCAGCGGGATTTTCAAAATGTTAGAGGAACTCGAAACGTGTCAACCTCGGTTTTGAGAATCTCTCCCGGAGTTTGAGAGATTTGGACGTGAAAAGGTACCAGTCTTGTCGGGGATTGGGAACCCTTCGCGAGAACGTCCAAAGTTTCAGTGGGATTTCCAAAATGTTGAGAGGAACTCGAAACATGTCAACCTCGGTTTTGAGAATCTCTCCCGGAGTTTGAGAGATTTGGACGTGAAAGGGTACCAGTCTTGTCGGGGATTGGGAACCCTTCGCGAGAATGTCCAAAGTTTCAGCGGGATTTCCAAAATGTTGAAAGGAACTCGAAAAATGTCAACCTCGGTTTTGAGAATCTCTCCCGGAGTTTGAGAGATTTGGACGTGAAAGGGTACCAGTCTTGTCCGGGGTTGGGAACCCTTCGCGAGAATGACCAAAGTTTCAGCGGGATTTCTAAAATGTTGAAAGGAACTCGAAACATGTCAACCTTGGTTTTGAGAATCTCTCCCGGAGTTTGAGAGATTTGGACGTGAAAGGGTACCAGTCTTGTCGGGGATTGGGAACCCTTCGCGAGAATGTCCAAAGTTTCAGCGGGATTTCCAAAATGTTGAGAGGAACTCGAAACATGTCAGCCTTGGTTTTGAGAATCTCTCCCGGAGTTTGAGGGATTTGGACGTGAAAGGGTACCAGTCTTGTCGGGGATTGGGAACCCTTCGCCAGAATGTCCAAAGTTTCAGCGGGATTTCCAAAATATTGAAAGGAACTCGAAACATGTCAACCTCGGTTTTGAGAATCTCTCCCGGAGTTTGAGAGATTTGGACGTGAAAGGGTACCAGTCTTGTCGGGGATTGGGAACCCTTCGCGAGAATGTCCAAAGTTTCCGCGGGATTTCCAAAATGTTAGAGGAACTCGAAACGTGTCAACCTCGGTTTTGAGAATCTCTCCCGGAGTTTGAGAGATTTGGACGTGAAAGGGTACCAGTCTTGTCGGGGATTGGGAACCCTTCGCGAGAATGTCCAAAGTTTCAGTGGGATTTCCAAAATGTTGAGAGGAACTCGAAACATGTCAACCTCGGTTTTGAGAATCTCTCCCGGAGTTTGAGAGATTTGGACGTGAAAGGGTACCAGTCTTGTCGGGGATTTGGAACCCTTCACCAGAATGTCCAAAGTTTCAGCGGGATTTCCAAAATGTTGAGAGGAACTCGAAACATGTCAGCCTTGGTTTTGAGAATCTCTCCCGGAGTTTGAGAGATTTGGACGTGAAAGGGTACCAGTCTTGTCGGGGATTGGGAACCCTTCGCCAGAATGTCCAAAGTTTCAGCGGGACTTCCAAAATGTTGAAAGGAACTCGAAACATGTCAACCTTGGTTTTGAGAATCTCTCCCGGAGTTTGAGAGATTTGGACGTGAAAGGGTACCAGTCTTGTCGGGGATTGGGTACCCTTCGCGAGAATGTCCAAAGTTTCAGCAGGATTTCCAAAATGTTGAGAGGAACTCGAAACATGTCAACCTTGGTTTTGAGATTCTCTCCCGGAGTTTGAGAGATTTGGACGTGAAAGGGTACCAGTCTTGTCGGGGATTGGGAACCCTTCGCGAGAATGTCCAAAGTTTCAGCGGGATTTCCAAAATGTTGAAAGGAACTCGAAACATGTCAACCTCGGTTTTGAGAATCTCTCCCGGAGTTTGAAAGATTTGGACGTGAAAGGGTACCAGTCATGTCGGGGATTGGGAGCCCTTCGTGAGAATGTCCAAAGTTTCAGCGGGATTTCCAAAATGTTGAGAGGAACTCGAAACATGTCAACCTTGGTTTTGAGAATCTCTCCCGAGTTTGAGAGATTTGGACGTCAAACGGTACCAGTCTTGTCGGGGATTGGGAACCCATCGCCAGAATGTCCAAAGTTTCAGCGGAATTTCCAAAATGTTGAGAGGAACTCGAAACATGTCAACCTTGGTTTTGAGAATCTCTCCCAGAGTTTGAGAGATTTGGACGTGAAAAAGTACCAGTCTTGTCGGGGATTGGGAACCCTTCGCCAGAATGTCCAAAGTTTCAGCGGGATTTCCAAAATGTTGAGAGGAACTCGAAACATGTCAACCTCGGTTTTGAGAATCTCTCCCGGAGTTTGAGAGATTTGGACGTGAAAGGGTACCAGTCTTGTCGGGGATTGGGAACCCTTCGCCAGAATGTCCAAAGTTTCAGCGGGATTTCCAAAATGTTGAAAGGAACTCGAAACATGTCAACCTTGGTTTTGAGAATCTCTCCCGGAGTTTGAGAGATTTGGACGTGAAAGGGTACCAGTCTTGTCGGGGATTGGGAACCCTTCACCAGAATGTCCAAAGTTTCAGCGGGATTTCCAAAATGTTGAGAGGAACTCGAAACATGTCAACCTTGGTTTTGAGAATCTCTCCCGGAGTTTGAGAGATTTGGACGTGAAACGGTACCAGTCTTGTCGGGGATTGGGAACCCTTCGCCAGAATGTCCAAAGTTTCAGCGGGATTTCCAAAATGTTGAAAGGAACTCGAAACATGTCAACCTTGGTTTTGAGAATCTCTCCCGGAGTTTGAGAGATTTGGACGTGAAAGGGTACCAGTCTTGTCGGGGATTTGGAACCCTTCGCGAGAATGTCCAACGTTTCAGCGGGATTTCCAAAATGTTAGAGGAACTCGAAACGTGTCAACCTCGGTTTTGAGAATCTCTCCCGGAGTTTGAGAGATTTGGACGTGAAAGGGTACCAGTCTTGTCGGGGATTTGGAACCCTTCGCGAGAATGTCCAAAGTTTCAGTGGGATTTCCAAAATGTTGAGAGGAACTCGAAACATGTCAACCTCGGTTTTGAGAATCTCTCCCGGAGTTTGAGGGATTTGGACGTGAAAGGGTACCAGTCTTGTCGGGGATTGGGAACCCTTCGCGAGAATGTCCAAAGTTTCAGCAGGATTTCCAAAATGTTGAGAGGAACTCGAAACATGTCAACCTTGGTTTTGAGATTCTCTCCCGGAGTTTGAGAGATTTGGACGTGAAAGGGTACCAGTCTTGTCGGGGATTGGGAACCCTTCGCGAGAATGTCCAAAGTTTCAGCGGGATTTCCAAAATGTTGAAAGGAATTCGAAACATGTCAACCTCGGTTTTGAGAATCTCTCCCGGAGTTTGAAAGATTTGGACGCGAAAGGGTACCAGTCTTGTCGGGGATTGGGAGCCCTTCGTGAGAATGTCCAAAGTTTCAGCGGGATTTCCAAAATGTTGAGAGGAACTCGAAACATGTCAACCTTGGTTTTGAGAATCTCTCCCGGAGTTTGAGAGATTTGGACGTCAAACGGTACAAGTCTTGTCGGGGATTGGGAACCCATCGCCAGAATGTCCAAAGTTTCAGCGGGATTTCCAAAATGTTGAGAGGAACTCGAAACATGTCAGCCTTGGTTTTGAGAATCTCTCCCGGAGTTTGAGGGATTTGGACGTGAAAGGGTACCAGTCTTGTCGGGGATTGGGAACCCTTCGCCAGAATGTCCAAAGTTTCAGCGGGATTTCCAAAATGTTGAAAGGAACTCGAAACATGTCAACCTTGGTTTTGAGAATCTCTCCCGGAGTTTGAGAGATTTGGACGTGAAAGGGTACCAGTCTTGTCGGGGATTGGGAACCCTTCGCGAGAATGTCCAAAGTTTCCGCGGGATTTCCAAAATGTTAGAGGAACTCGAAACGTGTCAACCTCGGTTTTGAGAATCTCTCCCGGAGTTTGAGAGATTTGGACGTGAAAGGGTACCAGTCTTGTCGGGGATTGGGAACCCTTCGCGAGAATGTCCAAAGTTTCAGTGGGATTTCCAAAATGTTGAGAGGAACTCGAAACATGTCAACCTCGGTTTTGAGAATCTCTCCCGGAGTTTGAGAGATTTGGACGTGAAAGGGTACCAGTCTTGTCGGGGATTGGGAACCCTTCGCGAGAATGTCCAAAGTTTCAGCAGGATTTCCAAAATGTTGAGAGGAACTCGAAACATGTCAACCTTGGTTTTGAGATTCTCTCCCGGAGTTTGAGAGATTTGGACGTGAAAGGGTACCAGTCTTGTCGGGGATTGGGAACCCTTCGCGAGAATGTCCAAAGTTTCAGCGGGATTTCCAAAATGTTGAAAGGAACTCGAAACATGTCAACCTCGGTTTTGAGAATCTCTCCCGGAGTTTGAAAGATTTGGACGCGAAAGGGTACCAGTCTTGTTGGGGATTGGGAGCCCTTCGTGAGAATGTCCAAAGTTTCAGCGGGATTTCCAAAATGTTGAGAGGAACTCGAAACATGTCAACCTTGGTTTTGAGAATCTCTCCCGGAGTTTGAGAGATTTGGACGTGAAAGGGTACCAGTCTTGTCGGGGATTGGGAACCCATCGCCAGAATGTCCAAAGTTTCAGCGGGATTTCCAAAATGTTGAGAGGAACTCGAAACATGTCAACCTTGGTTTTGAGAATCTCTCCCAGAGTTTGAGAGATTTGGACGTGAAAAAGTACCAGTCTTGTCGGGGATTGGGAACCCTTCGCCAGAATGTCCAAAGTTTCAGCAGGATTTCCAAAATGTTGAGAGGAACTCGAAACATGTCAGCCTTGGTTTTGAGATTCTCTCCCGGAGTTTGAGAGATTTGGACGTGAAAGGGTACCAGTCTTGTCGGGGATTGGGAACCCTTCGCGAGAATGTCCAAAGTTTCAGCGGGATTTCCAAAATGTTGAAAGGAACTCGAAACATGTCAACCTCGGTTTTGAGAATCTCTCCCGGAGTTTGAAAGATTTGGACGCGAAAGGGTACCAGTCTTGTCGGGGATTGGGAGCCCTTCGTGAGAATGTCCAAAGTTTCAGCGGGATTTCCAAAATGTTGAGAGGAACTCGAAACATGTCAACCTTGGTTTTGAGAATCTCTCCCGGAGTTTGAGAGATTTGGACGTCAAACGGTACCAGTCTTGTCGGGGATTGGGAACCCATCGCCAGAATGTCCAAAGTTTCAGCGGGATTTCCAAAATGTTGAGAGGAACTCGAAACATGTCAACCTTGGTTTTGAGAATCTCTCCCGGAGTTTGAGAGATTTGGACGTGAAAAAGTACCAGTCTTGTCGGGGATTGGGAACCCTTCGCCAGAATGTCCAAAGTTTCAGCGGGATTTCCAAAATGTTGAGAGGAACTCGAAACATGTCAACCTCGGTTTTGAGAATCTCTCCCGGAGTTTGAGAGATTTGGACGTGAAAGGGTAACAGTCTTGTCGGGGATTGGGAACCGTTCGCCAGAATGTCCAAAGTTTCAGCGGGATTTCCAAAATGTTGAAAGGAACTCGAAACATGTCAACCTTGGTTTTGAGAATCTCTCCCGGAGTTTGAGAGATTTGGACGTGAAAGGGTACCAGTCTTGTCGGGGATTGGGAACCCTTCGCCAGAATGTCCAAAGTTTCAGCGGGATTTCCAAAATGTTGAGAGGAACTCGAAACATGTCAACCTTGGTTTTGAGAATCTCTCCCGGAGTTTGAGAGATTTGGACGTGAAAGGGTACCAGTCTTGTCGGGGATTGGGAACCCTTCGCCAGAATGTCCAAAGTTTCAGCGGGATTTCCAAAATGTTGAAAGGAACTCGAAACATGTCAACCTTGGTTTTGAGAATCTCTCCCGGAGTTTGAGAGATTTGGACGTGAAAGGGTACCAGTCTTGTCGGGGATTTGGAACCCTTCGCCAGAATGTCGAAAGTTTCAGCGGGATTTCCAAAATGTTGAGAGGAACTCGAAACATGTCAGCCTTGGTTTTGAGAATCTCTCCCGGAGTTTGAGAGATTTGGACGTGAAAGGGTACCAGTCTTGTCGGGGATTGGGAACCCTTCGCCAGAATGTCCAAAGTTTCAGCGGGATTTCCAAAATGTTGAGAGGAACTCGAAACATGTCAACCTCGGTTTTGAGAATCTCTCCCGGAGTTTGAGAGATTTGGACGTGAAAGGGTACCAGTCTTGTCGGGGATTGGGAACCCTTCGCGAGAATGTCCAAAGTTTCAGCGGGATTTCCAAAATGTTGAAAGGAACTCGAAACATGTCAACCTGGGTTTTGAGAATCTCTCCCGGAGTTTGAGAGATTTGGACGTGAAAGGGTACCAGTCTTGTCGGGGATTGGGAACCCTTTGCGAGAATGTCCAAAGTTTCAGCGGGATTTCCAAAATGTTGAAAGGAACTCGAAACATGTCAACCTCGGTTTTGAGAATCTCTCCCGGAGTTTGAGAGATTTGGACTTGAAAGGGTACCAGTCTTGTCCGGGGTTGGGAACCCTTCGCGAGAATGACCAAAGTTTCAGCAGGATTTCTAAAATGTTGAAAGGAACTCGAAACATATCAACCTTGGTTTTGAGAATCTCTCCCGGAGTTTGAGAGATTTGGACGTGAAAGAGTACCAGTCTTGTCGGGGATTTGGAACCCTTCGCCAGAATGTCCAAAGTTTCAGCGGGATTTCCAAAATGTTGAGAGGAACTCGAAACATGTCAGCCTTGGTTTTGAGAATCTCTCCCGGAGTTTGAGGGATTTGGACGTGAAAGGGTACCAGTCTTGTCGGGGATTGGGAACCCTTCGCGAGAATGTCCAAAGTTTCACCGGGATTTCCAAAATGTTGAAAGGAACTCGAAACATGTCAACCTCGGTTTTGAGAATCTCTCCCGGAGTTTGAGAGATTTGGACGTGAAAGGGTACCAGTCTTGTCGGGGATTGGGAACCCTTCGCGAGAATGTCCAAAGTTTCCGCGGGATTTCCAAAATGTTAGAGGAACTCGAAACGTGTCAACCTCGGTTTTGAGAATCTCTCCCGGAGTTTGAGAGATTTGGACGTGAAAGGGTACCAGTCTTGTCGGGGATTTGGAACCCTTCGCGAGAATGTCCAAAGTTTCAGTGGGATTTCCAAAATGTTGAGAGGAACTCGAAACATGTCAACTACGGTTTTGAGAATCTCTCCCGGAGTTTGAGAGATTTGGACGTGAAAGGGTACCAGTCTTGTCCGGGGTTGGGAACCCTTCGCGAGAATGACAAAAGTTTCAGCGGGATTTCTAAAATGTTGAAAGGAACTCGAAACATGTCAACCTTGGTTTTGAGAATCTCTCCCGGAGTTTGAGAGATTTGGACGTGAAAGGGTACCAGTCTTGTCGGGGATTTGGAACCCTTCACGAGAATGTCCAAAGTTTCAGCGGGATTTCCAAAATGTTGAGAGGAACTCGAAACATGTCAGCCTTGGTTTTGAGAATCTCTCCCGGAGTTTGAGAGATTTGGACGTGAAAGGGTACCAATCTTGTCGGGGATTGGGAACCCTTCGCGAGAATGTCCAATGTTTCAGCGGGATTTCCAAAATGTTGAAAGGAACTCGAAACATGTCAACTACGGTTTTGAGAATCTCTCCCGGAGTTTGAGAGATTTGGACGTGAAAGGGTACCAGTCTTGTCCGGGGTTGGGAACCCTTCGCGAGAATGACAAAAGTTTCAGCGGGATTTCTAAAATGTTGAGAGGAACTCGAAACATGTCAACCTTGGTTTTGAGAATCTCTCCCGGAGTTTGAGAGATTTGGACGTGAAAGGGTACCAGTCTTGTCGGGGATTGGGAGCCCTTCGTGAGAATGTCCAAAGTTTCAGCGGGATTTCCAAAATGTTGAGAGGAACTCGAAACATGTCAACCTCGGTTTTGAGAATCTCTCCCGGAGTTTGAGAGATTTGGACGTGAAAGGGTACCAGTCTTGTCGGGGATTGGGAACCCTTCGCGAGAATGTCCAAAGTTTCAGCGGGATTTCCAAAATGTTGAAAGGAACTCGAAACATGTCAACCTCGGTTTTGAGAATCTCTCCCGGAGTTTGAGAGATTTGGACTTGAAAGGATACCAGTCTTGTCCGGGGTTGGGAACCCTTCGCGAGAATGACCAAAGTTTCAGCGGGATTTCTAAAATGTTGAAAGGAACTCGAAACATGTCAACCTTGGTTTTGAGAATCTCTCCCGGAGTTTGAGAGATTTGGACGTGAAAGAGTACCAGTCTTGTCGGGGATTTGGAACCCTTCGCCAGAATGTCCAAAGTTTCAGCGGGATTTCCAAAATGTTGAGAGGAACTCGAAACATGTCAGCCTTGGTTTTGAGAATCTCTCCCGGAGTTTGAGGGATTTGGACGTGAAAGGGTACCAGTCTTGTCGGGGATTGGGAACCCTTCGCCAGAATGTCCAAAGTTTCAGCGGGATTTCCAAAATGTGTAAAGGAACTCGAAACATGTCAACCTCGGTTTTGAGAATCTCTCCCGGAGTTTGAGAGATTTGGACATGAAAGGGTACCAGTCTTGTCGGGGATTGGGAACCCTTCGCCAGAATGTCCAAAGTTTCCGCGGGATTTCGAAAATGTTAGAGGAACTCGAAACGTGTCAACCTCGGTTTTGAGAATCTCTCCCGGAGTTTGAGAGATTTGGACGTGAAAGGGTACCAATCTTGTCGGGGATTTGGAACCCTTCGCGAGAATGTCCAAAGTTTCAGTGGGATTTCCAAAATGTTGAGAGGAACTCGAAACATGTCAACTACGGTTTTGAGAATCTCTCCCGGAGTTTGAGAGATTTGGACGTGAAAGGGTACCAGTCTTGTCGGGGATTTGGAACCCTTCTCGAGAATGTCCAAAGTTTCAGCGGGATTTCCAAAATGTTGAAAGGAACTCGAAACATGTCAGCCTTGGTTTTGAGAATCTCTCCCGGAGTTTGAGAGATTTGGACGTGAAAGGGTACCAATCTTGTCGGGGATTGGGAACCCTTCGCGAGAATGTCCAATGTTTCAGCGGGATTTCCAAAATGTTGAAAGGAACTCGAAACATGTCAACCTTGGTTTTGAGAATCTCTCCCGGAGTTTGAGAGATTTGGACGTGAAAGGGTACCAGTCTTGTCGGGGATTTGGAACCCTTCGCCAGAATGTCCAAAGTTTCAGCGGGATTTCCAAAATGTTGAGAGGAACTCGAAACATGTCAGCCTTGGTTTTGAGAATCTCTCCCGGAGTTTGAGAGATTTGGACGTGAAAGGGTACCAATCTTGTCGGGGATTGGGAACCCTTCGCGAGAATGTCCAATGTTTCAGCGGGATTTCCAAAATGTTGAAAGGAACTCGAAACATGTCAACTACGGTTTTGAGAATCTCTCCCGGAGTTTGAGAGATTTGGACGTGAAAGGGTACCAGTCTTGTCCGGGGTTGGGAACCCTTCGCGAGAATGACAAAAGTTTCAGCGGGATTTCTAAAATGTTGAGAGGAACTCGAAACATGTCAACCTTGGTTTTGAGAATCTCTCCCGGAGTTTGAGAGATTTGGACGTGAAAGGGTACCAGTCTTGTCGGGGATTGGGAGCCCTTCGTGAGAATGTCCAAAGTTTCAGCGGGATTTCCAAAATGTTGAGAGGAACTCGAAACATGTCAACCTCGGTTTTGAGAATCTCTCCCGGAGTTTGAGAGATTTGGACGTGAAAGGGTACCAGTCTTGTCGGGGATTGGGAACCCTTCGCGAGAATGTCCAAAGTTTCAGCGGGATTTCCAAAATGTTGAAAGGAACTCGAAACATGTCAACCTTGGTTTTGAGAATCTCTCCCGGAGTTTGAGAGATTTGGACTTGAAAGGGTACCAGTCTTGTCCGGGGTTGGGAACCCTTCGCGAGAATGACCAAAGTTTCAGCGGGATTTCTAAAATGTTGAAAGGAACTCGAAACATGTCAACCTTGGTTTTGAGAATCTCTCCCGGAGTTTGAGAGATTTGGACGTGAAAGAGTACCAATCTTGTCGGGGATTTGGAACCCTTCGCCAGAATGTCCAAAGTTTCAGCGGGATTTCCAAAATGTTGAGAGGAACTCGAAACATGTCAGCCTTGGTTTTGAGAATCTCTCCCGGAGTTTGAGGGATTTGGACGTGAAAGGGTACCAGTCTTGTCGGGGATTGGGAACCCTTCGCCAGAATGTCCAAAGTTTCAGCGGGATTTCCAAAATGTGTAAAGGAACTCGAAACATGTCAACCTCGGTTTTGAGAATCTCTCCCGGAGTTTGAGAGATTTGGACGTGAAAGGGTACCAGTCTTGTCGGGGATTGGGAACCCTTCGCGAGAATGTCCAAAGTTTCCGCGGGATTTCCAAAATGTTAGAGGAACTCGAAACGTGTCAACCTCGGTTTTGAGAATCTCTCCCGGAGTCTGAGAGATTTGGACGTGAAAGGGTACCAATCTTGTCGGGGATTTGGAACCCTTCGCGAGAATGTCCAAAGTTTCAGTGGGATTTCCAAAATGTTGAGAGGAACTCGAAACATGTCAACTACGGTTTTGAGAATCTCTCCCGGAGTTTGAGAGATTTGGACGTGAAAGGGTACCAGTCTTGTCCGGGGTTGGGAACCCTTCGCGAGAATGACAAAAGTTTCAGCGGGATTTCTAAAATGTTGAAAGGAACTCGAAACATGTCAACCTTGGTTTTGAGAATCTCTCCCGGAGTTTGAGAGATTTGGACGTGAAAGGGTACCAGTCTTGTCGGGGATTTGGAACCCTTCACGAGAATGTCCAAAGTTTCAGCGGGATTTCCAAAATGTTGAGAGGAACTCGAAACATGTCAGCCTTGGTTTTGAGAATCTCTCCCGGAGTTTGAGAGATTTGGACGTGAAAGGGTACCAATCTTGTCGGGGATTGGGAACCCTTCGCGAGAATGTCCAATGTTTCAGCGGGATTTCCAAAATGTTGAAAGGAACTCGAAACATGTCAACTACGGTTTTGAGAATCTCTCCCGGATTTTGAGAGATTTGGACGTGAAAGGGTACCAGTCTTGTCCGGGGTTGGGAACCCTTCGCGAGAATGACAAAAGTTTCAGCGGGATTTCTAAAATGTTGAGAGGAACTCGAAACATGTCAACCTTGGTTTTGAGAATCTCTCCCGGAGTTTGAGAGATTTGGACGTGAAAGGGTACCAGTCTTGTCGGGGATTGGGAGCCCTTCGTGAGAATGTCCAAAGTTTCAGCGGGATTTCCAAAATGTTGAGAGGAACTCGAAACATGTCAACCTCGGTTTTGAGAATCTCTCCCGGAGTTTGAGAGATTTGGACGTGAAAGGGTACCAGTCTTGTCGGGGATTGGGAACCCTTCGCGAGAATGTCCAAAGTTTCAGCGGGATTTCCAAAATGTGTAAAGGAACTCGAAACATGTCAACCTCGGTTTTGAGAATCTCTCCCGGAGTTTGAGAGATTTGGACGTGAAAGGGTACCAGTCTTGTCGGGGATTGGGAACCCTTCGCGAGAATGTCCAAAGTTTCCGCGGGATTTCCAAAATGTTAGAGGAACTCGAAACGTGTCAACCTCGGTTTTGAGAATCTCTCCCGGAGTTTGAGAGATTTGGACGTGAAAGGGTACCAATCTTGTCGGGGATTGGGAACCCTTCGCGAGAATGTCCAAAGTTTCCGCGGGATTTCCAAAATGTTAGAGGAACTCGAAACGTGTCAACCTCGGTTTTGAGAATCTCTCCCGGAGTTTGAGAGATTTGGACGTGAAAGGGTACCAATCTTGTCGGGGATTGGGAACCCTTCGCGAGAATGTCCAAAGTTTCAGCGGGATTTCCAAAATGTTGAAAGGAACTCGAAACATGTCAACCTTGGTTTTGAGAATCTCTCCCGGAGTTTGAGAGATTTGGACGTGAAAGGGTACCAGTCTTGTCGGGGATTTGGAACCCTTCGCGAGAATGTCCAAAGTGTCAGCGGGATTTCCAAAATGTTGAGAGGAACTCGAAACATGTCAGCCTTGGTTTTGAGAATCTCTCCCGGAGTTTGAGAGATTTGGACGTGAAAGGGTACCAATCTTGTCGGGGATTGGGAACCCTTCGCGAGAATGTCCAATGTTTCAGCGGGATTTCCAAAATGTTGAAAGGAACTCGAAACATGTCAACTACGGTTTTGAGAATCTCTCCCGGAGTTTGAGAGATTTGGACGTGAAAGGGTACCAGTCTTGTCCGGGGTTGGGAACCCTTCGCGAGAATGACAAAAGTTTCAGCGGGATTTCTAAAATGTTGAGAGGAACTCGAAACATGTCAACCTTGGTTTTGAGAATCTCTCCCGGAGTTTGAGAGATTTGGACGTGAAAGAGTACCAGTCTTGTCGGGGATTTGGAACCCTTCGCCAGAATGTCCAAAGTTTCAGCGGGATTTCCAAAATGTTGAAAGGAACTCGAAACATGTCAGCCTTGGTTTTGAGAATCTCTCCCGGAGTTTGAGGGATTTGGACGTGAAAGGGTACCAGTCTTGTCGGGGATTGGGAACCCTTCGCCAGAATGTCCAAAGTTTCAGCGGGATTTCCAAAATGTTGAAAGGAACTCGAAACATGTCAACCTCGGTTTTGAGAATCTCTCCCGGAGTTTGAGAGATTTGGACATGAAAGGGTACCAGTCTTGTCGGGGATTGGGAACCCTTCGCGAGAATGTCCAAAGTTTCCGCGGGATTTCCAAAATGTTAGAGGAACTCGAAACGTGTCAACCTCGGTTTTGAGAATCTCTCCCGGAGTTTGAGAGATTTGGACGTGAAAGGGTACCAATCTTGTCGGGGATTTGGAACCCTTCGCGAGAATGTCCAAAGTTTCAGTGGGATTTCCAAAATGTTGAGAGGAACTCGAAACATGTCAACTACGGTTTTGAGAATCTCTCCCGGAGTTTGAGAGATTTGGACGTGAAAGGGTACCAGTCTTGTCCGGGGTTGGGAACCCTTCGCGAGAATGACAAAAGTTTCAGCGGGATTTCTAAAATGTTGAAAGGAACTCGAAACATGTCAACCTTGGTTTTGAGAATCTCTCCCGGAGTTTGAGAGATTTGGACGTGAAAGGGTACCAGTCTTGTCGGGGATTTGGAACCCTTCTCGAGAATGTCCAAAGTTTCAGCGGGATTTCCAAAATGTTGAAAGGAACTCGAAACATGTCAGCCTTGGTTTTGAGAATCTCTCCCGGAGTTTGAGAGATTTGGACGTGAAAGGGTACCAATCTTGTCGGGGATTGGGAACCCTTCGCGAGAATGTCCAATGTTTCAGCGGGATTTCCAAAATGTTGAAAGGAACTCGAAACATGTCAACCTTGGTTTTGAGAATCTCTCCCGGAGTTTGAGAGATTTGGACGTGAAAGGGTAACCAGTCTTGTCGGGGATTGGGAACCCTTCGCCAGAATGTCCAAAGTTTCAGCGGGATTTCCAAAATGTTGAGAGGAACTCGAAACATGTCAGCCTTGGTTTTGAGAATCTCTCCCGGAGTTTGAGGGATTTGGACGTGAAAGGGTACCAGTCTTGTCCGGGGTTGGGAACCCTTCGCGAGAATGACAAAAGTTTCAGCGGGATTTCCAAAATGTTGAGAGGAACTCGAAACATGTCAACCTTGGTTTTGAGACTCTCTCCCGGAGTTTGAGAGATTTGGACGTGAAAGGGTACCAGTCTTGTCGGGGATTGGGAACCCTTCGCGAGAATGTCCAAAGTTTCCGCGGGATTTCCAAAATGTTAGAGGAACTCGAAACGTGTCAACCTCGGTTTTGAGAATCTCTCCCGGAGTTTGAGAGATTTGGACGTGAAAGGGTACCAATCTTGTCGGGGATTGGGAACCCTTCGCGAGAATGTCCAAAGTTTCCGCGGGATTTCCAAAATGTTAGAGGAACTCGAAACGTGTCAACCTCGGTTTTGAGAATCTCTCCCGGAGTTTGAGAGATTTGGACGTGAAAGGGTACCAATCTTGTCGGGGATTTGGAACCCTTCGCGAGAATGTCCAAAGTTTCAGTGGGATTTCCAAAATGTTGAGAGGAACTCGAAACATGTCAACTACGGTTTTGAGAATCTCTCCCGGAGTTTGAGAGATTTGGACGTGAAAGGGTACCAGTCTTGTCCGGGGTTGGGAACCCTTCGCGAGAATGACAAAAGTTTCAGCGGGATTTCTAAAATGTTGAAAGGAACTCGAAACATGTCAACCTTGGTTTTGAGAATCTCTCCCGGAGTTTGAGAGATTTGGACGTGAAAGGGTACCAGTCTTGTCAGGGATTTGGAACCCTTCGCGAGAATGTCCAAAGTTTCAGCGGGATTTCCAAAATGTTGAAAGGAACTCGAAACATGTCAGCCTTGGTTTTGAGAATCTCTCCCGGAGTTTGAGAGATTTGGACGTGAAAGGGTACCAATCTTGTCAAGGATTGGGAACCCTTCGCGAGAATGTCCAATGTTTCAGCGGGATTTCCAAAATGTTGAAAGGAACTCGAAACATGTCAACCTTGGTTTTGAGAATCTCTCCCGGAGTTTGAGAGATTTGGACGTGAAAGGGTAACCAGTCTTGTCGGGGATTGGGAACCCTTCGCGAGAATGTCCAAAGTTTCAGCGGGATTTCTAAAATGTTGAAAGGAACTCGAAACATGTCAACCTTGGTTTTGAGAATCTCTCCCGGAGTTTGAGAGATTTGGACGTGAAAGGGTACCAGTCTTGTCGGGGATTGGGAACCCTTCGCGACAATGTCCAAAGTTTCAGCGGGATTTCCAAAATGTTGAAAGGAACTCAAAACATGTCAACCTCGGTTTTGAGAATCTCTCCCGGAGTTTGAGAGATTTGGACGTGAAAGGGTACCAATCTTGTCGGGGATTGGGAACCCTTCGCGAGAATGTCCAATGTTTCAGCGGGATTTCCAAAATGTTGAAAGGAACTCGAAACATGTCAACCTTGGTTTTGAGAATCTCTCCCGGAGTTTGAGAGATTTGGACGTGAAAGGGTAACCAGTCTTGTTGGGGATTGGGAACCCTTCGCGAGAATGTCCAAAGTTTCAGCGGGATTTCTAAAATGTTGAAAGGAACTCAAAACATGTCAACCTTGGTTTTGAGAATCTCTCCCGGAGTTTGAGAGATTTGGACGTGAAAGGGTACCAGTCTTGTCGGGGATTGGGAACCCTTCGCGACAATGTCCAAAGTTTCAGCGGGATTTCCAAAATGTTGAAAGGAACTGGAAACATGTCAACCTCGGTTTTGAGAATCTCTCCCGGAGTTTGAAAGATTTGGACGTGAAAGGGTACCAGTCTTGTCGGGGATTGGGAACCCTTCGCCAGAATGTCCAAAGTTTCAGCGGGATTTCCAAAATGTTGAGAGGAACTCGAAACATGTCAACCTTGGTTTTGAGAATCTCTCCCGGAGTTTGAGAGATTTGGACGTGAAAGGGTACCAGTCTTGTCGGGGATTTGGAACCCTTCGCCAGAATGTCCAAAGTTTCAGCGGGATTTCCAAAATGTTGAGAGGAACTCGAAACATGTCAGCCTTGGTTTTGAGAATCTCTCCCGGAGTTTGAGAGATTTGGACGTGAAAGGGTACCAGTCTTGTCGGGGATTGGGAACCCTTCGCCAGAATGTCCAAAGTTTCAGCGGGACTTCCAAAATGTTGAAAGGAACTCGAAACATGTCAACCTCGGTTTTGAGAATCTCTCCCGGAGTTTGAGAGATTTGGACGTGAAAGGGTACCAGTCTTGTCGGGGATTGGGAACCCTTCGCGAGAATGTCCAAAGTTTCAGCAGGATTTCCAAAATGTTGAGAGGAACTCGAAACATGTCAACCTTGGTTTTGAGATTCTCTCCCGGAGTTTGAGAGATTTGGACGTGAAAGGGTACCAGTCTTGTCGGGGATTGGGAACCCTTCGCGAGAATGTCCAAAGTTTCAGCGGGATTTCCAAAATGTTGAAAGGAACTCGAAACATGTCAACCTCGGTTTTGAGAATCTCTCCCGGAGTTTGAAAGATTTGGACGCGAAAGGGTACCAGTCTTGTCGGGGATTGGGAGCCCTTCGTGAGAATGTCCAAAGTTTCAGCGGGATTTCTAAAATGTTGAGAGGAACTCGAAACATGTCAACCTTGGTTTTGAGAATCTCTCCCGGAGTTTGAGAGATTTGGACGTCAAACGGTACCAGTCTTGTCGGGGATTGGGAACCCATCGCCAGAATGTCCAAAGTTTCAGCGGGATTTCCAAAATGTTGAGAGGAACTCGAAACATGTCAACCTTGGTTTTGAGAATCTCTCCCAGAGTTTGAGAGATTTGGACGTGAAAACGTACCAGTCTTGTCGGGGATTGGGAACCCTTCGCCAGAATGTCCAAAGTTTCAGCAGGATTTCCAAAATGTTGAGAGGAACTCGAAACATGTCAACCTTGGTTTTGAGATTCTCTCCCGGAGTTTGAGAGATTTGGACGTGAAAGGGTACCAGTCTTGTCGGGGATTGGGAGCCCTTCGTGAGAATGTCCAAAGTTTCAGCGGGATTTCCAAAATGTTGAAAGGAACTCGAAACATGTCAACCTCGGTTTTGAGAATCTCTCCCGGAGTTTGAGAGATTTGGACTTGAAAGGGTACCAGTCTTGTCCGGGGTTGGGAACCCTTCGCGAGAATGACCAAAGTTTCAGCGGGATTTCTAAAATGTTGAAAGGAACTCGAAACATATCAACCTTGGTTTTGAGAATCTCTCCCGGAGTTTGAGAGATTTGGACGTGAAAGAGTACCAGTCTTGTCGGGGATTTGGAACCCTTCGCCAGAATGTCCAAAGTTTCAGCGGGATTTCCAAAATGTTGAGAGGAACTCGAAACATGTCAGCCTTGGTTTTGAGAATCTCTCCCGGAGTTTGAGGGATTTGGACGTGAAAGGGTACCAGTCTTGTCGGGGATTGGGAACCCTTCGCGAGAATGTCCAAAGTTTCAGCGGGATTTCCAAAATGTGTAAAGGAACTCGAAACATGTCAACCTCGGTTTTGAGAATCTCTCCCGGAGTTTGAGAGATTTGGACGTGAAAGGGTACCAGTCTTGTCGGGGATTGGGAACCCTTCGCGAGAATGTCCAAAGTTTCCGCGGGATTTCCAAAATGTTAGAGGAACTCGAAACGTGTCAACCTCGGTTTTGAGAATCTCTCCCGGAGTTTGAGAGATTTGGACGTGAAAGGGTACCAGTCTTGTCGGGGATTTGGAACCCTTCGCGAGAATGTCCAAAGTTTCAGTGGGATTTCCAAAATGTTGAGAGGAACTCGAAACATGTCAACTACGGTTTTGAGAATCTCTCCCGGAGTTTGAGAGATTTGGACGTGAAAGGGTACCAGTCTTGTCCGGGGTTGGGAACCCTTCGCGAGAATGACAAAAGTTTCAGCGGGATTTCTAAAATGTTGAAAGGAACTCGAAACATGTCAACCTTGGTTTTGAGAATCTCTCCCGGAGTTTGAGAGATTTGGACGTGAAAGGGTACCAGTCTTGTCGGGGATTTGGAACCCTTCGCGAGAATGTCCAAAGTTTCAGCGGGATTTCCAAAATGTTGAGAGGAACTCGAAACATGTCAGCCTTGGTTTTGAGAATCTCTCCCGGAGTTTGAGAGATTTGGACGTGAAAGGGTACCAATCTTGTCGGGGATTGGGAACCCTTCGCGAGAATGTCCAATGTTTCAGCGGGATTTCCAAAATGTTGAAAGGAACTCGAAACATGTCAACTACGGTTTTGAGAATCTCTCCCGGAGTTTGAGAGATTTGGACGTGAAAGGGTACCAGTCTTGTCCGGGGTTGGGAACCCTTCGCGAGAATGACAAAAGTTTCAGCGGGATTTCTAAAATGTTGAGAGGAACTCGAAACATGTCAACCTTGGTTTTGAGAATCTCTCCCGGAGTTTGAGAGATTTGGACGTGAAAGGGTACCAGTCTTGTCGGGGATTGGGAGCCCTTCGTGAGAATGTCCAAAGTTTCAGCGGGATTTCCAAAATGTTGAGAGGAACTCGAAACATGTCAACCTCGGTTTTGAGTTCTCTCCCGGAGTTTGAGAGATTTGGACGTGAAAGGGTACCAGTCTTGTCGGGGATTGGGAACCCTTTGCGAGAATGTCCAAAGTTTCAGCGGGATTTCGAAAATGTTGAAAGGAACTCGAAACATGTCAACCTCGGTTTTGAGAATCTCTCCCGGAGTTTGAGAGATTTGGACTTGAAAGGGTACCAGTCTTGTCCGGGGTTGGGAACCCTTCGCGAGAATGACCAAAGTTTCAGCGGGATTTCTAAAATGTTGAAAGGAACTCGAAACATGTCAACCTTGGTTTTGAGAATCTCTCCCGGAGTTTGAGAGATTTGGACGTGAAAGAGTACCAGTCTTGTCGGGGATTTGGAACCCTTCGCCAGAATGTCCAAAGTTTCAGCGGGATTTCCAAAATGTTGAGAGGAACTCGAAACATGTCAGCCTTGGTTTTGAGAATCTCTCCCGGAGTTTGAGGGATTTGGACGTGAAAGGGTACCAGTCTTGTCGGGGATTGGGAACCCTTCGCCAGAATGTCCAAAGCTTCAGCGGGATTTCCAAAATGTGTAAAGGAACTCGAAACATGTCAACCTCGGTTTTGAGAATCTCTCCCGGAGTTTGAGAGATTTGGACGTGAAAGGGTACCAGTCTTGTCGGGGATTGGGAACCCTTCGCGAGAATGTCCAAAGTTTCCGCGGGATTTCCAAAATGTTAGAGGAACTCGAAACGTGTCAACCTCGGTTTTGAGAATCTCTCCCGGAGTTTGAGAGATTTGGACGTGAAAGGGTACCAATCTTGTCGGGGATTTGGAACCCTTCGCGAGAATGTCCAAAGTTTCAGTGGGATTTCCAAAATGTTGAGAGGAACTCGAAACATGTCAACTACGGTTTTGAGAATCTCTCCCGGAGTTTGAGAGATTTGGACGTGAAAGGGTACCAGTCTTGTCCGGGGTTGGGAACCCTTCGCGAGAATGACAAAAGTTTCAGCGGGATTTCTAAAATGTTGAAAGGAACTCGAAACATGTCAACCTTGGTTTTGAGAATCTCTCCCGGAGTTTGAGACATTTGGACGTGAAAGGGTACCAGTCTTGTCGGGGATTGGGAACCCATCGCCAGAATGTCCAAAGTTTCAGCGGGATTTCCAAAATGTTGAGAGGAACTCGAAACATGTCAACCTTGGTTTTGAGAATCTCTCCCAGAGTTTGAGAGATTTGGACGTGAAAAAGTACCAGTCTTGTCGGGGATTGGGAACCCTTCGCCAGAATGTCCAAAGTTTCAGCGGGACTTCCAAAATGTTGAAAGGAACTCGAAACATGTCAACCTCGGTTTTGAGAATCTCTCCCGGAGTTTGAAAGATTTGGACGCGAAAGGGTACCAGTCTTGTCGGGGATTGGGAACCCTTCGCGAGAATGTCCAAAGTTTCAGCGGGATTTCCAAAATGTTGAGAGGAACTCGAAACATGTCAACCTTGGTTTTGAGAATCTCTCCCGGAGTTTGAGAGATTTGGACGTCAAACGGTACCAGTCTTGTCGGGGATTGGGAACCCATCGCCAGAATGTCCAAAGTTTCAGCGGGATTTCCAAAATGTTGAGAGGAACTCGAAACATGTCAACCTTGGTTTTGAGAATCTCTCCCAGAGTTTGAGAGATTTGGACGTGAAAAAGTACCAGTCTTGTCGGGGATTGGGAACCCTTCGCCAGAATGTCCAAAGTTTCAGCAGGATTTCCAAAATGTTGAGAGGAACTCGAAACATGTCAACCTTGGTTTTGAGATTCTCTCCCGGAGTTTGAGAGATTTGGACGTGAAAGGGTACCAGTCTTGTCGGGGATTGGGAACCCTTCGCGAGAATGTCCAAAGTTTCAGCGGGATTTCCAAAATGTTGAAAGGAACTCGAAACATGTCAACCTCGGTTTTGAGAATCTCTCCCGGAGTTTGAAAGATTTGGACGCGAAAGGGTACCAGTCTTGTCGGGGATTGGGAGCCCTTCGTGAGAATGTCCAAAGTTTCAGCGGGATTTCCAAAATGTTGAGAGGAACTCGAAACATGTCAACCTTGGTTTTGAGAATCTCTCCCGGAGTTTGAGAGATTTGGACGTGAAAGGGTACCAGTCTTGTCGGGGATTGGGAACCCATCGCCAGAATGTCCAAAGTTTCAGCGGGATTTCCAAAATGTTGAGAGGAACTCGAAACATGTCAACCTTGGTTTTGAGAATCTCTCCCACAGTTTGAGAGATTTGGACGTGAAAAAGTACCAGTCTTGTCGGGGATTGGGAACCCTTCGCCAGAATGTCCAAAGTTTCAGCGGGATTTCCAAAATGTTGAGAGGAACTCGAAACATGTCAACCTCGGTTTTGAGAATCTCTCCCGGAGTTTGAGAGATTTGGACGTGAAAGGGTACCAGTCTTGTCGGGGATTGGGAACCCTTCGCCAGAATGTCCAAAGTTTCAGCGGGATTTCCAAAATGTTGAAAGGAACTCGAAACATGTCAACCTTGGTTTTGAGAATCTCTCCCGGAGTTTGAGAGATTTGGACGTGAAAGGGTACCAGTCTTGTCGGGGATTGGGAACCCTTCGCCAGAATGTCCAAAGTTTCAGCGGGATTTCCAAAATGTTGAGAGGAACTCGAAACATGTCAACCTTGGTTTTGAGAATCTCTCCCGGAGTTTGAGAGATTTGGACGTGAAACGGTACCAGTCTTGTCGGGGATTGGGAACCCTTCGCGAGAATGTCCAAAGTTTCAGCGGGATTTCCAAAATGTTGAAAGGAACTCGAAACATGTCAACCTTGGTTTTGAGAATCTCTCCCGGAGTTTGAGAGATTTGGACGTGAAAGGGTACCAGTCTTGTCGGGGATTTGGAACCCTTCGCCAGAATGTCCAAAGTTTCAGCGGGATTTCCAAAATGTTGAGAGGAACTCGAAACATGTCAGCCTTGGTTTTGAGAATCTCTCCCGGAGTTTGAGAGATTTGGACGTGAAAGGGTACCAGTCTTGTCGGGGATTGGGAACCCTTCGCCAGAATGTCCAAAGTTTCAGCGGGATTTCCAAAATGTTGAGAGGAACTCGAAACATGTCAACCTCGGTTTTGAGAATCTCTCCCGGAGTTTGAGAGATTTGGACGTGAAAGGGTACCAGTCTTGTCGGGGATTGGGAACCCATCGCCAGAATGTCCAAAGTTTCAGCGGGATTTCCAAAATGTTGAGAGGAACTCGAAACATGTCAACCTGGGTTTTGAGAATCTCTCCCGGAGTTTGAGAGATTTGGACGTGAAAGGGTACCAGTCTTGTCGGGGATTGGGAGCCCTTCGTGAGAATGTCCAAAGTTTCAGCGGGATTTCCAAAATGTTGAAAGGAACTCGAAACATGTCAACCTCGGTTTTGAGAATCTCTCCCGGAGTTTGAGAGATTTGGACTTGAAAGGGTACCAGTCTTGTCCGGGGTTGGGAACCCTTCGCGAGAATGACCAAAGTTTCAGCGGGATTTCTAAAATGTTGAAAGGAACTCGAAACATATCAACCTTGGTTTTGAGAATCTCTCCCGGAGTTTGAGAGATTTGGACGTGAAAGAGTACCAGTCTTGTCGGGGATTTGGAACCCTTCGCCAGAATGTCCAAAGTTTCAGCGGGATTTCCAAAATGTTGAGAGGAACTCGAAACATGTCAGCCTTGGTTTTGAGAATCTCTCCCGGAGTTTGAGGGATTTGGACGTGAAAGGGTACCAGTCTTGTCGGGGATTGGGAACCCTTCGCGAGAATGTCCAAAGTTTCAGCGGGATTTCCAAAATGTGTAAAGGAACTCGAAACATGTCAACCTCGGTTTTGAGAATCTCTCCCGGAGTTTGAGAGATTTGGACGTGAAAGGGTACCAGTCTTGTCGGGGATTGGGAACCCTTCGCGAGAATGTCCAAAGTTTCCGCGGGATTTCCAAAATGTTAGAGGAACTCGAAACGTGTCAACCTCGGTTTTGAGAATCTCTCCCGGAGTTTGAGAGATTTGGACGTGAAAGGGTACCAGTCTTGTCGGGGATTTGGAACCCTTCGCGAGAATGTCCAAAGTTTCAGTGGGATTTCCAAAATGTTGAGAGGAACTCGAAACATGTCAACTACGGTTTTGAGAATCTCTCCCGGAGTTTGAGAGATTTGGACGTGAAAGGGTACCAGTCTTGTCCGGGGTTGGGAACCCTTCGCGAGAATGACAAAAGTTTCAGCGGGATTTCTAAAATGTTGAAAGGAACTCGAAACATGTCAACCTTGGTTTTGAGAATCTCTCCCGGAGTTTGAGAGATTTGGACATGAAAGGGTACCAGTCTTGTCGGGGATTGGGAACCCTTCGCCAGAATGTCCAAAGTTTCAGCGGGATTTCCAAAATGTTGAGAGGAACTCGAAACATGTCAGCCTTGGTTTTGAGAATCTCTCCCGGAGTTTGAGAGATTTGGACGTGAAAGGGTACCAATCTTGTCGGGGATTGGGAACCCTTCGCGAGAATGTCCAATGTTTCAGCGGGATTTCCAAAATGTTGAAAGGAACTCGAAACATGTCAACTACGGTTTTGAGAATCTCTCCCGGAGTTTGAGAGATTTGGACGTGAAAGGGTACCAGTCTTGTCCGGGGTTGGGAACCCTTCGCGAGAATGACAAAAGTTTCAGCGGGATTTCTAAAATGTTGAGAGGAACTCGAAACATGTCAACCTTGGTTTTGAGAATCTCTCCCGGAGTTTGAGAGATTTGGACGTGAAAGGGTACCAGTCTTGTCGGGGATTGGGAGCCCTTCGTGAGAATGTCCAAAGTTTCAGCGGGATTTCCAAAATGTTGAGAGGAACTCGAAACATGTCAACCTCGGTTTTGAGAATCTCTCCCGGAGTTTGAGAGATTTGGACGTGAAAGGGTACCAGTCTTGTCGGGGATTGGGAACCCTTTGCGAGAATGTCCAAAGTTTCAGCGGGATTTCGAAAATGTTGAAAGGAACTCGAAACATGTCAACCTCGGTTTTGAGAATCTCTCCCGGAGTTTGAGAGATTTGGACTTGAAAGGGTACCAGTCTTGTCCGGGGTTGGGAACCCTTCGCGAGAATGACCAAAGTTTCAGCGGGATTTCTAAAATGTTGAAAGGAACTCGAAACATGTCAACCTTGGTTTTGAGAATCTCTCCCGGAGTTTGAGAGATTTGGACGTGAAAGAGTACCATTCTTGTCGGGGATTTGGAACCCTTCGCCAGAATGTCCAAAGTTTCAGCGGGATTTCCAAAATGTTGAGAGGAACTCGAAACATGTCAGCCTTGGTTTTGAGAATCTCTCCCGGAGTTTGAGGGATTTGGACGTGAAAGGGTACCAGTCTTGTCGGGGATTGGGAACCCTTCGCCAGAATGTCCAAAGTTTCAGCGGGATTTCCAAAATGTGTAAAGGAACTCGAAACATGTCAACCTCGGTTTTGAGAATCTCTCCCGGAGTTTGAGAGATTTGGACGTGAAAGGGTACCAGTCTTGTCGGGGATTGGGAACCCTTCGCGAGAATGTCCAAAGTTTCCGCGGGATTTCCAAAATGTTAGAGGAACTCGAAACGTGTCAACCTCGGTTTTGAGAATCTCTCCCGGAGTTTGAGAGATTTGGACGTGAAAGGGTACCAATCTTGTCGGGGATTTGGAACCCTTCGCGAGAATGTCCAAAGTTTCAGTGGGATTTCCAAAATGTTGAGAGGAACTCGAAACATGTCAACTACGGTTTTGAGAATCTCTCCCGGAGTTTGAGAGATTTGGACGTGAAAGGGTACCAGTCTTGTCCGGGGTTGGGAACCCTTCGCGAGAATGACAAAAGTTTCAGCGGGATTTCTAAAATGTTGAAAGGAACTCGAAACATGTCAACCTTGGTTTTGAGAATCTCTCCCGGAGTTTGAGAGATTTGGACGTGAAAGGGTACCAGTCTTGTCGGGGATTGGGAACCCATCGCCAGAATGTCCAAAGTTTCAGCGGGATTTCCAAAATGTTGAGAGGAACTCGAAACATGTCAACCTTGGTTTTGAGAATCTCTCCCAGAGTTTGAGAGATTTGGACGTGAAAAAGTACCAGTCTTGTCGGGGATTGGGAACCCTTCGCCAGAATGTCCAAAGTTTCAGCGGGACTTCCAAAATGTTGAAAGGAACTCGAAACATGTCAACCTCGGTTTTGAGAATCTCTCCCGGAGTTTGAGAGATTTGGACGTGAAAGGGTACCAGTCTTGTCGGGGATTGGGAACCCTTCGCGAGAATGTCCAAAGTTTCAGCAGGATTTCCAAAATGTTGAGAGGAACTCGAAACATGTCAACCTTGGTTTTGAGATTCTCTCCCACAGTTTGAGAGATTTGGACGTGAAAGGGTACCAGTCTTGTCGGGGATTGGGAACCCTTCGCGAGAATGTCCAAAGTTTCAGCGGGATTTCCAAAATGTTGAAAGGAACTCGAAACATGTCAACCTCGGTTTTGAGAATCTCTCCCGGAGTTTGAAAGATTTGGACGCGAAAGGGTACCAGTCTTGTCGGGGATTGGGAGCCCTTCGTGAGAATGTCCAAAGTTTCAGCGGGATTTCCAAAATGTTGAGAGGAACTCGAAACATGTCAACCTTGGTTTTGAGAATCTCTCCCGGAGTTTGAGAGATTTGGACGTCAAACGGTACCAGTCTTGTCGGGGATTGGGAACCCATCGCCAGAATGTCCAAAGTTTCAGCGGGATTTCCAAAATGTTGAGAGGAACTCGAAACATGTCAACCTTGGTTTTGAGAATCTCTCCCAGAGTTTGAGAGATTTGGACGTGAAAAAGTACCAGTCTTGTCGGGGATTGGGAACCCTTCGCCAGAATGTCCAAAGTTTCAGCAGGATTTCCAAAATGTTGAGAGGAACTCGAAACATATCAACCTTGGTTTTGAGATTCTCTCCCGGAGTTTGAGAGATTTGGACGTGAAAGGGTACCAGTCTTGTCGGGGATTGGGAACCCTTCGCGAGAATGTCCAAATTTTCAGCGGGATTTCCAAAATGTTGAAAGGAACTCGAAACATGTCAACCTCGGTTTTGAGAATCTCTCCCGGAGTTTGAAAGATTTGGACGCGAAAGGGTACCAGTCTTGTCGGGGATTGGGAGCCCTTCGTGAGAATGTCCAAAGTTTCAGCGGGATTTCCAAAATGTTGAGAGGAACTCGAAACATGTCAACCTTGGTTTTGAGAATCTCTCCCGGAGTTTGAGAGATTTGGACGTCAAACGGTACCAGTCTTGTCGGGGATTGGGAACCCATCGCCAGAATGTCCAAAGTTTCAGCGGGATTTCCAAAATGTTGAGAGGAACTCGAAACATGTCAACCTTGGTTTTGAGAATCTCTCCCACAGTTTGAGAGATTTGGACGTGAAAAAGTACCAGTCTTGTCGGGGATTGGGAACCCTTCGCCAGAATGTCCAAAGTTTCAGCGGGATTTCCAAAATGTTGAGAGGAACTCGAAACATGTCAACCTCGGTTTTGAGAATCTCTCCCGGAGTTTGAGAGATTTGGACGTGAAAGGGTACCAGTCTTGTCGGGGATTGGGAACCCTTCGCCAGAATGTCCAAAGTTTCAGCGGGATTTCCAAAATGTTGAAAGGAACTCGAAACATGTCAACCTTGGTTTTGAGAATCTCTCCCGGAGTTTGAGAGATTTGGACGTGAAAGGGTACCAGTCTTGTCGGGGATTGGGAACCCTTCGCCAGAATGTCCAAAGTTTCAGCGGGATTTCCAAAATGTTGAAAGGAACTCGAAACATGTCAACCTTGGTTTTGAGAATCTCTCCCGGAGTTTGAGAGATTTGGACGTGAAAGGGTACCAGTCTTGTCGGGGATTTGGAACCCTTCGCCAGAATGTCCAAAGTTTCAGCGGGATTTCCAAAATGTTGAGAGGAACTCGAAACATGTCAGCCTTGGTTTTGAGAATCTCTCCCGGAGTTTGAGAGATTTGGACGTGAAAGGGTACCAGTCTTGTCGGGGATTGGGAACCCTTCGCCAGAATGTCCAAAGTTTCAGCGGGATTTCCAAAATGTTGAGAGGAACTCGAAACATGTCAACCTCGGTTTTGAGAATCTCTCCCGGAGTTTGACAGATTTGGACGTGAAAGGGTACCAGTCTTGTCGGGGATTGGGAACCCTTCGCGAGAATGTCCAAAGTTTCAGCGGGATTTCCAAAATGTTGAGAGGAACTCGAAACATGTCAACCTTGGTTTTGAGAATCTCTCCCGGAGTTTGAGAGATTTGGACGTGAAAGGGTACCAGTCTTGTCGGGGATTGGGAGCCCTTCGTGAGAATGTCCAAAGTTTCAGCGGGATTTCCAAAATGTTGAAAGGAACTCGAAACATGTCAACCTCGGTTTTGAGAATCTCTCCCGGAGTTTGAGAGATTTGGACTTGAAAGGGTACCAGTCTTGTCGGGGATTGGGAACCCTTCGCGAGAATGTCCAAAGTTTCAGCGGGATTTCCAAAATGTTGAAAGGAACTCGAAACATGTCAACCTTGGTTTTGAGAATCTCTCCCGGAGTTTGAGAGATTTGGACGTGAAAGGGTACCAGTCTTGTCGGGGATTTGGAACCCTTCGCCAGAATGTCCAAAGTTTCAGCGGGATTTCCAAAATGTTGAGAGGAACTCGAAACATGTCAGCCTTGGTTTTGAGAATCTCTCCCGGAGTTTGAGAGATTTGGACGTGAAAGGGTACCAGTCTTGTCGGGGATTGGGAACCCTTCGCGAGAATGTCCAAAGTTTCAGCGGGATTTCCAAAATGTTGAGAGGAACTCGAAACATGTCAACCTCGGTTTTGAGAATCTCTCCCGGAGTTTGAGAGATTTGGACGTGAAAGGGTACCAGTCTTGTCGGGGATTGGGAACCCTTCGCGAGAATGTCCAAAGTTTCAGCGGGATTTCCAAAATGTTGAGAGGAACTCGAAACATGTCAACCTTGGTTTTGAGAATCTCTCCCGGAGTTTGAGAGATTTGGACGTGAAAGGGTACCAGTCTTGTCGGGGATTGGGAGCCCTTCGTGAGAATGTCCAAAGTTTCAGCGGGATTTCCAAAATGTTGAAAGGAACTCGAAACATGTCAACCTCGGTTTTGAGAATCTCTCCCGGAGTTTGAGAGATTTGGACTTGAAAGGGTACCAGTCTTGTCCGGGGTTGGGAACCCTTCGCGAGAATGACCAAAGTTTCAGCGGGATTTCTAAAATGTTGAAAGGAACTCGAAACATATCAACCTTGGTTTTGAGAATCTCTCCCGGAGTTTGAGAGATTTGGACGTGAAAGAGTACCAGTCTTGTCGGGGATTTGGAACCCTTCGCCAGAATGTCCAAAGTTTCAGCGGGATTTCCAAAATGTTGAGAGGAACTCGAAACATGTCAGCCTTGGTTTTGAGAATCTCTCCCGGAGTTTGAGGGATTTGGACGTGAAAGGGTACCAGTCTTGTCGGGGATTGGGAACCCTTCGCGAGAATGTCCAAAGTTTCAGCGGGATTTCCAAAATGTGTAAAGGAACTCGAAACATGTCAACCTCGGTTTTGAGAATCTCTCCCGGAGTTTGAGAGATTTGGACGTGAAAGGGTACCAGTCTTGTCGGGGATTGGGAACCCTTCGCGAGAATGTCCAAAGTTTCCGCGGGATTTCCAAAATGTTAGAGGAACTCGAAACGTGTCAACCTCGGTTTTGAGAATCTCTCCCGGAGTTTGAGAGATTTGGACGTGAAAGGGTACCAGTCTTGTCGGGGATTTGGAACCCTTCGCGAGAATGTCCAAAGTTTCAGTGGGATTTCCAAAATGTTGAGAGGAACTCGAAACATGTCAACTACGGTTTTGAGAATCTCTCCCGGAGTTTGAGAGATTTGGACGTGAAAGGGTACCAGTCTTGTCCGGGGTTGGGAACCCTTCGCGAGAATGACAAAAGTTTCAGCGGGATTTCTAAAATGTTGAAAGGAACTCGAAACATGTCAACCTTGGTTTTGAGAATCTCTCCCGGAGTTTGAGAGATTTGGACGTGAAAGGGTACCAGTCTTGTCGGGGATTTGGAACCCTTCGCGAGAATGTCCAAAGTTTCAGCGGGATTTCCAAAATGTTGAGAGGAACTCGAAACATGTCAACCTCGGTTTTGAGAATCTCTCCCGGAGTTTGAGAGATTTGGACGTGAAAGGGTACCAGTCTTGTCGGGGATTGGGAACCCTTTGCGAGAATGTCCAAAGTTTCAGCGGGATTTCGAAAATGTTGAAAGGAACTCGAAACATGTCAACCTCGGTTTTGAGAATCTCTCCCGGAGTTTGAGAGATTTGGACTTGAAAGGGTACCAGTCTTGTCCGGGGTTGGGAACCCTTCGCGAGAATGACCAAAGTTTCAGCGGGATTTCTAAAATATTGAAAGGAACTCGAAACATGTCAACCTTGGTTTTGAGAATCTCTCCCGGAGTTTGAGAGATTTGGACGTGAAAGGGTACCAGTCTTGTCGGGGATTGGGAGCCCTTCGTGAGAATGTCCAAAGTTTCAGCGGGATTTCCAAAATGTTGAGAGGAACTCGAAACATGTCAACCTCGGTTTTGAGAATCTCTCCCGGAGTTTGAGAGATTTGGACGTGAAAGGGTACCAGTCTTGTCGGGGATTGGGAACCCTTTGCGAGAATGTCCAAAGTTTCAGCGGGATTTCGAAAATGTTGAAAGGAACTCGAAACATGTCAACCTCGGTTTTGAGAATCTCTCCCGGAGTTTGAGAGATTTGGACTTGAAAGAGTACCAGTCTTGTCCGGGGTTGGGAACCCTTCGCGAGAATGACCAAAGTTTCAGCGGGATTTCTAAAATGTTGAAAGGAACTCGAAACATGTCAACCTTGGTTTTGAGAATATCTCCCGGAGTTTGAGAGATTTGGACGTGAAAGAGTACCAGTCTTGTCGGGGATTTGGAACCCTTCGCCAGAATGTCCAAAGTTTCAGCGGGATTTCCAAAATGTTGAGAGGAACTCGAAACATGTCAGCCTTGGTTTTGAGAATCTCTCCCGGAGTTTGAGGGATTTGGACGTGAAAGGGTACCAGTCTTGTCGGGGATTGGGAACCCTTCGCCAGAATGTCCAAAGTTTCAGCGGGATTTCCAAAATGTGTAAAGGAACTCGAAACATGTCAACCTCGGTTTTGAGAATCTCTCCCGGAGTTTGAGAGATTTGGACGTGAAAGGGTACCAGTCTTGTCGGGGATTGGGAACCCTTCGCGAGAATGTCCAAAGTTTCCGCGGGATTTCCAAAATGTTAGAGGAACTCGAAACGTGTCAACCTCGGTTTTGAGAATCTCTCCCGGAGTTTGAGAGATTTGGACGTGAAAGGGTACCAATCTTGTCGGGGATTTGGAACCCTTCGCGAGAATGTCCAAAGTTTCAGTGGGATTTCCAAAATGTTGAGAGGAACTCGAAACATGTCAACTACGGTTTTGAGAATCTCTCCCGGAGTTTGAGAGATTTGGACGTGAAAGGGTACCAGTCTTGTCCGGGGTTGGGAACCCTTCGCGAGAATGTCCAAAGTTTCAGCGGGATTTCTAAAATGTTGAAAGGAACTCGAAACATGTCAACCTTGGTTTTGAGAATCTCTCCCGGAGTTTGAGAGATTTGGACGTGAAAGGGTACCAGTCTTGTCGGGGATTGGGAACCCATCGCCAGAATGTCCAAAGTTTCAGCGGGATTTCCAAAATGTTGAGAGGAACTCGAAACATGTCAACCTTGGTTTTGAGAATCTCTCCCAGAGTTTGAGAGATTTGGACGTGAAAAAGTACCAGTCTTGTCGGGGATTGGGAACCCTTCGGCAGAATGTCCAAAGTTTCAGCAGGATTTCCAAAATGTTGAGAGGAACTCGAAACATGTCAACCTTGGTTTTGAGATTCTCTCCCGGAGTTTGAGAGATTTGGACGTGAAAGGGTACCAGTCTTGTCGGGGATAGGGAACCCTTCGCGAGAATGTCCAAAGTTTCAGCGGGATTTCCAAAATGTTGAAAGGAACTCGAAACATGTCAACCTCGGTTTTGAGAATCTCTCCCGGAGTTTGAAAGATTTGGACGCGAAAGGGTACCAGTCTTGTCGGGGATTGGGAGCCCTTCGTGAGAATGTCCAAAGTTTCAGCGGGATTTCCAAAATGTTGAGAGGAACTCGAAACATGTCAACCTCGGTTTTGAGAATCTCTCCCGGAGTTTGAGAGATTTGGACGTGAAAGGGTACCAGTCTTGTCGGGGATTGGGAACCCTTTGCGAGAATGTCCAAAGTTTCAGCGGGATTTCGAAAATGTTGAAAGGAACTCGAAACATGTCAACCTCGGTTTTGAGAATCTCTCCCGGAGTTTGAGAGATTTGGACTTGAAAGGGTACCAGTCTTGTCCGGGGTTGGGAACCCTTCGCGAGAATGACCAAAGTTTCAGCGGGATTTCTAAAATGTTGAAAGGAACTCGAAACATGTCAACCTTGGTTTTGAGAATCTCTCCCGGAGTTTGAGAGATTTGGACGTGAAAGGGTACCAGTCTTGTCGGGGATTGGGAGCCCTTCGTGAGAATGTCCAAAGTTTCAGCGGGATTTCCAAAATGTTGAGAGGAACTCGAAACATGTCAACCTCGGTTTTGAGAATCTCTCCCGGAGTTTGAGAGATTTGGACGTGAAAGGGTACCAGTCTTGTCGGGGATTGGGAACCCTTTGCGAGAATGTCCAAAGTTTCAGCGGGATTTCGAAAATGTTGAAAGGAACTCGAAACATGTCAACCTCGGTTTTGAGAATCTCTCCCGGAGTTTGAGAGATTTGGACTTGAAAGGGTACCAGTCTTGTCCGGGGTTGGGAACCCTTCGCGAGAATGACCAAAGTTTCAGCGGGATTTCTAAAATGTTGAAAGGAACTCGAAACATGTCAACCTTGGTTTTGAGAATCTCTCCCGGAGTATGAGAGATTTGGACGTGAAAGAGTACCAGTCTTGTCGGGGATTTGGAACCCTTCGCCAGAATGTCCAAAGTTTCAGCGGGATTTCCAAAATGTTGAGAGGAACTCGAAACATGTCAGCCTTGGTTTTGAGAATCTCTCCCGGAGTTTGAGGGATTTGGACGTGAAAGGGTACCAGTCTTGTCGGGGATTGGGAACCCTTCGCCAGAATGTCCAAAGTTTCAGCGGGATTTCCAAAATGTGTAAAGGAACTCGAAACATGTCAACCTCGGTTTTGAGAATCTCTCCCGGAGTTTGAGAGATTTGGACGTGAAAGGGTACCAGTCTTGTCGGGGATTGGGAACCCTTCGCGAGAATGTCCAAAGTTTCCGCGGGATTTCCAAAATGTTAGAGGAACTCGAAACGTGTCAACCTCGGTTTTGAGAATCTCTCCCGGAGTTTGAGAGATTTGGACGTGAAAGGGTACCAATCTTGTCGGGGATTTGGAACCCTTCGCGAGAATGTCCAAAGTTTCAGTGGGATTTCCAAAATGTTGAGAGGAACTCGAAACATGTCAACTACGGTTTTGAGAATCTCTCCCGGAGTTTGAGAGATTTGGACGTGAAAGGGTACCAGTCTTGTCCGGGGTTGGGAACCCTTCGCGAGAATGACAAAAGTTTCAGCGGGATTTCTAAAATGTTGAAAGGAACTCGAAACATGTCAACCTTGGTTTTGAGAATCTCTCCCGGAGTTTGAGAGATTTGGACGTGAAAGGGTACCAGTCTTGTCGGGGATTGGGAACCCATCGCCAGAATGTCCAAAGTTTCAGCGGGATTTCCAAAATGTTGAGAGGAACTCGAAACATGTCAACCTTGGTTTTGAGAATCTCTCCCAGAGTTTGAGAGATTTGGACGTGAAAAAGTACCAGTCTTGTCGGGGATTGGGAACCCTTCGCCAGAATGTCCAAAGTTTCAGCAGGATTTCCAAAATGTTGAGAGGAACTCGAAACATGTCAACCTTGGTTTTGAGATTCTCTCCCGGAGTTTGAGAGATTTGGACGTGAAAGGGTACCAGTCTTGTCGGGGATAGGGAACCCTTCGCGAGAATGTCCAAAGTTTCAGCGGGATTTCCAAAATGTTGAAAGGAACTCGAAACATGTCAACCTCGGTTTTGAGAATCTCTCCCGGAGTTTGAAAGATTTGGACGCGAAAGGGTACCAGTCTTGTCGGGGATTGGGAGCCCTTCGTGAGAATGTCCAAAGTTTCAGCGGGATTTCCAAAATGTTGAGAGGAACTCGAAACATGTCAACCTTGGTTTTGAGAATCTCTCCCGGAGTTTGAGAGATTTGGACGTCAAACGGTACCAGTCTTGTCGGGGATTGGGAACCCATCGCCAGAATGTCCAAAGTTTCAGCGGGATTTCCAAAATGTTGAGAGGAACTCGAAACATGTCAACCTTGGTTTTGAGAATCTCTCCCACAGTTTGAGAGATTTGGACGTGAAAAAGTACCAGTCTTGTCGGCGATTGGGAACCCTTCGCCAGAATGTCCAAAGTTTCCGCGGGATTTCCAAAATGTTGAGAGGAACTCGAAACATGTCAACCTCGGTTTTGAGAATCTCTCCCGGAGTTTGAGAGATTTGGACGTGAAAGGGTACCAGTCTTGTCGGGGATTGGGAACCCTTCGCCAGAATGTCCAAAGTTTCAGCGGGATTTCCAAAATGTTGAAAGGAACTCGAAACATGTCAACCTTGGTTTTGAGAATCTCTCCCGGAGTTTGAGAGATTTGGACGTGAAAGGGTACCAGTCTTGTCGGGGATTGGGAACCCTTCGCCAGAATGTCCAAAGTTTCAGCGGGATTTCCAAAATGTTGAGAGGAACTCGAAACATGTCAACCTCGGTTTTGAGAATCTCTCCCGGAGTTTGAGAGATTTGGACGTGAAAGGGTACCAGTCTTGTCGGGGATTGGGAACCCTTCGCCAGAATGTCCAAAGTTTCAGCGGGATTTCCAAAATGTTAGAGGAACTCGAAACGTGTCAACCTCGGTTTTGAGAATCTCTCCCGGAGTTTGAGAGATTTGGACGTGAAAGGGTACCAATCTTGTCGGGGATTTGGAACCCTTCGCGAGAATGTCCAAAGTTTCAGTGGGATTTCCAAAATGTTGAGAGGAACTCGAAACATGTCAACTACGGTTTTGAGAATCTCTCCCGGAGTTTGAGAGATTTGGACGTGAAAGGGTACCAGTCTTGTCGGGGATTGGGAACCCTTCGCCGGAATGTCCAAAGTTTCAGCGGGATTTCCAAAATGTTGAAAGGAACTCGAAACATGTCAACCTTGGTTTTGAGAATCTCTCCCGGAGTTTGAGAGATTTGGACGTGAAAGGGTACCAGTCTTGTCGGGGATTGGGAACCCTTCGCCAGAATGTCCAAAGTTTCAGCGGGATTTCCAAAATGTTGAGAGGAACTCGAAACATATCAACCTTGGTTTTGAGAATCTCTCCCGGAGTTTGAGAGATTGGGACGTGAAAGGGTACAAGTCTTGTCGGGGATTTGGAACCCTTCGCCAGAATGTCCAAAGTTTCAGCGGGATTTCCAAAATGTTGAGAGGAACTCGAAACATGTCAGCCTTGGTTTTGAGAATCTCTCCCGGAGTTTGAGAGATTTGGACGTGAAAGGGTACCAATCTTGTCGGGGATTGGGAACCCTTCGCGAGAATGTCCAATGTTTCAGCGGGATTTCCAAAATGTTGAAAGGAACTCGAAACATGTCAACTACGGTTTTGAGAATCTCTCCCGGAGTTTGAGAGATTTGGACGTGAAAGGGTACCAGTCTTGTCCGGGGTTGGGAACCCTTCGCGAGAATGACAAAAGTTTCAGCGGGATTTCTAAAATGTTGAGAGGAACTCGAAACATGTCAACCTTGGTTTTGAGAATCTCTCCCGGAGTTTGAGAGATTTGGACGTGAAAGGGTACCAGTCTTGTCGGGGATTGGGAGCCCTTCGTGAGAATGTCCAAAGTTTCAGCGGGATTTCCAAAATGTTGAGAGGAACTCGAAACATGTCAACCTCGGTTTTGAGAATCTCTCCCGGAGTTTGAGAGATTTGGACGTGAAAGGGTACCAGTCTTGTCGGGGATTGGGAACCCTTTGCGAGAATGTCCAAAGTTTCAGCGGGATTTCGAAAATGTTGAAAGGAACTCGAAACATGTCAACCTCGGTTTTGAGAATCTCTCCCGGAGTTTGAGAGATTTGGACTTGAAAGGGTACCAGTCTTGTCCGGGGTTGGGAACCCTTCGCGAGAATGACCAAAGTTTCAGCGGGATTTCTAAAATGTTGAAAGGAACTCGAAACATGTCAACCTTGGTTTTGAGAATCTCTCCCGGAGTTTGAGAGATTTGGACGTGAAAGAGTACCAGTCTTGTCGGGGATTTGGAACCCTTCGCCAGAATGTCCAAAGTTTCAGCGGGATTTCCAAAATGTTGAGAGGAACTCGAAACATGTCAGCCTTGGTTTTGAGAATCTCTCCCGGAGTTTGAGGGATTTGGACGTGAAAGGGTACCAGTCTTGTCGGGGATTGGGAACCCTTCGCCAGAATGTCCAAAGTTTCAGCGGGATTTCCAAAATGTGTAAAGGAACTCGAAACATGTCAACCTCGGTTTTGAGAATCTCTCCCGGAGTTTGAGAGATTTGGACGTGAAAGGGTACCAGTCTTGTCGGGGATTGGGAACCCTTCGCGAGAATGACCAAAGTTTCAGCGGGATTTCCAAAATGTTAGAGGAACTCGAAACGTGTCAACCTCGGTTTTGAGAATCTCTCCCGGAGTTTGAGAGATTTGGACGTGAAAGGGTACCAATCTTGTCGGGGATTTGGAACCCTTCGCGAGAATGTCCAAAGTTTCAGTGGGATTTCCAAAATGTTGAGAGGAACTCGAAACATGTCAACTACGGTTTTGAGAATCTCTCCCGGAGTTTGAGAGATTTGGACGTGAAAGGGTACCAGTCTTGTCGGGGATTGGGAACCCTTCGCCAGAATGTCCAAAGTTTCAGCGGGATTTCCAAAATGTTGAAAGGAACTCGAAACATGTCAACCTTGGTTTTGAGAATCTCTCCCGGAGTTTGAGAGATTTGGACGTGAAAGGGTACCAGTCTTGTCGGGGATTGGGAACCCTTCGCCAGAATGTCCAAAGTTTCAGCGGGATTTCCAAAATGTGTAAAGGAACTCGAAACATGTCAACCTCGGTTTTGAGAATCTCTCCCGGAGTTTGAGAGATTTGGACGTGAAACGGTACCAGTCTTGTCGGGGATTGGGAACCCTTCGCCAGAATGTCCAAAGTTTCAGCGGGATTTCCAAAATGTTGAAAGGAACTCGAAACATGTCAACCTTGGTTTTGAGAATCTCTCCCGGAGTTTGAGAGATTTGGACGTGAAAGGGTACCAGTCTTGTCGGGGATTTGGAACCCTTCGCCAGAATGTCCAAAGTTTCAGCGGGATTTCCAAAATGTTGAGAGGAACTCGAAACATGTCAGCCTTGGTTTTGAGAATCTCTCCCGGAGTTTGAGAGATTTGGACGTGAAAGGGTACCAGTCTTGTTGGGGATTGGGAACCCTTCGCCAGAATGTCCAAAGTTTCAGCGGGATTTCCAAAATGTTGAGAGGAACTCGAAACATGTCAACCTCGGTTTTGAGAATCTCTCCCGGAGTTTGAGAGATTTGGACGTGAAAGGGTACCAGTCTTGTCGGGGATTGGGAACCCTTCGCCAGAATGTCCAAAGTTTCAGCGGGATTTCCAAAATGTTGAGAGGAACTCGAAACATGTCAACCTTGGTTTTGAGAATCTCTCCCGGAGTTTGAGAGATTTGGACGTGAAAGGGTACCAGTCTTGTCGGGGATTGGGAGCCCTTCGTGAGAATGTCCAAAGTTTCAGCGGGATTTCCAAAATGTTGAAAGGAACTCGAAACATGTCAACCTCGGTTTTGAGAATCTCTCCCGGAGTTTGAGAGATTTGGACTTGAAAGGGTACCAGTCTTGTCCGGGGTTGAGAACCCTTCGCGAGAATGACCAAAGTTTCAGCGGGATTTCTAAAATGTTGAAAGGAACTCGAAACATATCAACCTTGGTTTTGAGAATCTCTCCCGGAGTTTGAGAGATTTGGACGTGAAAGAGTACCAGTCTTGTCGGGGATTTGGAACCCTTCGCCAGAATGTCCAAAGTTTCAGCGGGATTTCCAAAATGTTGAAAGGAACTCGAAACATGTCAGCCTTGGTTTTGAGAATCTCTCCCGGAGTTTGAGGGATTTGGACGTGAAAGGGTACCAGTCTTGTCGGGGATTGGGAACCCTTCGCGAGAATGTCCAAAGTTTCAGCGGGATTTCCAAAATGTGTAAAGGAACTCGAAACATGTCAACCTCGGTTTTGAGAATCTCTCCCGGAGTTTGAGAGATTTGGACGTGAAAGGGTACCAGTCTTGTCGGGGATTGGGAACCCTTTGCGAGAATGTCCAAAGTTTCCGCGGGATTTCCAAAATGTTAGAGGAACTCGAAACGTGTCAACCTCGGTTTTGAGAATCTCTCCCGGAGTTTGAGAGATTTGGACGTGAAAGGGTACCAGTCTTGTCGGGGATTTGGAACCCTTCGCGAGAATGTCCAAAGTTTCAGTGGGATTTCCAAAATGTTGAGAGGAACTCGAAACATGTCAACTACGGTTTTGAGAATCTCTCCCGGAGTTTGAGAGATTTGGACGTGAAAGGGTACCAGTCTTGTCCGGGGTTGGGAACCCTTCGCGAGAATGACAAAAGTTTCAGCGGGATTTCTAAAATGTTGAAAGGAACTCGAAACATGTCAACCTTGGTTTTGAGAATCTCTCCCGGAGTTTGAGAGATTTGGACGTGAAAGGGTACCAGTCTTGTCGGGGATTTGGAACCCTTCGCGAGAATGTCCAAAGTTTCAGCGGGATTTCCAAAATGTTGAGAGGAACTCGAAACATGTCAGCCTTGGTTTTGAGAATCTCTCCCGGAGTTTGAGAGATTTGGACGTGAAAGGGTACCAGTCTTGTCGGGGATTGGGAACCCTTCGCGAGAATGTCCAATGTTTCAGAGGGATTTCCAAAATGTTGAAAGGAACTCGAAACATGTCAACTACGGTTTTGAGAATCTCTCCCGGAGTTTGAGAGATTTGGACGTGAAAGGGTACCAGTCTTGTCCGGGGTTGGGAACCCTTCGCGAGAATGACAAAAGTTTCAGCGGGATTTCTAAAATGTTGAGAGGAACTCGAAACATGTCAACCTTGGTTTTGAGAATCTCTCCCGGAGTTTGAGAGATTTGGACGTGAAAGGGTACCAGTCTTGTCGGGGATTGGGAGCCCTTCGTGAGAATGTCCAAAGTTTCAGCGGGATTTCCAAAATGTTGAGAGGAACTCGAAACATGTCAACCTCGGTTTTGAGAATCTCTCCCGGAGTTTGAGAGATTTGGACGTGAAACGGTACCAGTCTTGTCGGGGATTGGGAACCCTTCGCCAGAATGTCCAAAGTTTCAGCGGGATTTCGAAAATGTTGAAAGGAACTCGAAACATGTCAACCTCGGTTTTGAGAATCTCTCCCGGAGTTTGAGAGATTTGGACTTGAAAGGGTACCAGTCTTGTCCGGGGTTGGGAACCCTTCGCGAGAATGACCAAAGTTTCAGCGGGATTTCTAAAATGTTGAAAGGAACTCGAAACATGTCAACCTTGGTTTTGAGAATCTCTCCCGGAGTTTGAGAGATTTGGACGTGAAAGAGTACCAGTCTTGTCGGGGATTTGGAACCCTTCGCCAGAATGTCCAAAGTTTCAGCGGGATTTCCAAAATGTTGAGAGGAACTCGAAACATGTCAGCCTTGGTTTTGAGAATCTCTCCCGGAGTTTGAGGGATTTGGACGTGAAAGGGTACCAGTCTTGTCGGGGATTGGGAACCCTTCGCCAGAATGTCCAAAGTTTCAGCGGGATTTCCAAAATGTGTAAAGGAACTCGAAACATGTCAACCTCGGTTTTGAGAATCTCTCCCGGAGTTTGAGAGATTTGGACGTGAAAGGGTACCAGTCTTGTCGGGGATTGGGAACCCTTCGCGAGAATGTCCAAAGTTTCCGCGGGATTTCCAAAATGTTAGAGGAACTCGAAACGTGTCAACCTCGGTTTTGAGAATCTCTCCCGGAGTTTGAGAGATTTGGACGTGAAAGGGTACCAATCTTGTCGGGGATTTGGAACCCTTCGCGAGAATGTCTAAAGTTTCAGTGGGATTTCCAAAATGTTGAGAGGAACTCGAAACATGTCAACTACGGTTTTGAGAATCTCTCCCGGAGTTTGAGAGATTTGGACGTGAAAGGGTACCAGTCTTGTCCGGGGTTGGGAACCCTTCGCGAGAATGACAAAAGTTTCAGCGGGATTTCTAAAATGTTGAAAGGAACTCGAAACATGTCAACCTTGGTTTTGAGAATCTCTCCCGGAGTTTGAGAGATTTGGACGTGAAAGGGTACCAGTCTTGTCGGGGATTTGGAACCCTTCGCGAGAATGTCCAAAGTTTCAGCGGGATTTCCAAAATGTTGAAAGGAACTCGAAACATGTCAGCCTTGGTTTTGAGAATCTCTCCCGGAGTTTGAGAGATTTGGACGTGAAAGGGTACCAATCTTGTCGGGGATTGGGAACCCTTCGCGAGAATGTCCAATGTTTCAGCGGGATTTCCAAAATGTTGAAAGGAACTCGAAACATGTCAACCTTGGTTTTGAGAATCTCTCCCGGAGTTTGAGAGATTTGGACGTGAAAGGGTAACCAGTCTTGTCGGGGATTGGGAACCCTTCGCCAGAATGTCCAAAGTTTCAGCGGGATTTCCAAAATGTTGAGAGGAACTCGAAACATGTCAGCCTTGGTTTTGAGAATCTCTCCCGGAGTTTGAGGGATTTGGACGTGAAAGGGTACCAGTCTTGTCGGGGATTGGGAACCCTTCGCGAGAATGTCCAAAGTTTCAGCGGGATTTCCAAAATGTGTAAAGGAACTCGAAACATGTCAACCTCGGTTTTGAGAATCTCTCCCGGAGTTTGAGAGATTTGGACGTGAAAGGGTACCAGTCTTGTCAGGGATTGGGAACCCTTCGCGAGAATGTCCAAAGTTTCCGCGGGATTTCCAAAATGTTAGAGGAACTCGAAACGTGTCAACCTCGGTTTTGAGAATCTCTCCCGGAGTTTGAGAGATTTGGACGTGAAAGGGTACCAATCTTGTCAGGGATTGGGAACCCTTCGCGAGAATGTCCAAAGTTTCCGCGGGATTTCCAAAATGTTAGAGGAACTCGAAACGTGTCAACCTCGGTTTTGAGAATCTCTCCCGGAGTTTGAGAGATTTGGACGTGAAAGGGTACCAATCTTGTCGGGGATTTGGAACCCTTCGCGAGAATGTCCAAAGTTTCAGTGGGATTTCCAAAATGTTGAGAGGAACTCGAAACATGTCAACTACGGATTTGAGAATCTCTCCCGGAGTTTTAGAGATTTGGACGTGAAAGGGTACCAATCTTGTCGGGGATTGGGAACCCTTCGCGAGAATGTCCAATGTTTCAGCGGGATTTCCAAAATGTTGAAAGGAACTCGAAACATGTCAGCCTTGGTTTTGAGAATCTCTCCCGGAGTTTGAGGGATTTGGACGTGAAAGGGTACCAGTCTTGTCGGGGATTGGGAACCCTTCGCGAGAATGTCCAAAGTTTCAGCGGGATTTCCAAAATGTGTAAAGGAACTCGAAACATGTCAACCTCGGTTTTGAGAATCTCTCCCGGAGTTTGAGAGATTTGGACGTGAAAGGGTACCAGTCTTGTCGGGGATTGGGAACCCTTCGCCAGAATGTCCAAAGTTTCCGCGGGATTTCCAAAATGTTAGAGGAACTCGAAACGTGTCAACCTCGGTTTTGAGAATCTCTCCCGGAGTTTGAGAGATTTGGACGTGAAAGGGTACCAGTCTTGTCGGGGATTTGGAACCCTTCGCGAGAATGTCCAAAGTTTCAGTGGGATTTCCAAAATGTTGAGAGGAACTCGAAACATGTCAACTACGGTTTTGAGAATCTCTCCCGGAGTTTGAGAGATTTGGACGTGAAAGGGTACCAGTCTTGTCCGGGGTTGGGAACCCTTCGCGAGAATGACAAAAGTTTCAGCGGGATTTCTAAAATGTTGAAAGGAACTCGAAACATGTCAACCTTGGTTTTGAGAATCTCTCCCGGAGTTTGAGAGATTTGGACGTGATAGGGTACCAGTCTTGTCGGGGATTTGGAACCCTTCGTGAGAATGTCCAAAGTTTCAGCGGGATTTCCAAAATGTTGAGAGGAACTCGAAACATGTCAGCCTTGGTTTTGAGAATCTCTCCCGGAGTTTGAGAGATTTGGACGTGAAAGGGTACCAATCTTGTCGGGGATTGGGAACCCTTCGCGAGAATGTCCAATGTTTCAGCGGGATTTCCAAAATGTTGAAAGGAACTCGAAACATGTCAACTACGGTTTTGAGAATCTCTCCCGGAGTTTGAGAGATTTGGACGTGAAAGGGTACCAGTCTTGTCCGGGGTTGGGAACCCTTCGCGAGAATGACAAAAGTTTCAGCGGGATTTCTAAAATGTTGAGAGGAACTCGAAACATGTCAACCTTGGTTTTGAGAATCTCTCCCGGAGTTTGAGAGATTTGGACGTGAAAGGGTACCAGTCTTGTCGGGGATTGGGAGCCCTTCGTGAGAATGTCCAAAGTTTCAGCGGGATTTCCAAAATGTTGAGAGGAACTCGAAACATGTCAACCTCGGTTTTGAGAATCTCTCCCGGAGTTTGAGAGATTTGGACGTGAAAGGGTACCAGTCTTGTCGGGGATTGGGAACCCTTCGCGAGAATGTCCAAAGTTTCAGCGGGATTTCCAAAATGTTGAAAGGAACTCGAAACATGTCAACCTCGGTTTTGAGAATCTCTCCCGGAGTTTGAGAGATTTGGACTTGAAAGGGTACCAGTCTTGTCCGGGGTTGGGAACCCTTCGCGAGAATGACCAAAGTTTCAGCGGGATTTCTAAAATGTTGAAAGGAACTCGAAACATGTCAACCTTGGTTTTGAGAATCTCTCCCGGAGTTTGAGAGATTTGGACGTGAAAGAGTACCAGTCTTGTCGGGGATTGGGAACCCTTCGCCAGAATGTCCAAAGTTTCAGCGGGATTTCCAAAATGTTGAGAGGAACTCGAAACATGTCAGCCTTGGTTTTGAGAATCTCTCCCGGAGTTTGAGGGATTTGGACGTGAAAGGGTACCAGTCTTGTCGGGGATTGGGAACCCTTCGCCAGAATGTCCAAAGTTTCAGCGGGATTTCCAAAATGTGTAAAGGAACTCGAAACATGTCAACCTCGGTTTTGAGAATCTCTCCCGGAGTTTGAGAGATTTGGACGTGAAAGGGTACCAGTCTTGTCGGGGATTGGGAACCCTTCGCGAGAATGTCCAAAGTTTCCGCGGGATTTCCAAAATGTTAGAGGAACTCGAAACGTGTCAACCTCGGTTTTGAGAATCTCTCCCGGAGTTTGAGAGATTTGGACGTGAAAGGGTACCAATCTTGTCGGGGATTTGGAACCCTTCGCGAGAATGTCCAAAGTTTCAGTGGGATTTCCAAAATGTTGAGAGGAACTCGAAACATGTCAACTACGGTTTTGAGAATCTCTCCCGGAGTTTGAGAGATTTGGACGTGAAAGGGTACCAGTCTTGTCCGGGGTTGGAAACCCTTCGCGAGAATGACAAAAGTTTCAGCGGGATTTCTAAAATGTTGAAAGGAACTCGAAACATGTCAACCTTGGTTTTGAGAATCTCTCCCGGAGTTTGAGAGATTTGGACGTGAAAGGGTACCAGTCTTGTCGGGGATTTGGAACCCTTCTCGAGAATGTCCAAAGTTTCAGCGGGATTTCCAAAATGTTGAAAGGAACTCGAAACATGTCAGCCTTGGTTTTGAGAATCTCTCCCGGAGTTTGAGAGATTTGGACGTGAAAGGGTACCAGTCTTGTCGGGGATTGGGAGCCCTTCGTGAGAATGTCCAAAGTTTCAGCGGGATTTCCAAAATGTTGAGAGGAACTCGAAACATGTCAACCTCGGTTTTGAGAATCTCTCCCGGAGTTTGAGAGATTTGGACGTGAAAGGGTACCAGTCTTGTCGGGGATTGGGAACCCTTTGCGAGAATGTCCAAAGTTTCAGCGGGATTTCGAAAATGTTGAAAGGAACTCGAAACATGTCAACCTCGGTTTTGAGAATCTCTCCCGGAGTTTGAGAGATTTGGACTTGAAAGAGTACCAGTCTTGTCCGGGGTTGGGAACCCTTCGCGAGAATGACCAAAGTTTCAGCGGGATTTCTAAAATGTTGAAAGGAACTCGAAACATGTCAACCTTGGTTTTGAGAATATCTCCCGGAGTTTGAGAGATTTGGACGTGAAAGAGTACCAGTCTTGTCGGGGATTTGGAACCCTTCGCCAGAATGTCCAAAGTTTCAGCGGGATTTCCAAAATGTTGAGAGGAACTCGAAACATGTCAGCCTTGGTTTTGAGAATCTCTCCCGGAGTTTGAGGGATTTGGACGTGAAAGGGTACCAGTCTTGTCGGGGATTGGGAACCCTTCGCCAGAATGTCCAAAGTTTCAGCGGGATTTCCAAAATGTGTAAAGGAACTCGAAACATGTCAACCTCGGTTTTGAGAATCTCTCCCGGAGTTTGAGAGATTTGGACGTGAAAGGGTACCAGTCTTGTCGGGGATTGGGAACCCTTCGCGAGAATGTCCAAAGTTTCCGCGGGATTTCCAAAATGTTAGAGGAACTCGAAACGTGTCAACCTCGGTTTTGAGAATCTCTCCCGGAGTTTGAGAGATTTGGACGTGAAAGGGTACCAATCTTGTCGGGGATTTGGAACCCTTCGCGAGAATGTCCAAAGTTTCAGTGGGATTTCCAAAATGTTGAGAGGAACTCGAAACATGTCAACTACGGTTTTGAGAATCTCTCCCGGAGTTTGAGAGATTTGGACGTGAAAGGGTACCAGTCTTGTCCGGGGTTGGGAACCCTTCGCGAGAATGACAAAAGTTTCAGCGGGATTTCTAAAATGTTGAAAGGAACTCGAAACATGTCAACCTTGGTTTTGAGAATCTCTCCCGGAGTTTGAGAGATTTGGACGTGAAAGGGTACCAGTCTTGTCGGGGATTGGGAACCCATCGCCAGAATGTCCAAAGTTTCAGCGGGATTTCCAAAATGTTGAGAGGAACTCGAAACATGTCAACCTTGGTTTTGAGAATCTCTCCCAGAGTTTGAGAGATTTGACGTGAAAAAGTACCAGTCTTGTCGGGGATTGGGAACCCTTCGCCAGAATGTCCAAAGTTTCAGCAGGATTTCCAAAATGTTGAGAGGAACTCGAAACATGTCAACCTTGGTTTTGAGATTCTCTCCCGGAGTTTGAGAGATTTGGACGTGAAAGGGTACCAGTCTTGTCGGGGATAGGGAACCCTTCGCGAGAATGTCCAAAGTTTCAGCGGGATTTCCAAAATGTTGAAAGGAACTCGAAACATGTCAACCTCGGTTTTGAGAATCTCTCCCGGAGTTTGAAAGATTTGGACGCGAAAGGGTACCAGTCTTGTCGGGGATTGGGAGCCCTTCGTGAGAATGTCCAAAGTTTCAGCGGGATTTCCAAAATGTTGAGAGGAACTCGAAACATGTCAACCTCGGTTTTGAGAATCTCTCCCGGAGTTTGAGAGATTTGGACGTGAAAGGGTACCAGTCTTGTCGGGGATTGGGAACCCTTTGCGAGAATGTCCAAAGTTTCAGCGGGATTTCGAAAATGTTGAAAGGAACTCGAAACATGTCAACCTCGGTTTTGAGAATCTCTCCCGGAGTTTGAGAGATTTGGACTTGAAAGGGTACCAGTCTTGTCCGGGGTTGGGAACCCTTCGCGAGAATGACCAAAGTTTCAGCGGGATTTCTAAAATGTTGAAAGGAACTCGAAACATGTCAACCTTGGTTTTGAGAATCTCTCCCGGAGTTTGAGAGATTTGGACGTGAAAGGGTACCAGTCTTGTCGGGGATTGGGAGCCCTTCGTGAGAATGTCCAAAGTTTCAGCGGGATTTCCAAAATGTTGAGAGGAACTCGAAACATGTCAACCTCGGTTTTGAGAATCTCTCCCGGAGTTTGAGAGATTTGGACGTGAAAGGGTACCAGTCTTGTCGGGGATTGGGAACCCTTTGCGAGAATGTCCAAAGTTTCAGCGGGATTTCGAAAATGTTGAAAGGAACTCGAAACATGTCAACCTCGGTTTTGAGAATCTCTCCCGGAGTTTGAGAGATTTGGACTTGAAAGGGTACCAGTCTTGTCCGGGGTTGGGAACCCTTCGCGAGAATGACCAAAGTTTCAGCGGGATTTCTAAAATGTTGAAAGGAACTCGAAACATGTCAACCTTGGTTTTGAGAATCTCTCCCGGAGTATGAGAGATTTGGACGTGAAAGAGTACCAGTCTTGTCGGGGATTTGGAACCCTTCGCCAGAATGTCCAAAGTTTCAGCGGGATTTCCAAAATGTTGAGAGGAACTCGAAACATGTCAGCCTTGGTTTTGAGAATCTCTCCCGGAGTTTGAGGGATTTGGACGTGAAAGGGTACCAGTCTTGTCGGGGATTGGGAACCCTTCGCCAGAATGTCCAAAGTTTCAGCGGGATTTCCAAAATGTGTAAAGGAACTCGAAACATGTCAACCTCGGTTTTGAGAATCTCTCCCGGAGTTTGAGAGATTTGGACGTGAAAGGGTACCAGTCTTGTCGGGGATTGGGAACCCTTCGCGAGAATGTCCAAAGTTTCCGCGGGATTTCCAAAATGTTAGAGGAACTCGAAACGTGTCAACCTCGGTTTTGAGAATCTCTCCCGGAGTTTGAGAGATTTGGACGTGAAAGGGTACCAATCTTGTCGGGGATTTGGAACCCTTCGCGAGAATGTCCAAAGTTTCAGTGGGATTTCCAAAATGTTGAGAGGAACTCGAAACATGTCAACTACGGTTTTGAGAATCTCTCCCGGAGTTTGAGAGATTTGGACGTGAAAGGGTACCAGTCTTGTCCGGGGTTGGGAACCCTTCGCGAGAATGACAAAAGTTTCAGCGGGATTTCTAAAATGTTGAAAGGAACTCGAAACATGTCAACCTTGGTTTTGAGAATCTCTCCCGGAGTTTGAGAGATTTGGACGTGAAAGGGTACCAGTCTTGTCGGGGATTGGGAACCCATCGCCAGAATGTCCAAAGTTTCAGCGGGATTTCCAAAATGTTGAGAGGAACTCGAAACATGTCAACCTTGGTTTTGAGAATCTCTCCCAGAGTTTGAGAGATTTGGACGTGAAAAAGTACCAGTCTTGTCGGGGATTGGGAACCCTTCGCCAGAATGTCCAAAGTTTCAGCAGGATTTCCAAAATGTTGAGAGGAACTCGAAACATGTCAACCTTGGTTTTGAGATTCTCTCCCGGAGTTTGAGAGATTTGGACGTGAAAGGGTACCAGTCTTGTCGGGGATAGGGAACCCTTCGCGAGAATGTCCAAAGTTTCAGCGGGATTTCCAAAATGTTGAAAGGAACTCGAAACATGTCAACCTCGGTTTTGAGAATCTCTCCCGGAGTTTGAAAGATTTGGACGCGAAAGGGTACCAGTCTTGTCGGGGATTGGGAGCCCTTCGTGAGAATGTCCAAAGTTTCAGCGGGATTTCCAAAATGTTGAGAGGAACTCGAAACATGTCAACCTTGGTTTTGAGAATCTCTCCCGGAGTTTGAGAGATTTGGACGTCAAACGGTACCAGTCTTGTCGGGGATTGGGAACCCATCGCCAGAATGTCCAAAGTTTCAGCGGGATTTCCAAAATGTTGAGAGGAACTCGAAACATGTCAACCTTGGTTTTGAGAATCTCTCCCACAGTTTGAGAGATTTGGACGTGAAAAAGTACCAGTCTTGTCGGCGATTGGGAACCCTTCGCCAGAATGTCCAAAGTTTCCGCGGGATTTCCAAAATGTTGAGAGGAACTCGAAACATGTCAACCTCGGTTTTGAGAATCTCTCCCGGAGTTTGAGAGATTTGGACGTGAAAGGGTACCAGTCTTGTCGGGGATTGGGAACCCTTCGCCAGAATGTCCAAAGTTTCAGCGGGATTTCCAAAATGTTGAAAGGAACTCGAAACATGTCAACCTTGGTTTTGAGAATCTCTCCCGGAGTTTGAGAGATTTGGACGTGAAAGGGTACCAGTCTTGTCGGGGATTGGGAACCCTTCGCCAGAATGTCCAAAGTTTCAGCGGGATTTCCAAAATGTTGAGAGGAACTCGAAACATGTCAACCTCGGTTTTGAGAATCTCTCCCGGAGTTTGAGAGATTTGGACGTGAAAGGGTACCAGTCTTGTCGGGGATTGGGAACCCTTCGCCAGAATGTCCAAAGTTTCAGCGGGATTTCCAAAATGTTAGAGGAACTCGAAACGTGTCAACCTCGGTTTTGAGAATCTCTCCCGGAGTTTGAGAGATTTGGACGTGAAAGGGTACCAATCTTGTCGGGGATTTGGAACCCTTCGCGAGAATGTCCAAAGTTTCAGTGGGATTTCCAAAATGTTGAGAGGAACTCGAAACATGTCAACTACGGTTTTGAGAATCTCTCCCGGAGTTTGAGAGATTTGGACGTGAAAGGGTACCAGTCTTGTCGGGGATTGGGAACCCTTCGCCAGAATGTCCAAAGTTTCAGCGGGATTTCCAAAATGTTGAAAGGAACTCGAAACATGTCAACCTTGGTTTTGAGAATCTCTCCCGGAGTTTGAGAGATTTGGACGTGAAAGGGTACCAGTCTTGTCGGGGATTGGGAACCCTTCGCCAGAATGTCCAAAGTTTCAGCGGGATTTCCAAAATGTTGAGAGGAACTCGAAACATGTCAACCTTGGTTTTGAGAATCTCTCCCGGAGTTTGAGAGATTTGGACGTGAAAGGGTACCAGTCTTGTCGGGGATTGGGAGCCCTTCGTGAGAATGTCCAAAGTTTCAGCGGGATTTCCAAAATGTTGAAAGGAACTCGAAACATGTCAACCTCGGTTTTGAGAATCTCTCCCGGAGTTTGAGAGATTTGGACTTGAAAGGGTACCAGTCTTGTCCGGGGTTGGGAACCCTTCGCGAGAATGACCAAAGTTTCAGCGGGATTTCTAAAATGTTGAAAGGAACTCGAAACATATCAACCTTGGTTTTGAGAATCTCTCCCGGAGTTTGAGAGATTTGGACGTGAAAGAGTACCAGTCTTGTCGGGGATTTGGAACCCTTCGCCAGAATGTCCAAAGTTTCAGCGGGATTTCCAAAATGTTGAAAGGAACTCGAAACATGTCAGCCTTGGTTTTGAGAATCTCTCCCGGAGTTTGAGGGATTTGGACGTGAAAGGGTACCAGTCTTGTCGGGGATTGGGAACCCTTCGCGAGAATGTCCAAAGTTTCAGCGGGATTTCCAAAATGTGTAAAGGAACTCGAAACATGTCAACCTCGGTTTTGAGAATCTCTCCCGGAGTTTGAGAGATTTGGACGTGAAAGGGTACCAGTCTTGTCGGGGATTGGGAACCCTTTGCGAGAATGTCCAAAGTTTCCGCGGGATTTCCAAAATGTTAGAGGAACTCGAAACGTGTCAACCTCGGTTTTGAGAATCTCTCCCGGAGTTTGAGAGATTTGGACGTGAAAGGGTACCAGTCTTGTCGGGGATTTGGAACCCTTCGCGAGAATGTCCAAAGTTTCAGTGGGATTTCCAAAATGTTGAGAGGAACTCGAAACATGTCAACTACGGTTTTGAGAATCTCTCCCGGAGTTTGAGAGATTTGGACGTGAAAGGGTACCAGTCTTGTCCGGGGTTGGGAACCCTTCGCGAGAATGACAAAAGTTTCAGCGGGATTTCTAAAATGTTGAAAGGAACTCGAAACATGTCAACCTTGGTTTTGAGAATCTCTCCCGGAGTTTGAGAGATTTGGACGTGAAAGGGTACCAGTCTTGTCGGGGATTTGGAACCCTTCGCGAGAATGTCCAAAGTTTCAGCGGGATTTCCAAAATGTTGAGAGGAACTCGAAACATGTCAGCCTTGGTTTTGAGAATCTCTCCCGGAGTTTGAGAGATTTGGACGTGAAAGGGTACCAGTCTTGTCGGGGATTGGGAACCCTTCGCGAGAATGTCCAATGTTTCAGAGGGATTTCCAAAATGTTGAAAGGAACTCGAAACATGTCAACTACGGTTTTGAGAATCTCTCCCGGAGTTTGAGAGATTTGGACGTGAAAGGGTACCAGTCTTGTCCGGGGTTGGGAACCCTTCGCGAGAATGACAAAAGTTTCAGCGGGATTTCTAAAATGTTGAGAGGAACTCGAAACATGTCAACCTTGGTTTTGAGAATCTCTCCCGGAGTTTGAGAGATTTGGACGTGAAAGGGTACCAGTCTTGTCGGGGATTGGGAGCCCTTCGTGAGAATGTCCAAAGTTTCAGCGGGATTTCCAAAATGTTGAGAGGAACTCGAAACATGTCAACCTCGGTTTTGAGAATCTCTCCCGGAGTTTGAGAGATTTGGACGTGAAACGGTACCAGTCTTGTCGGGGATTGGGAACCCTTCGCCAGAATGTCCAAAGTTTCAGCGGGATTTCGAAAATGTTGAAAGGAACTCGAAACATGTCAACCTCGGTTTTGAGAATCTCTCCCGGAGTTTGAGAGATTTGGACTTGAAAGGGTACCAGTCTTGTCCGGGGTTGGGAACCCTTCGAGAGAATGACCAAAGTTTCAGCGGGATTTCTAAAATGTTGAAAGGAACTCGAAACATGTCAACCTTGGTTTTGAGAATCTCTCCCGGAGTTTGAGAGATTTGGACGTGAAAGAGTACCAGTCTTGTCGGGGATTTGGAACCCTTCGCCAGAATGTCCAAAGTTTCAGCGGGATTTCCAAAATGTTGAGAGGAACTCGAAACATGTCAGCCTTGGTTTTGAGAATCTCTCCCGGAGTTTGAGGGATTTGGACGTGAAAGGGTACCAGTCTTGTCGGGGATTGGGAACCCTTCGCCAGAATGTCCAAAGTTTCAGCGGGATTTCCAAAATGTGTAAAGGAACTCGAAACATGTCAACCTCGGTTTTGAGAATCTCTCCCGGAGTTTGAGAGATTTGGACGTGAAAGGGTACCAGTCTTGTCGGGGATTGGGAACCCTTCGCGAGAATGTCCAAAGTTTCCGCGGGATTTCCAAAATGTTAGAGGAACTCGAAACGTGTCAACCTCGGTTTTGAGAATCTCTCCCGGAGTTTGAGAGATTTGGACGTGAAAGGGTACCAATCTTGTCGGGGATTTGGAACCCTTCGCGAGAATGTCTAAAGTTTCAGTGGGATTTCCAAAATGTTGAGAGGAACTCGAAACATGTCAACTACGGTTTTGAGAATCTCTCCCGGAGTTTGAGAGATTTGGACGTGAAAGGGTACCAGTCTTGTCCGGGGTTGGGAACCCTTCGCGAGAATGACAAAAGTTTCAGCGGGATTTCTAAAATGTTGAGAGGAACTCGAAACATGTCAGCCTTGGTTTTGAGAATCTCTCCCGGAGTTTGAGGGATTTGGACGTGAAAGGGTACCAGTCTTGTCGGGGATTGGGAACCCTTCGCGAGAATGTCCAAAGTTTCAGCGGGATTTCCAAAATGTGTAAAGGAACTCGAAACATGTCAACCTCGGTTTTGAGAATCTCTCCCGGAGTTTGAGAGATTTGGACGTGAAAGGGTACCAGTCTTGTCAGGGATTGGGAACCCTTCGCGAGAATGTCCAAAGTTTCCGCGGGATTTCCAAAATGTTAGAGGAACTCGAAACGTGTCAACCTCGGTTTTGAGAATCTCTCCCGGAGTTTGAGAGATTTGGACGTGAAAGGGTACCAATCTTGTCAGGGATTGGGAACCCTTCGCGAGAATGTCCAAAGTTTCCGCGGGATTTCCAAAATGTTAGAGGAACTCGAAACGTGTCAACCTCGGTTTTGAGAATCTCTCCCGGAGTTTGAGAGATTTGGACGTGAAAGGGTACCAATCTTGTCGGGGATTTGGAACCCTTCGCGAGAATGTCCAAAGTTTCAGTGGGATTTCCAAAATGTTGAGAGGAACTCGAAACATGTCAACTACGGATTTGAGAATCTCTCCCGGAGTTTGAGAGATTTGGACGTGAAAGGGTACCAATCTTGTCGGGGATTGGGAACCCTTCGCGAGAATGTCCAATGTTTCAGCGGGATTTCCAAAATGTTGAAAGGAACTCGAAACATGTCAGCCTTGGTTTTGAGAATCTCTCCCGGAGTTTGAGGGATTTGGACGTGAAAGGGTACCAGTCTTGTCGGGGATTGGGAACCCTTCGCGAGAATGTCCAAAGTTTCAGCGGGATTTCCAAAATGTGTAAAGGAACTCGAAACATGTCAACCTCGGTTTTGAGAATCTCTCCCGGAGTTTGAGAGATTTGGACGTGAAAGGGTACCAGTCTTGTCGGGGATTGGGAACCCTTCGCCAGAATGTCCAAAGTTTCCGCGGGATTTCCAAAATGTTAGAGGAACTCGAAACGTGTCAACCTCGGTTTTGAGAATCTCTCCCGGAGTTTGAGAGATTTGGACGTGAAAGGGTACCAGTCTTGTCGGGGATTTGGAACCCTTCGCGAGAATGTCCAAAGTTTCAGTGGGATTTCCAAAATGTTGAGAGGAACTCGAAACATGTCAACTACGGTTTTGAGAATCTCTCCCGGAGTTTGAGAGATTTGGACGTGAAAGGGTACCAGTCTTGTCCGGGGTTGGGAACCCTTCGCGAGAATGACAAAAGTTTCAGCGGGATTTCTAAAATGTTGAAAGGAACTCGAAACATGTCAACCTTGGTTTTGAGAATCTCTCCCGGAGTTTGAGAGATTTGGACGTGATAGGGTACCAGTCTTGTCGGGGATTTGGAACCCTTCGTGAGAATGTCCAAAGTTTCAGCGGGATTTCCAAAATGTTGAGAGGAACTCGAAACATGTCAGCCTTGGTTTTGAGAATCTCTCCCGGAGTTTGAGAGATTTGGACGTGAAAGGGTACCAATCTTGTCGGGGATTGGGAACCCTTCGCGAGAATGTCCAATGTTTCAGCGGGATTTCCAAAATGTTGAAAGGAACTCGAAACATGTCAACTACGGTTTTGAGAATCTCTCCCGGAGTTTGAGAGATTTGGACGTGAAAGGGTACCAGTCTTGTCCGGGGTTGGGAACCCTTCGCGAGAATGACAAAAGTTTCAGCGGGATTTCTAAAATGTTGAGAGGAACTCGAAACATGTCAACCTTGGTTTTGAGAATCTCTCCCGGAGTTTGAGAGATTTGGACGTGAAAGGGTACCAGTCTTGTCGGGGATTGGGAGCCCTTCGTGAGAATGTCCAAAGTTTCAGCGGGATTTCCAAAATGTTGAGAGGAACTCGAAACATGTCAACCTCGGTTTTGAGAATCTCTCCCGGAGTTTGAGAGATTTGGACGTGAAAGGGTACCAGTCTTGTCGGGGATTGGGAACCCTTCGCGAGAATGTCCAAAGTTTCAGCGGGATTTCCAAAATGTTGAAAGGAACTCGAAACATGTCAACCTCGGTTTTGAGAATCTCTCCCGGAGTTTGAGAGATTTGGACTTGAAAGGGTACCAGTCTTGTCCGGGGTTGGGAACCCTTCGCGAGAATGACCAAAGTTTCAGCGGGATTTCTAAAATGTTGAAAGGAACTCGAAACATGTCAACCTTGGTTTTGAGAATCTCTCCCGGAGTTTGAGAGATTTGGACGTGAAAGAGTACCAGTCTTGTCGGGGATTGGGAACCCTTCGCCAGAATGTCCAAAGTTTCAGCGGGATTTCCAAAATGTTGAGAGGAACTCGAAACATGTCAGCCTTGGTTTTGAGAATCTCTCCCGGAGTTTGAGGGATTTGGACGTGAAAGGGTACCAGTCTTGTCGGGGATTGGGAACCCTTCGCCAGAATGTCCAAAGTTTCAGCGGGATTTCCAAAATGTGTAAAGGAACTCGAAACATGTCAACCTCGGTTTTGAGAATCTCTCCCGGAGTTTGAGAGATTTGGACGTGAAAGGGTACCAGTCTTGTCGGGGATTGGGAACCCTTCGCGAGAATGTCCAAAGTTTCCGCGGGATTTCCAAAATGTTAGAGGAACTCGAAACGTGTCAACCTCGGTTTTGAGAATCTCTCCCGGAGTTTGAGAGATTTGGACGTGAAAGGGTACCAATCTTGTCGGGGATTTGGAACCCTTCGCGAGAATGTCCAAAGTTTCAGTGGGATTTCCAAAATGTTGAGAGGAACTCGAAACATGTCAACTACGGTTTTGAGAATCTCTCCCGGAGTTTGAGAGATTTGGACGTGAAAGGGTACCAGTCTTGTCCGGGGTTGGAAACCCTTCGCGAGAATGACAAAAGTTTCAGCGGGATTTCTAAAATGTTGAAAGGAACTCGAAACATGTCAACCTTGGTTTTGAGAATCTCTCCCGGAGTTTGAGAGATTTGGACGTGAAAGGGTACCAGTCTTGTCGGGGATTTGGAACCCTTCTCGAGAATGTCCAAAGTTTCAGCGGGATTTCCAAAATGTTGAAAGGAACTCGAAACATGTCAGCCTTGGTTTTGAGAATCTCTCCCGGAGTTTGAGAGATTTGGACGTGAAAGGGTACCAATCTTGTCGGGGATTGGGAACCCTTCGCGAGAATGTCCAATGTTTCAGCGGGATTTCCAAAATGTTGAAAGGAACTCGAAACATGTCAACCTTGGTTTTGAGAATCTCTCCCGGAGTTTGAGAGATTTGGACGTGAAAGGGTAACCAGTCTTGTCGGGGATTGGGAACCCTTCGCCAGAATGTCCAAAGTTTCAGCGGGATTTCCAAAATGTTGAGAGGAACTCGAAACATGTCAGCCTTGGTTTTGAGAATCTCTCCCGGAGTTTGAGGGATTTGGACGTGAAAGGGTACCAGTCTTGTCGGGGATTGGGAACCCTTCGCGAGAATGTCCAAAGTTTCAGCGGGATTTCCAAAATGTGTAAAGGAACTCGAAACATGTCAACCTCGGTTTTGAGAATCTCTCCCGGAGTTTGAGAGATTTGGACGTGAAAGGGTACCAGTCTTGTCGGGGATTGGGAACCCTTCGCCAGAATGACCAAAGTTTCCGCGGGATTTCCAAAATGTTAGAGGAACTCGAAACGTGTCAACCTCGGTTTTGAGAATCTCTCCCGGAGTTTGAGAGATTTGGACGTGAAAGGGTACCAATCTTGTCGGGGATTTGGAACCCTTCGCGAGAATGTCCAAAGTTTCAGTGGGATTTCCAAAATGTTGAGAGGAACTCGAAACATGTCAACTACGGTTTTGAGAATCTCTCCCGGAGTTTGAGAGATTTGGACGTGAAAGGGTACCAATCTTGTCGGGGATTGGGAACCCTTCGCGAGAATGTCCAATGTTTCAGCGGGATTTCCAAAATGTTGAAAGGAACTCGAAACATGTCAACCTTGGTTTTGAGAATCTCTCCCGGAGTTTGAGAGATTTGGACGTGAAAGGGTAACCAGTCTTGTCGGGGATTGGGAACCCTTCGCGAGAATGTCCAAAGTTTCAGCGGGATTTCTAAAATGTTGAAAGGAACTCGAAACATGTCAACCTTGGTTTTGAGAATCTCTCCCGGAGTTTGAGAGATTTGGACGTGAAAGGGTACCAGTCTTGTTGGGGATTGGGAACCCTTCGCGACAATGTCCAAAGTTTCAGCGGGATTTCCAAAATGTTGAAAGGAACTCAAAACATGTCAACCTCGGTTTTGAGAATCTCTCCCGGAGTTTGAGAGATTTGGACGTGAAAGGGTACCAATCTTGTCGGGGATTGGGAACCCTTCGCAAGAATGTCCAATGTTTCAGCGGGATTTCCAAAATGTTGAAAGGAACTCGAAACATGTCAACCTTGGTTTTGAGAATCTCTCCCGGAGTTTGAGAGATTTGGACGTGAAAGGGTAACCAGTCTTGTCGGGGATTGGGAACCCTTCGCGAGAATGTCCAAAGTTTCAGCGGGATTTCTAAAATGTTGAAAGGAACTCAAAACATGTCAACCTTGGTTTTGAGAATCTCTCCCGGAGTTTGAGAGATTTGGACGTGAAAGGGTACCAGTCTTGTCGGGGATTGGGAACCCTTCGCGACAATGTCCAAAGTTTCAGCGGGATTTCCAAAATGTTGAAAGGAACTCAAAACATGTCAACCTCGGTTTTGAGAATCTCTCCCGGAGTTTGAGAGATTTGGACGTGAAAGGGTACCAGTCTTGTCGGGGATTGGGAACCCTTCGCGAGAATGTCCAAAGTTTCAGCGGGATTTCCAAAATGTTGAGAGGAACTCGAAACATGTCAACCTTGGTTTTGAGAATCTCTCCCGGAGTTTGAGAGATTTGGACGTGAAAGGGTACCAGTCTTGTCGGGGATTGGGAACCCTTCGCGAGAATGTCCAAAGTTTCAGCGGGATTTCCAAAATGTTGAAAGGAACTGGAAACATGTCAACCTCGGTTTTGAGAATCTCTCCCGGAGTTTGAAAGATTTGGACGTGAAAGGGTACCAGTCTTGTCGGGGATTGGGAACCCTTCGCCAGAATGACCAAAGTTTCAGCGGGAGTTCTGAAATCTTGAAAGGAACTCGAAACATGTCAACCTTGGTTTTGAGAATCTCTCCCGGAGTTTGAGAGATTTGGACGTGAAAGGGTACCAGTCTTGTCGGGGATTTGGAACCCTTCGCCAGAATGACCAAAGTTTCAGCGGGATTTCCAAAATGTTGAGAGGAACTCGAAACATGTCAACCTTGGTTTTGAGAATCTCTCCCGGAGTTTGAGAGATTTGGACGTGAAAGGGTACCAGTCTTGTCGGGGATTGGGAACCCTTCGCGAGAATGCCCAAAGTTTCAGCGGGATTTCCAAAATGTTGAAAGAAACTGGAAACATGTCAACCTCGGTTTTGAGAATCTCTCCCGGAGTTTGAGAGATTTGGACGTGAAAGGGTACCAGTCTTGTCGGGGATTGGGAACCCTTCGCCAGAATGACCAAAGTTTCAGCGGGATTTCTAAAATGTTGAAAGGAACTCGAAACATGTCAACCTTGGTTTTGAGAATGTCTCCCGGAGTTTGAGAGATTTGGACGTGAAAGGGTACCAGTCTTGTCGGGGATTGGGAACCCTTCGCGAGAATGTCCAAAGTTTCAGCGGGATTTCCAAAATGTTGAGAGGAACTCGAAACATGTCAACCTTGGTTTTGAGAATCTCTCCCGGAGTTTGAGAGATTTGGACGTGAAAGGGTACCAGTCTTGTCGGGGATTGGGAACCCTTCGTGAGAATGTCCAAAGTTTCAGCGGGATTTCCAAAATGTTGAGAGGAACTCGAAACATGTCAACCTCGGTTTTGAGAATCTCTCCCGGAGTTTGAGAGATTTGGACGTGAAAGGGTACCAGTCTTGTCGGGGATTGGGAACCCTTCGCGAGAATGTCCAAAGTTTCAGCGGGATTTCCAAAATGTTGAAAGGAACTCGAAACATGTCAACCTCGGTTTTGAGAATCTCTCCCGGAGTTTGAGAGATTTGGACTTGAAAAGGTACCAGTCTTGTCCGGGGTTGGGAACCCTTCGCGAGAATGTCCAAAGTTTCAGCGGGATTTCTAAAATGTTGAAAGGAACTCGAAACATGTCAACCTTGGTTTTGAGAATCTCTCCCGGAGTTTGAGAGATTTGGACGTGAAAGAGTACCAGTCTTGTCGGGGATTTGGAACCCTTCGCCAGAATGTCCAAAGTTTCAGCGGGATTTCCAAAATGTTGAGAGGAACTCGAAACATGTCAGCCTTGGTTTTGAGAATCTCTCCCGGAGTTTGAGAGATTTGGACGTGAAAGGGTACCAATCTTGTCGGGGATTGGGAACCCTTCGCGAGAATGTCCAATGTTTCAGCGGGATTTCTAAAATGTTGAAAGGAACTCGAAACATGTCAACCTTGGTTTTGAGAATCTCTCCCGGAGTTTGAGAGATTTGGACGTGAAAGGGTACCAGTCTTGTCGGGGATTGGGAACCCTTCGCGACAATGTCCAAAGTTTCAGCGGGATTTCCAAAATGTTGAAAGGAACTCAAAACATGTCAACCTCGGTTTTGAGAATCTCTCCCGGAGTTTGAGAGATTTGGACGTGAAAGGGTACCAGTCTTGTCGGGGATTGGGAACCCTTCGCCAGAATGTCCAAAGTTTCAGCGGGATTTCCAAAATGTTGAGAGGAACTCGAAACATGTCAACCTTGGTTTTGAGAATCTCTCCCGGAGTTTGAGAGATTTGGACCTGAAACGGTACCAGTCTTGTCGGGGATTGGGAACCCTTCGCGAGAATGTCCAAAGTTTCAGCGGGATTTCCAAAATGTTGAAAGGAACTGGAAACATGTCAACCTCGGTTTTGAGAATCTCTCCCGGAGTTTGAGAGATTTGGACGTGAAAGGGTACCAGTTTTGTCGGGGATTGGGAACCCTTCGCCAGAATGACCAAAGTTTCAGCGGGATTTCTAAAATGTTGAAAGGAACTCGAAACATGTCAACCTTGGTTTTGAGAATCTCTCCCGGAGTTTGAGAGATTTGGACATGAAAGGGTACCAGTCTTGTCGGGGATTGGGAACCCTTCGCCAGAATGTCCAAAGTTTCAGCGGGATTTGCAAAATGTTGAAAGGAACTCGAAACATGTCAACCTCGGTTTTGCGAATCTCTCCCGGAGTTTGAGAGATTTGGACGTGAAAGGGTACCAGTCTTGTCGGGGATTGGGAGCCCTTCGTGAGAATGTCCAAAGTTTCAGCGGGATTTCCAAAATGTTGAGAGGAACTCGAAACATGTCAACCTTGGTTTTGAGAATCTCTCCCGGAGTTTGAGAGATTTGGACGTGAAACGGTACCAGTCTTGTCGGGGATTGGGAACCCATCGCCAGAATGTCCAAAGTTTCAGCGGGATTTCCAAAATGTTGAGAGGAACTCGAAACTGTCAACCTCGGTTTTGAGAATCTCTCCCGGAGTTTGAGAGATTTGGACGTGAAAGGGTACCAGTCTTGTCGGGGATTGGGAACCCTTCGCCAGAATGTCCAAAGTTTCAGCGGGATTTCCAAAATGTTGAAAGGAACTCGAAACATGTCAACCTTGGTTTTGAGAATCTCTCCCGGAGTTTGAGAGATTTGGACGTGAAAGGGTACCAGTCTTGTCGGGGATTGGGAACCCTTCGACAGAATGTCCAAAGTTTCAGCGGGATTTCCAAAATGTTGAAAGGAACTCGAAACATGTCAACCTCGGTTTTGAGAATCTCTCCCAGAGTTTGAGAGATTTGGACGTGAAAGGGTACCAGTCTTGTCGGGGATTTGGAACCCTTCGCCAGAATGACCAAAGTTTCAGCGGGATTTCCAAAATGTTGAGAGGAACTCGAAACATGTCAACCTTGGTTTTGAGAATCTCTCCCGGAGTTTGAGAGATTTGGACGTGAAAGGGTACCAGTCTTGTCGGGGATTGGGAACCCATCGCCAGAATGTCCAAAGTTTCAGCGGGATTTCCAAAATGTTGAAAGAAACTGGAAACATGTCAACCTCGGTTTTGAGAATCTCTCCCGGAGTTTGAAAGATTTGGACGTGAAAGGGTACCAGTCTTGTCGGGGATTGGGAGCCCTTCGTGAGAATGTCCAAAGTTTCAGCGGGATTTCCAAAATGTTGAGAGGAACTCGAAACATGTCAACCTTGGTTTTGAGAATCTCTCCCGGAGTTTGAGAGATTTGGACGTGAAAGGGTACCAGTCTTGTCGGGGATTGGGAACCCTTCGCCAGAATGTCCAAAGTTTCAGCGGGATTTCCAAAATGTTGAGAGGAACTCGAAACATGTCAACCTCGGTTTTGAGAATCTCTCCCGGAGTTTGAGAGATTTGGACGTGAAAGGGTACCAGTCTTGTCGGGGATTGGGAACCCTTTGCGAGAATGTCCAAAGTTTCAGCGGGATTTCCAAAATGTTGAAAGGAACTCGAAACATGTCAACCTCGGTTTTGAGAATCTCTCCCGGAGTTTGAGAGATTTGGACGTGAAAGGGTACCAGTCTTTTCGGGGATTTGGAACCCTTCGCGAGAATGACCAAAGTTTCAGCGGGATTTCCAAAATGTTGAGAGGAACTCGAAACATGTCAACCTTGGTTTTGAGAATCTCTCCCGGAGTTTGAGAGATTTGGACGTGAAAGGGTACCAGTCTTGTCGGGGATTGGGAACCCATCGCCAGAATGTCCAAAGTTTCAGCGGGATTTCCAAAATGTTGAAAGAAACTGGAAACATGTCAACCTCGGTTTTGAGAATCTCTCCCGGAGTTTGAAAGATTTGGACGTGAAAGGGTACCAGTCTTGTCGGGGATTGGGAACCCTTCACCAGAATGACCAAAGTTTCAGCGGGATTTCTAAAATGTTGAAAGGAACTCGAAACATGTCAACCTTGGTTTTGAGAATCTCTCCCGGAGTTTGAGAGATTTGGACGTGAAAGGGTACCATTCTTGTCGGGGATTGGGAACCCTTCGCCAGAATGTCCAAAGTTTCAGCGGGATTTCCAAAATGTTGAAAGGAACTCGAAACATGTCAACCTCGGTTTTGAGAATCTCTCCCGGAGTTTGAGAGATTTGGACGTGAAAGGGTACCAGTCTTGTCGGGGATTGGGAACCCTTCGCGAGAATGTCCAAAGTTTCAGCGGGATTTCCAAAATGTTGAAAGGAACTCGAAACATGTCAACCTCGGTTTTGAGAATCTCTCCCGGAGTTTGAGAGATTTGGACTTGAAAAGGTACCAGTCTTGTCCGGGGTTGGGAACCCTTCGCGAGAATGTCCAAAGTTTCAGCGGGATTTCTAAAATGTTGAAAGGAACTCGAAACATGTCAACCTTGGTTTTGAGAATCTCTCCCGGAGTTTGAGAGATTTGGACGTGAAAGAGTACCAGTCTTGTCGGGGATTTGGAACCCTTCGCCAGAATGTCCAAAGTTTCAGCGGGATTTCCAAAATGTTGAGAGGAACTCGAAACATGTCAGCCTTGGTTTTGAGAATCTCTCCCGGAGTTTGAGAGATTTGGACGTGAAAGGGTACCAATCTTGTCGGGGATTGGGAACCCTTCGCGAGAATGTCCAATGTTTCAGCGGGATTTCTAAAATGTTGAAAGGAACTCGAAACATGTCAACCTTGGTTTTGAGAATCTCTCCCGGAGTTTGAGAGATTTGGACGTGAAAGGGTACCAGTCTTGTCGGGGATTGGGAACCCTTCGCGACAATGTCCAAAGTTTCAGCGGGATTTCCAAAATGTTGAAAGGAACTCAAAACATGTCAACCTCGGTTTTGAGAATCTCTCCCGGAGTTTGAGAGATTTGGACGTGAAAGGGTACCAGTCTTGTCGGGGATTGGGAACCCTTCGCCAGAATGTCCAAAGTTTCAGCGGGATTTCCAAAATGTTGAGAGGAACTCGAAACATGTCAACCTTGGTTTTGAGAATCTCTCCCGGAGTTTGAGAGATTTGGACGTGAAAGGGTACCAGTCTTGTCGGGGAGTGGGAACCCATCGCCAGAATGTCCAAAGTTTCAGCGGGATTTCCAAAATGTTGAAAGAAACTGGAAACATGTCAACCTCGGTTTTGAGAATCTCTCCCGGAGTTTGAAAGATTTGGACGTGAAAGGGTACCAGTCTTGTCGGGGATTGGGAACCCTTCACCAGAATGACCAAAGTTTCAGCGGGATTTCTAAAATGTTGAAAGGAACTCGAAACATGTCAACCTTGGTTTTGAGAATCTCTCCCGGAGTTTGAGAGATTTGGACGTGAAAGGGTACCAGTCTTGTCGGGGATTGGGAACCCTTCGCCAGAATGTCCAAAGTTTCAGCGGGATTTCCAAAATGTTGAGAGGAACTCGAAACATGTCAACCTTGGTTTTGAGAATCTCTCCCGGAGTTTGAGAGATTTGGACGTGAAAGGGTACCAGTCTTGTCGGGGATTGGGAGCCCTTCGTGAGAATGTCCAAAGTTTCAGCGGGATTTCCAAAATGTTGAGAGGAACTCGAAACATGTCAACCTCGGTTTTGAGAATCTCTCCCGGAGTTTGAGAGATTTGGACGTGAAAGGGTACCAGTCTTGTCGGGGATTGGGAACCCTTCGCCAGAATGTCCAAAGTTTCAGCGGGATTTCCAAAATGTTGAGAGGAACTCGAAACATGTCAACCTCGGTTTTGAGAATCTCTCCCGGAGTTTGAGAGATTTGGACGTGAAAGGGTACCAGTCTTGTCGGGGATTGGGAACCCTTTGCGAGAATGTCCAAAGTTTCAGCGGGATTTCCAAAATGTTGAAAGGAACTCGAAACATGTCAACCTCGGTTTTGAGAATCTCTCCCGGAGTTTGAGAGATTTGGACGTGAAAGGGTACCAGTCTTTTCGGGGATTTGGAACCCTTCGCGAGAATGACCAAAGTTTCAGCGGGATTTCCAAAATGTTGAGAGGAACTCGAAACATGTCAACCTTGGTTTTGAGAATCTCTCCCGGAGTTTGAGAGATTTGGACGTGAAAGGGTACCAGTCTTGTCGGGGATTGGGAACCCATCGCCAGAATGTCCAAAGTTTCAGCGGGATTTCCAAAATGTTGAAAGAAACTGGAAACATGTCAACCTCGGTTTTGAGAATCTCTCCCGGAGTTTGAAAGATTTGGACGTGAAAGGGTACCAGTCTTGTCGGGGATTGGGAACCCTTCACCAGAATGACCAAAGTTTCAGCGGGATTTCTAAAATGTTGAAAGGAACTCGAAACATGTCAACCTTGGTTTTGAGAATCTCTCCCGGAGTTTGAGAGATTTGGACGTGAAAGGGTACCAGTCTTGTCGGGGATTGGGAACCCTTCGCCAGAATGTCCAAAGTTTCAGCGGGATTTCCAAAATGTTGAAAGGAACTCGAAACATGTCAACCTCGGTTTTGAGAATCTCTCCCGGAGTTTGAGAGATTTGGACGTGAAAGGGTACCAGTCTTGTCGGGGATTGGGAACCCTTCGCGAGAATGTCCAAAGTTTCAGCGGGATTTCCAAAATGTTGAAAGGAACTCGAAACATGTCAACCTCGGTTTTGAGAATCTCTCCCGGAGTTTGAGAGATTTGGACTTGAAAAGGTACCAGTCTTGTCCGGGCTTGGGAACCCTTCGCGAGAATGTCCAAAGTTTCAGCGGGATTTCTAAAATGTTGAAAGGAACTCGAAACATGTCAACCTTGGTTTTGAGAATCTCTCCCGGAGTTTGAGAGATTTGGACGTGAAAGAGTACCAGTCTTGTCGGGGATTGGGAACCCTTCGCCAGAATGTCCAAAGTTTCAGCGGGATTTCCAAAATGTTGAGAGGAACTCGAAACATGTCAGCCTTGGTTTTGAGAATCTCTCCCGGAGTTTGAGAGATTTGGACGTGAAAGGGTACCAATCTTGTCGGGGATTGGGAACCCTTCGCGAGAATGTCCAATGTTTCAGCGGGATTTCTAAAATGTTGAAAGGAACTCGAAACATGTCAACCTTGGTTTTGAGAATCTCTCCCGGAGTTTGAGAGATTTGGACGTGAAAGGGTACCAGTCTTGTCGGGGATTGGGAACCCTTCGCGACAATGTCCAAAGTTTCAGCGGGATTTCCAAAATGTTGAGAGGAACTCAAAACATGTCAACCTCGGTTTTGAGAATCTCTCCCGGAGTTTGAGAGATTTGGACGTGAAAGGGTACCAGTCTTGTCGGGGATTGGGAACCCTTCGCCAGAATGTCCAAAGTTTCAGCGGGATTTCCAAAATGTTGAGAGGAACTCGAAACATGTCAACCTTGGTTTTGAGAATCTCTCCCGGAGTTTGAGAGATTTGGACGTGAAAGGGTACCAGTCTTGTCGGGGATTGGGAACCCTTCACGAGAATGTCCAAAGTTTCAGCGGGATTTCCAAAATGTTGAAAGGAACTGGAAACATGTCAACCTCGGTTTTGAGAATCTCTCCCGGAGTTTGAGAGATTTGGACGTGAAAGGGTACCAGTCTTGTCGGGGATTGGGAACCCTTTGCCAGAATGACCAAAGTTTCAGCGGGATTTCTAAAATGTTGAAAGGAACTCGAAACATGTCAACCTTGGTTTTGAGAATCTCTCCCGGAGTTTGAGAGATTTGGACATGAAAGGGTACCAGTCTTGTCGGGGATTGGGAACCCTTCGCCAGAATGTCCAAAGTTTCAGCGGGATTTGCAAAATGTTGAAAGGAACTCGAAACATGTCAACCTCGGTTTTGCGAATCTCTCCCGGAGTTTGAGAGATTTGGACGTGAAAGGGTACCAGTCTTGTCGGGGATTGGGAGCCCTTCGTGAGAATGTCCAAAGTTTCAGCGGGATTTCCAAAATGTTGAGAGGAACTCGAAACATGTCAACCTTGGTTTTGAGAATCTCTCCCGGAGTTTGAGAGATTTGGACGTGAAACGGTACCAGTCTTGTTGGGGATTGGGAACCCATCGCCAGAATGTCCAAAGTTTCAGCGGGATTTCCAAAATGTTGAGAGGAACTCGAAACTGTCAACCTCGGTTTTGAGAATCTCTCCCGGAGTTTGAGAGATTTGGACGTGAAAGGGTACCAGTCTTGTCGGGGATTGGGAACCCTTCGCCAGAATGTCCAAAGTTTCAGCGGGATTTCCAAAATGTTGAAAGGAACTCGAAACATGTCAACCTTGGTTTTGAGAATCTCTCCCGGAGTTTGAAAGATTTGGACGTGAAAGGGTACCAGTCTTGTCGGGGATTGGGAACCCTTCGCCAGAATGTCCAAAGTTTCAGCGGGATTTCCAAAATGTTGAAAGGAACTCGAAACATGTCAACCTCGGTTTTGAGAATCTCTCCCAGAGTTTGAGAGATTTGGACGTGAAAGGGTACCAGTCTTGTCGGGGATTTGGAACCCTTCGCCAGAATGACCAAAGTTTCAGCGGGATTTCCAAAATGTTGAGAGGAACTCGAAACATGTCAACCTTGGTTTTGAGAATCTCTCCCGGAGTTTGAGAGATTTGGACGTGAAAGGGTACCAGTCTTGTCGGGGATTGGGAACCCATCGCCAGAATGTCCAAAGTTTCAGCGGGATTTCCAAAATGTTGAAAGAAACTGGAAACATGTCAACCTCGGTTTTGAGAATCTCTCCCGGAGTTTGAAAGATTTGGACGTGAAAGGGTACCAGTCTTGTCGGGGATTGGGAACCCTTCACCAGAATGACCAAAGTTTCAGCGGGATTTCTAAAATGTTGAAAGGAACTCGAAACATGTCAACCTTGGTTTTGAGAATCTCTCCCGGAGTTTGAGAGATTTGGACGTGAAAGGGTACCAGTCTTGTCGGGGATTGGGAACCCTTCGCGAGAATGTCCAAAGTTTCAGCGGGATTTCCAAAATGTTGAGAGGAACTCGAAACATGTCAACCTTGGTTTTGAGAATCTCTCCCGGAGTTTGAGAGATTTGGACGTGAAAGGGTACCAGTCTTGTCGGGGATTGGGAGCCCTTCGTGAGAATGTCCAAAGTTTCAGCGGGATTTCCAAAATGTTGAGAGGAACTCGAAACATGTCAACCTCGGTTTTGAGAATCTCTCCCGGAGTTTGAGAGATTTGGACGTGAAAGGGTACCAGTCTTGTCGGGGATTGGGAACCCTTCGCCAGAATGTCCAAAGTTTCAGCGGGATTTCCAAAATGTTGAGAGGAACTCGAAACATGTCAACCTCGGTTTTGAGAATCTCTCCCGGAGTTTGAGAGATTTGGACGTGAAAGGGTACCAGTCTTGTCGGGGATTGGGAACCCTTTGCGAGAATGTCCAAAGTTTCAGCGGGATTTCCAAAATGTTGAAAGGAACTCGAAACATGTCAACCTCGGTTTTGAGAATCTCTCCCGGAGTTTGAGAGATTTGGACGTGAAAGGGTACCAGTCTTGTCGGGGATTTGGAACCCTTCGCGAGAATGACCAAAGTTTCAGCGGGATTTCCAAAATGTTGAGAGGAACTCGAAACATGTCAACCTTGGTTTTGAGAATCTCTCCCGGAGTTTGAGAGATTTGGACGTGAAAGGGTACCAGTCTTGTCGGGGATTGGGAACCCATCGCCAGAATGTCCAAAGTTTCAGCGGGATTTCCAAAATGTTGAAAGGAACTCGAAACATGTCAACCTCGGTTTTGAGAATCTCTCCCGGAGTTTGAAAGATTTGGACGTGAAAGGGTACCAGTCTTGTCGGGGATTGGGAACACTTCACCAGAATGACCAAAGTTTCAGCGGGATTTCTAAAATGTTGAAAGGAACTCGAAACATGTCAACCTTGGTTTTGAGAATCTCTCCCGGAGTTTGAGAGATTTGGACGTGAAAGGGTACCAGTCTTGTCGGGGATTGGGAACCCTTCGCCAGAATGTCCAAAGTTTCAGCGGGATTTCCAAAATGTTGAGAGGAACTCGAAACATGTCAACCTTGGTTTTGAGAATCTCTCCCGGAGTTTGAGAGATTTGGACGTGAAAGAGTACCAGTCTTGTCGGGGATTTGGAACCCTTCGCCAGAATGTCCAAAGTTTCAGCGGGATTTCCAAAATGTTGAGAGGAACTCGAAACATGTCAGCCTTGGTTTTGAGAATCTCTCCCGGAGTTTGAGAGATTTGGACGTGAAAGGGTACCAATCTTGTCGGGGATTGGGAACCCTTCGCGAGAATGTCCAATGTTTCAGCGGGATTTCTAAAATGTTGAAAGGAACTCGAAACATGTCAACCTTGGTTTTGAGAATCTCTCCCGGAGTTTGAGAGATTTGGACGTGAAAGGGTACCAGTCTTGTCGGGGATTGGGAACCCTTCGCGACAATGTCCAAAGTTTCAGCGGGATTTCCAAAATGTTGAAAGGAACTCAAAACATGTCAACCTCGGTTTTGAGAATCTCTCCCGGAGTTTGAGAGATTTGGACGTGAAAGGGTACCAGTCTTGTCGGGGATTGGGAACCCTTCGCGAGAATGTCCAAAGTTTCAGCGGGATTTCCAAAATGTTGAGAGGAACTCGAAACATGTCAACCTTGGTTTTGAGAATCTCTCCCGGAGTTTGAGAGATTTGGACGTGAAAGGGTACCAGTCTTGTCGGGGATTGGGAACCCTTCGCGAGAATGTCCAAAGTTTCAGCGGGATTTCCAAAATGTTGAAAGGAACTGGAAACATGTCAACCTCGGTTTTGAGAATCTCTCCCGGAGTTTGAGAGATTTGGACGTGAAAGGGTACCAGTCTTGTCGGGGATTGGGAACCCTTCGCCAGAATGACCAAAGTTTCAGCGGGATTTCTAAAATGTTGAAAGGAACTCGAAACATGTCAACCTTGGTTTTGAGAATCTCTCCCGGAGTTTGAGAGATTTGGACATGAAAGGGTACCAGTCTTGTCGGGGATTGGGAACCCTTCGCCAGAATGTCCAAAGTTTCAGCGGGATTTGCAAAATGTTGAAAGGAACTCGAAACATGTCAACCTCGGTTTTGCGAATCTCTCCCGGAGTTTGAGAGATTTGGACGTGAAAGGGTACCAGTCTTGTCGGGGATTGGGAGCCCTTCGTGAGAATGTCCAAAGTTTCAGCGGGATTTCCAAAATGTTGAGAGGAACTCGAAACATGTCAACCTTGGTTTTGAGAATCTCTCCCGGAGTTTGAGAGATTTGGACGTGAAACGGTACCAGTCTTGTCGGGGATTGGGAACCCTTCGCCAGAATGTCCAAAGTTTCAGCGGGATTTCCAAAATGTTGAAAGGAACTCGAAACATGTCAACCTTGGTTTTGAGAATCTCTCCCGGAGTTTGAGAGATTTGGACGTGAAAGGGTACCAGTCTTGTCGGGGATTGGGAACCCTTCGCCAGAATGTCCAAAGTTTCAGCGGGATTTCCAAAATGTTGAAAGGAACTCGAAACATGTCAACCTCGGTTTTGAGAATCTCTCCCAGAGTTTGAGAGATTTGGACGTGAAAGGGTACCAGTCTTGTCGGGGATTTGGAACCCTTCGCCAGAATGACCAAAGTTTCAGCGGGATTTCCAAAATGTTGAGAGGAACTCGAAACATGTCAACCTTGGTTTTGAGAATCTCTCCCGGAGTTTGAGAGATTTGGACGTGAAAGGGTACCAGTCTTGTCGGGGATTGGGAACCCATCGCCAGAATGTCCAAAGTTTCAGCGGGATTTCCAAAATGTTGAAAGAAACTGGAAACATGTCAACCTCGGTTTTGAGAATCTCTCCCGGAGTTTGAAAGATTTGGACGTGAAAGAGTACCAGTCTTGTCGGGGATTGGGAACCCTTCACCAGAATGACCAAAGTTTCAGCGGGATTTCTAAAATGTTGAAAGGAACTCGAAACATGTCAACCTTGGTTTTGAGAATCTCTCCCGGAGTTTGAGAGATTTGGACGTGAAAGGGTACCAGTCTTGTCGGGGATTGGGAACCCTTCGCGAGAATGTCCAAAGTTTCAGCGGGATTTCCAAAATGTTGAGAGGAACTCGAAACATGTCAACCTTGGTTTTGAGAATCTCTCCCGGAGTTTGAGAGATTTGGACGTGAAAGGGTACCAGTCTTGTCGGGGATTGGGAGCCCTTCGTGAGAATGTCCAAAGTTTCAGCGGGATTTCCAAAATGTTGAAAGGAACTCGAAACATGTCAACCTCGGTTTTGAGAATCTCTCCCGGAGTTTGAGAGATTTGGACGTGAAAGGGTACCAGTCTTGTCGGGGATTGGGAACCCTTCGCCAGAATGTCCAAAGTTTCAGCGGGATTTCCAAAATGTTGAGAGGAACTCGAAACATGTCAACCTCGGTTTTGGGAATCTCTCCCGGAGTTTGAGAGATTTGGACGTGAAAGGGTACCAGTCTTGTCGGGGATTGGGAACCCTTTGCGAGAATGTCCAAAGTTTCAGCGGGATTTCCAAAATGTTGAAAGGAACTCGAAACATGTCAACCTCGGTTTTGAGAATCTCTCCCGGAGTTTGAGAGATTTGGACGTGAAAGGGTACCAGTCTTTTCGGGGATTTGGAACCCTTCGCGAGAATGACCAAAGTTTCAGCGGGATTTCCAAAATGTTGAGAGGAACTCGAAACATGTCAACCTTGGTTTTGAGAATCTCTCCCGGAGTTTGAGAGATTTGGACGTGAAAGGGTACCAGTCTTGTCGGGGATTGGGAACCCATCGCCAGAATGTCCAAAGTTTCAGCGGGATTTCCAAAATGTTGAAAGAAACTGGAAACATGTCAACCTCGGTTTTGAGAATCTCTCCCGGAGTTTGAAAGATTTGGACGTGAAAGGGTACCAGTCTTGTCGGGGATTGGGAACCCTTCACCAGAATGACCAAAGTTTCAGCGGGATTTCTAAAATGTTGAAAGGAACTCAAAACATGTCAACCTTGGTTTTGAGAATCTCTCCCGGAGTTTGAGAGATTTGGACGTGAAAGGGTACCAGTCTTGTCGGGGATTGGGAACCCTTCGCCAGAATGTCCAAAGTTTCAGCGGGATTTCCAAAATGTTGAGAGGAACTCGAAACATGTCAACCTTGGTTTTGAGAATCTCTCCCGGAGTTTGAGAGATTTGGACGTGAAAGGGTACCAGTCTTGTCGGGGATTGGGAGCCCTTCGTGAGAATGTCCAAAGTTTCAGCGGGATTTCCAAAATGTTGAGAGGAACTCGAAACATGTCAACCTCGGTTTTGAGAATCTCTCCCGGAGTTTGAGAGATTTGGACGTGAAAGGGTACCAGTCTTGTCGGGGATTGGGAACCCTTCGCCAGAATGTCCGAAGTTTCAGCGGGATTTCCAAAATGTTGAGAGGAACTCGAAACATGTCAACCTCGGTTTTGAGAATCTCTCCCGGAGTTTGAGAGATTTGGACGTGAAAGGGTACCAGTCTTGTCGGGGATTGGGAACCCTTCGCGACAATGTCCAAAGTTTCAGCGGGATTTCCAAAATGTTGAAAGGAACTCGAAACATGTCAACCTCGGTTTTGAGAATCTCTCCCGGAGTTTGAGAGATTTGGACGTGAAAGGGTACCAGTCTTGTCCGGGGTTGGGAACCCTTCGCGAGAATGACAAAAGTTTCAGCGGGATTTCTAAAATGTTGAAAGGAACTCGAAACATGTCAACCTTGGTTTTGAGAATCTCTCCCGGAGTTTGAGAGATTTGGACGTGAAAGGGTACCAGTCTTGTCGGGGTTTGGGAACCCTTCGCGAGAATGTCCAATGTTTCAGCGGGATTTCCAAAATGTTGAGAGGAACTCGAAACATGTCAACCTTGGTTTTGAGAATCTCTCCCGGAGTTTGAGAGATTTGGACGTGAAAGAGTAACCAGTCTTGTCGGGGATTGGGAACCCTTCGCGAGAATGTCCAAAGTTTCAGCGGGATTTCTAAAATGTTGAAAGGAACTCGAAACATGTCAACCTTGGTTTTGAGAATCTCTCCCGGAGTTTGAGAGATTTGGACGTGAAAGGGTACCAGTCTTGTCGGGGATTGGGAACCCTTCGCGACAATGTCCGAAGTTACAGCGGGATTTCCAAAATGTTGAAAGGAACTCAAAACATGTCAACCTCGGTTTTGAGAATCTCTCCCGGAGTTTGAGAGATTTGGACGTGAAAGGGTACCAGTCTTGTCGGGGATTGGGAACCCTTCGCGAGAATGTCCAAAGTTTCAGCGGGATTTCCAAAATGTTGAGAGGAACTCGAAACATGTCAACCTTGGTTTTGAGAATCTCTCCCGGAGTTTGAGAGATTTGGACGTGAAAGGGTACCAGTCTTGTCCGGGGTTGGGAACCCTTCGCGAGAATGACAAAAGTTTCAGCGGGATTTCTAAAATGTTGAAAGGAACTCGAAACATGTCAACCTTGGTTTTGAGAATCTCTCCCGGAGTTTGAGAGATTTGGACGTGAAAGGGTACCAGTCTTGTCGGGGATTGGGAACCCTTCGCGACAATGTCCAAAGTTTCAGCGGGATTTCCAAAATGTTGAAAGGAACTCAAAACATGTCAACCTCGGTTTTGAGAATCTCTCCCGGAGTTTGAGAGATTTGGACGTGAAAGGGTACCAGTCTTGTCGGGGATTGGGAACCCTTCGCGAGAATGTCCAAAGTTTCAGCGGGATTTCCAAAATGTTGAGAGGAACTCGAAACATGTCAACCTTGGTTTTGAGAATCTCTCCCGGAGTTTGAGAGATTTGGACGTGAAAGGGTACCAGTCTTGTCGGGGATTGGGAACCCTTCGCGAGAATGTCCAAAGTTTCAGCGGGATTTCCAAAATGTTGAAAGGAACTGGAAACATGTCAACCTCGGTTTTGAGAATCTCTCCCGGAGTTTGAAAGATTTGGACGTGAAAGGGTACCAGTCTTGTCGGGGATTGGGAACCCTTCGCCAGAATGACCAAAGTTTCAGCGGGATTTCTAAAATGTTGAAAGGAACTCGAAACATGTCAACCTTGGTTTTGAGAATCTCTCCCGGAGTGTGAGAGATTTGGACGTGAAAGGGTACCAGTCTTGTCGGGGATTGGGAACCCTTCGCCAGAATGTCCAAAGTTTCAGCGGGATTTCCAAAATGTTGAAAGGAACTCGAAACATGTCAACCTTGGTTTTGAGAATCTCTCCCGGAGTTTGAGAGATTTGGACGTGAAAGGGTACCAGTCTTGTCGGGGATTGGGAACCCTTCGCCAGAATGTCCAAAGTTTCAGCGGGATTTCCAAAATGTTGAAAGGAACTCGAAACATGTCAACCTCGGTTTTGAGAATCTCTCCCGGAGTTTGAGAGATTTGGACGTGAAAGGGTACCAGTCTTGTCGGGGATTGGGAACCCTTCGCGAGAATGTCCAAAGTTTCAGCGGGATTTCCAAAATGTTGAGAGGAACTCGAAACATGTCAACCTTGGTTTTGAGAATCTCTCCCGGAGTTTGAGAGATTTGGACGTGAAAGGGTACCAGTCTTGTCGGGGATTGGGAACCCTTCGCGAGAATGTCCAAAGTTTCAGCGGGATTTCCAAAATGTTGAGAGGAACTCGAAACATGTCAACCTTGGTTTTGAGAATCTCTCCCGGAGTTTGAGAGATTTGGACGTGAAAGGGTACCAGTCTTGTCGGGGATTGGGAACCCATCGCCAGAATGTCCAAAGTTTCAGCGGGATTTCCAAAATGTTGAAAGGAACTGGAAACATGTCAACCTCGGTTTTGAGAATCTCTCCCGGAGTTTGAGAGATTTGGACGTGAAAGGGTACCAGTCTTGTCGGGGATTGGGAACCCTTCGCCAGAATGACCAAAGTTTCAGCGGGATTTCTAAAATGTTGAAAGGAACTCGAAACATGTCAACCTTGGTTTTGAGAATCTCTCCCGGAGTTTGAGAGATTTGGACGTGAAAGGGTACCAGTCTTGTCGGGGATTGGGAACCCTTCGCCAGAATGTCCAAAGTTTCAGCGGGATTTCCAAAATGTTGAGAGGAACTCGAAACATGTCAACCTTGGTTTTGAGAATCTCTCCCGGAGTTTGAGAGATTTGGACGTGAAAGGGTACCAGTCTTGTCGGGGATTGGGAACCCTTCGCCAGAATGTCCAAAGTTTCAGCGGGATTTCCAAAATGTTGAAAGGAACTCGAAACATGTCAACCTTGGTTTTGAGAATCTCTCCCGGAGTTTGAGAGATTTGGACGTGAAACGGTACCAGTCTTGTCGGGGATTGGGAACCCTTCGCCAGAATGTCCAAAGTTTCAGCGGGATTTCCAAAATGTTGAGAGGAACTCGAAACATGTCAACCTTGGTTTTGAGAATCTCTCCCGGAGTTTGAGAGATTTGGACGTGAAATGGTACCAGTCTTGTCGGGGATTGGGAACCCTTCGCCAGAATGTCCAAAGTTTCAGCGGGATTTCCAAAATGTTGAGAGGAACTCGAAACATGTCAACCTTGGTTTTGAGAATCTCTCCCGGAGTTTGAGAGATTTGGACGTGAAAGGGTACCAGTCTTGTCGGGGATTGGGAACCCTTCGCGAGAATGTCCAAAGTTTCAGCGGGATTTCCAAAATGTTGAGAGGAACTGGAAACATGTCAACCTTGGTTTTGAGAATCTCTCCCGGAGTTTGAGAGATTTGGACGTGAAAGGGTACCAGTCTTGTCGGGGATTGGGAACCCTTCGCCAGAATGTCCGAAGTTTCAGCGGGATTTCCAAAATGTTGAGAGGAACTCGAAACATGTCAACCTTGGTTTTGAGAATCTCTCCCGGAGTTTGAGAGATTTGGACGTGAAAGGGTACCAGTCTTGTCGGGGATTGGGAACCCTTCGCCAGAATGTCCAAAGTTTCAGCGGGATTTCCAAAATGTTGAAAGGAACTCGAAACATGTCAACCTTGGTTTTGAGAATCTCTCCCGGAGTTTGAGAGATTTGGACGTGAAAGGGTACCAGTCTTGTCGGGGATTGGGAACCCTTCGCGAGAATGTCCAAAGTTTCAGCGGGATTTCCAAAATGTTGAGAGGAACTCGAAACATGTCAACCTTGGTTTTGAGAATCTCTCCCGGAGTTTGAGAGATTTGGACGTGAAAGGGTACCAGTCTTGTCGGGGATTGGGAACCCTTCGCGAGAATGTCCAAAGTTTCAGCAAGATTTCCAAAATGTTGAAAGGAACTGGAAACATGTCAACCTCGGTTTTGAGAATCTCTCCCGGAGTTTGAAAGATTTGGACGTGAAAGGGTACCAGTCTTGTCGGGGATTGGGAACCCTTCGCCAGAATGACCAAAGTTTCAGCGGGATTTCCAAAATGTTGAAAGGAACTCGAAACATGTCAACCTCGGTTTTGAGAATCTCTCCCGGAGTTTGAGAGATTTGGACGTGAAAGGGTACCAGTCTTGTCGGGGATTGGGAGCCCTTCGTGAGAATGTCCAAAGTTTCAGCGGGATTTCCAAAATGTTGAGAGGAACTCGAAACATGTCAACCTTGGTTTTGAGAATCTCTCCCGGAGTTTGAGAGATTTGGACGTGAAAGGGTACCAGTCTTGTCGGGGATTGGGAACCCATCGCCAGAATGTCCAAAGTTTCAGCGGGATTTCCAAAATGTTGAGAGGAACTCGAAACATGTCAACCTTGGTTTTGAGAATCTCTCCCGGAGTTTGAGAGATTTGGACGTGAAAGGGTACCAGTCTTGTCGGGGATTGGGAACCCTTCGCCAGAATGTCCAAAGTTTCAGCGGGATTTCCAAAATGTTGAAAGGAACTCGAAACATGTCAACCTTGGTTTTGAGAATCTCTCCCGGAGTTTGAGAGATTTGGACGTGAAAGGGTACCAGTCTTGTCGGGGATTTGGAACCCTTCGCCAGAATGTCCAAAGTTTCAGCGGGATTTCCAAAATGTTGAGAGGAACTCGAAACATGTCAACCTTGGTTTTGAGAATCTCTCCCGGAGTTTGAGAGATTTGGACGTGAAAGGGTACCAGTCTTGTCGGGGATTGGGAACCCTTCGCGAGAATGTCCAAAGTTTCAGCGGGATTTCCAAAATGTTGAAAGGAACTCGAAACATGTCAACCACGGTTTTGAGAATCTCTCCCGGAATTTGAGAGATTTGGACGTGAAAGGGTACCAGTCTTGTCGGGGATTGGGAACCCTTCGCCAGAATGTCCAAAGTTTCAGCGGGATTTCCAAAATGTTGAGAGGAACTCGAAACATGTCAACCTTGGTTTTGAGAATCTCTCCCGGAGTTTGAGAGATTTGGACGTGAAAGGGTAACCAATCTTGTCGGGGATTGGGAACCCTTCGCCAGAATGACCAAAGTTTCAGCGGGATTTCTAAAATGTTGAGAGGAACTCGAAACATGTCAACCTTGGTTTTGAGAATCTCTCCCGGAGTTTGAGAGATTGGGACGTGAAAGGGTACAAGTCTTGTCGGGGATTTGGAACCCTTCGCCAGAATGTCCAAAGTTTCAGCGGGATTTCCAAAATGTTGAGAGGAACTCGAAACATGTCAGCCTTGGTTTTGAGAATCTCTCCCGGAGTTTGAGAGATTTGGACGTGAAAGGGTACCAGTCTTGTCGGGGATTGGGAACCCTTCGCCAGAATGTCCAAAGTTTCAGCGGGATTTCCAAAATGTTGAAAGGAACTCGAAACATGTCAGCCTCGGTTTTGAGAATCTCTCCCGGAGTTTGAGAGATTTGGACGTGAAAGGGTACCAGTCTTGTCGGGGATTGGGAACCCTTCGCGAGAATGTCCAAAGTTTCAGCGGGATTTCCAAAATGTTGAGAGGAACTCGAAACATGTCAACCTTGGTTTTGAGAATCTCTCCCGGAGTTTGAGAGATTTGGACGTGAAAGTGTACCAGTCTTGTCGGGGATTGGGAACCCTTAGCGAGAATGTCCAAAGTTTCAGCGGGATTTCCATAATGTTGAAAGGAACTGGAAACATGTCAACCTCGGTTTTGAGAATCTCTCCCGGAGTTTGAAAGATTTGGACGTGAAAGGGTACCAGTCTTGTCGGGGATTGGGAACCCTTCGCCAGAATGACCAAAGTTTCAGCGGGATTTCTAAAATGTTGAAAGGAACTTGAAACATGTCAACCTTGGTTTTGAGAATCTCTCCCGGAGTTTGAGAGATTTGGACGTGAAAGGGTACCAGTCTTGTCGGGGATTGGGAACCCTTCGCCAGAATGTCCAAAGTTTCAGCGGGATTTCCAAAATGTTGAAAGGAACTCGAAACATGTCAACCTTGGTTTTGAGAATCTCTCCCGGAGTTTGAGAGATTTGGACGTGAAAGGGTACCAGTCTTGTCGGGGATTGGGAGCCCTTCGTGAGAATGTCCAAAGTTTCAGCGGGATTTCCAAAATGTTGAGAGGAACTCGAAACATGTCAACCTTGGTTTTGAGAATCTCTCCCGGAGTTTGAGAGATTTGGACGTGAAAGGGTACCAGTCTTGTCGGGGATTTGGAACCCTTCGCGAGAATGTCCAAAGTTTCAGCGGGATTTCCAAAATTTTGAAAGGAACTGGAAACATGTCAACCTCGGTTTTGAGAATCTCTCCCGGAGTTTGAAAGATTTGGACGTGAAAGGGTACCAGTCTTGTCGGGGATTGGGAACCCTTCACCAGAATGACCAAAGTTTCAGCGGGATTTCTAAAATGTTGAAAGGAATTCGAAGCATGTCAACCTTGGTTTTGAGAATCTCTCCCGGAGTTTGAGAGATTTGGACGTGAAAGGGTACCAGTCTTGTCGGGGATTGGGAACCCTTCGCGAGAATGTCCAAAGTTTCAGCGGGATTTCCAAAATGTTGAAAGGAACTCGAAACATGTCAACCTTGGTTTTGAGAATCTCTCCCGGAGTTTGAGAGATTTGGACGTGAAAGGGTACCAGTCTTGTCGGGGATTGGGAGCCCTTCGTGAGAATGTCCAAAGTTTCAGCGGGATTTCCAAAATGTTGAGAGGAACTCGAAACATGTCAACCTCGGTTTTGAGAATCTCTCCCGGAGTTTGAGAGATTTGGACGTGAAAGGGTACCAGTCTTGTCGGGGATTGGGAACCCTTTGCGAGAATGTCCAAAGTTTCAGCGGGATTTCCAAAATGTTGAAAGGAACTCGAAACATGTCAACCTCGGTTTTGCGAATCTCTCCCGGAGTTTGAGAGATTTGTACTTGAAAGGGTACCAGTCTTGTCCGGGGTTGGGAACCCTTCGCGAGAATGACCAGAGTTTCAGCGGGAGTTCTGAAATGTTGAAAGGAACTCGAAACATGTCAACCTTGGTTTTGAGAATCTCTCCCGGAGTGTGAGAGATTTGGACGTGAAAGGGTACCAGTCTTGTCGGGGATTGGGAACCCTTCGCCAGAATGTCCAAAGTTTCAGCGGGATTTCCAAAATGTTGAAAGGAACTCGAAACATGTCAACCTTGGTTTTGAGAATCTCTCCCGGAGTTTGAGAGATTTGGACGTGAAAGGGTACCAGTCTTGTCGGGGATTGGGAACCCTTCGCCAGAATGTCCAAAGTTTCAGCGGGATTTCCAAAATGTTGAAAGGAACTCGAAACATGTCAACCTTGGTTTTGAGAATCTCTCCCGGAGTTTGAGAGATTTGGACGTGAAAGGGTACCAGTCTTGTCGGGGATTGGGAACCCTTCGCCAGAATGTCCAAAGTTTCAGCGGGATTTCCAAAATGTTGAGAGGAACTCGAAACATGTCAGCCTTGGTTTTGAGAATCTCTCCCGGAGTTTGAGAGATTTGGACGTGAAAGGGTACCAGTCTTGTCGGGGATTGGGAACCCTTCGCGAGAATGTCCAAAGTTTCAGCGGGATTTCCAAAATGTTGAGAGGAACTCGAAACATGTCAACCTTGGTTTTGAGAATCTCTCCCGGAGTTTGAGAGATTTGGACGTGAAAGGGTACCAGTCTTGTCGGGGATTGGGAACCCATCGCCAGAATGTCCAAAGTTTCAGCGGGATTTCCAAAATGTTGAAAGGAACTGGAAACATGTCAACCTCGGTTTTGAGAATCTCTCCCGGAGTTTGAAAGATTTGGACGTGAAAGGGTACCAGTCTTGTCGGGGATTGGGAACCCTTCGCCAGAATGACCAAAGTTTCAGCGGGATTTCTAAAATGTTGAAAGGAACTCGAAACATGTCAACCTTGGTTTTGAGAATCTCTCCCGGAGTTTGAGAGATTTGGACGTGAAAGGGTACCAGTCTTGTCGGGGATTTGGAACCCTTCGCCAGAATGTCCAAAGTTTCAGCGGGATTTCCAAAATGTTGAGAGGAACTCGAAACATGTCAACCTTGGTTTTGAGAATCTCTCCCGGAGTTTGAGAGATTTGGACGTGAAAGGGTACCAGTCTTGTCGGGGATTGGGAACCCTTCGCCAGAATGTCCAAAGTTTCAGCGGGATTTCCAAAATGTTGAGAGGAACTCGAAACATGTCAACCTTGGTTTTGAGAATCTCTCCCGGAGTTTGAGAGATTTGGACGTGAAAGGGTACCAGTCTTGTCGGGGATTGGGAACCCTTCGCCAGAATGTCCAAAGTTTCAGCGGGATTTCCAAAATGTTGAGAGGAACTCGAAACATGTCAACCTTGGTTTTGAGAATCTCTCCCGGAGTTTGAGAGATTTGGACGTGAAAGGGTACCAGTCTTGTCGGGGATTGGGAACCCTTCGCCAGAATGTCCAAAGTTTCAGCGGGATTTCCAAAATGTTGAGAGGAACTCGAAACATGTCAACCTTGGTTTTGAGAATCTCTCCCGGAGTTTGAGAGATTTGGACGTGAAAGGGTACCAGTCTTGTCGGGGATTGGGAACCCTTCGCCAGAATGTCCGAAGTTTCAGCGGGATTTCCAAAATGTTGAGAGGAACTCGAAACATGTCAACCTCGGTTTTGAGAATCTCTCCCGGAGTCTGAGAGATTTGACGTGAAAGGGTACCAGTCTTGTCGGGGATTGGGAACCCTTCGCCAGAATGTCCAAATTTTCAGCGGGATTTCCAAAATGTTGAAAGGAACTCGAAACATGTCAACCTTGGTTTTGAGAATCTCTCCCGGAGTTTGAGAGATTTGGACGTGAAAGGGTACCAGTCTTGTCGGGGATTGGGAACCCTTCGCCAGAATGTCCAAAGTTTCAGCGGGATTTCCAAAATGTTGAAAGGAACTCGAAACATGTCAACCTTGGTTTTGAGAATCTCTCCCGGAGTTTGAGAGATTTGGACGTGAAAGGGTACCAGTCTTGTCGGGGATTTGGAACCCTTCGCCAGAATGTCCAAAGTTTCAGCGGGATTTCCAAAATGTTGAGAGGAACTCGAAACATGTCAGCTATGGTTTTGAGAATCTCTCCCGGAGATTGAGAGATTTGGACGTGAAAGGGTACCAGTCTTGTCGGGGATTGGGAACCCTTCGCGAGAATGTCCAAAGTTTCAGCGGGATTTCCAAAATGTTGAGAGGAACTCGAAACATGTCAACCTTGGTTTTGAGAATCTCTCCCGGAGTTTGAGAGATTTGGACGTGAAAGGGTACCAGTCTTGTCGGGGATTGGGAACCCTTCGCGAGAATGTCCAAAGTTTCAGCGGGATTTCCAAAATGTTGAAAGGAACTGGAAACATGTCAACCTCGGTTTTGAGAATCTCTCCCGGAGTCTGAGAGATTTGGACATGAAAGGGTACCAGTCTTGTCGGGGATTGGGAACCCTTCGCCAGAATGTCCAAAGTTTCAGCGGGATTTCCAAAATGTTGAAAGGAACTCGAAACATGTCAACCTTGGTTTTGAGAATCTCTCCCGGAGTTTGAGAGATTTGGACGTGAAAGGGTACCAGTCTTGTCGGGGATTGGGAACCCTTCGCCAGAATGTCCAAAGTTTCAGCGGGATTTCCAAAATGTTGAAAGGAACTCGAAACATGTCAACCTTGGTTTTGAGAATCTCTCCCGGAGTTTGAGAGATTTGGACGTGAAAGGGTACCAGTCTTGTCGGGGATTTGGAACCCTTCGCCAGAATGTCCAAAGTTTCAGCGGGATTTCCAAAATGTTGAGAGGAACTCGAAACATGTCAGCTATGGTTTTGAGAATCTCTCCCGGAGATTGAGAGATTTGGACGTGAAAGTGTACCAGTCTTGTCGGGGATTGGGAACCCTTCGCGAGAATGTCCAAAGTTTCAGCGGGATTTCCAAAATGTTGAGAGGAACTCGAAACATGTCAACCTTGGTTTTGAGAATCTCTCCCGGAGTTTGAGTGATTTGGACGTGAAAGGGTACCAGTCTTGTCGGGGATTGGGAACCCTTCGCGAGAATGTCCAAAGTTTCAGCGGGATTTCCAAAATGTTGAAAGGAACTCGAAACATGTCAACCTCGGTTTTGAGAATCTCTCCCGGAGTTTGAAAGATTTGGACGTGAAAGGGTACCAGTCTTGTCGGGGATTGGGAACCCTTCGCCAGAATGACCAAAGTTTCAGCGGGATTTCCAAAATGTTGAAAGGAACTCGAAACATGTCAACCTCGGTTTTGAGAATCTCTCCCGGAGTTTGAGAGATTTGGACGTGAAAGGGTACCAGTCTTGTCGGGGATTGGGAGCCCTTCGTGAGAATGTCCAAAGTTTCAGCGGGATTTCCAAAATGTTGAGAGGAACTCGAAACATGTCAACCTTGGTTTTGAGAATCTCTCCCGGAGTTTGAGAGATTTGGACGTGAAAGGGTACCAGTCTTGTCGGGGATTGGGAACCCTTCGCCAGAATGTCCAAAGTTTCAGCGGGATTTCCAAAATGTTGAAAGGAACTCGAAACATGTCAACCTTGGTTTTGAGAATCTCTCCCGGAGTTTGAGAGATTTGGACGTGAAAGGGTACCAGTCTTGTCGGGGATTTGGAACCCTTCGCCAGAATGTCCAAAGTTTCAGCGGGATTTCCAAAATGTTGAGAGGAACTCGAAACATGTCAGCTATGGTTTTGAGAATCTCTCCCGGAGATTGAGAGATTTGGACGTGAAAGGGTACCAGTCTTGTCGGGGATTGGGAACCCTTCGCGAGAATGTCCAAAGTTTCAGCGGGATTTCCAAAATGTTGAGAGGAACTCGAAACATGTCAACCTTGGTTTTGAGAATCTCTCCCGGAGTTTGAGAGATTTGGACGTGAAAGGGTACCAGTCTTGTCGGGGATTGGGAACCCTTCGCGAGAATGTCCAAAGTTTCAGCGGGATTTCCAAAATGTTGAAAGGAACTGGAAACATGTCAACCTCGGTTTTGAGAATCTCTCCCGGAGTCTGAGAGATTTGGACATGAAAGGGTACCAGTCTTGTCGGGGATTGGGAACCCTTCGCCAGAATGTCCGAAGTTTCAGCGGGATTTCCAAAATGTTGAAAGGAACTCGAAACATGTCAACCTTGGTTTTGAGAATCTCTCCCGGAGTTTGAGAGATTTGGACGTGAAAGGGTACCAGTCTTGTCGGGGATTGGGAACCCTTCGCCAGAATGTCCAAAGTTTCAGCGGGATTTCCAAAATGTTGAAAGGAACTCGAAACATGTCAACCTTGGTTTTGAGAATCTCTCCCGGAGTTTGAGAGATTTGGACGTGAAAGGGTACCAGTCTTGTCGGGGATTTGGAACCCTTCGCCAGAATGTCCAAAGTTTCAGCGGGATTTCCAAAATGTTGAGAGGAACTCGAAACATGTCAGCTATGGTTTTGAGAATCTCTCCCGGAGATTGAGAGATTTGGACGTGAAAGGGTACCAGTCTTGTCGGGGATTGGGAACCCTTCGCGAGAATGTCCAAAGTTTCAGCGGGATTTCCAAAATGTTGAGAGGAACTCGAAACATGTCAACCTTGGTTTTGAGAATCTCTCCCGGAGTTTGAGAGATTTGGACGTGAAAGGGTACCAGTCTTGTCGGGGATTGGGAACCCTTCGCGAGAATGTCCAAAGTTTCAGCGGGATTTCCAAAATGTTGAAAGGAACTCGAAACATGTCAACCTCGGTTTTGAGAATCTCTCCCGGAGTTTGAAAGATTTGGACGTGAAAGGGTACCAGTCTTGTCGGGGATTGGGAACCCTTCGCCAGAATGACCAAAGTTTCAGCGGGATTTCCAAAATGTTGAAAGGAACTCGAAACATGTCAACCTCGGTTTTGAGAATCTCTCCCGGAGTTTGAGAGATTTGGACGTGAAAGGGTACCAGTCTTGTCGGGGATTGGGAGCCCTTCGTGAGAATGTCCAAAGTTTCAGCGGGATTTCCAAAATGTTGAGAGGAACTCGAAACATGTCAACCTTGGTTTTGAGAATCTCTCCCGGAGTTTGAGAGATTTGGACGTGAAAGGGTACCAGTCTTGTCGGGGATTGGGAACCCATCGCCAGAATGTCCAAAGTTTCAGCGGGATTTCCAAAATGTTGAGAGGAACTCGAAACATGTCAACCTTGGTTTTGAGAATCTCTCCCGGAGTTTGAGAGATTTGGACGTGAAAGGGTACCAGTCTTGTCGGGGATTGGGAACCCTTCGCCAGAATGTCCAAAGTTTCAGCGGGATTTCCAAAATGTTGAAAGGAACTCGAAACATGTCAACCTTGGTTTTGAGAATCTCTCCCGGAGTTTGAGAGATTTGGACGTGAAAGGGTACCAGTCTTGTCGGGGATTGGGAACCCTTCGCCAGAATGTCCAAAGTTTCAGCGGGATTTCCAAAATGTTGAGAGGAACTCGAAACATGTCAACCTTGGTTTTGAGAATCTCTCCCGGAGTTTGAGAGATTTGGACGTGAAAGGGTACCAGTCTTGTCGGGGATTGGGAACCCTTCGCGAGAATGTCCAAAGTTTCAGCGGGATTTCCAAAATGTTGAAAGGAACTCGAAACATGTCAACCTTGGTTTTGAGAATCTCTCCCGGAGTTTGAGAGATTTGGACGTGAAAGGGTACCAGTCTTGTCGGGGATTGGGAACCCTTCGCCAGAATGTCCAAAGTTTCAGCGGGATTTCCAAAATGTTGAGAGGAACTCGAAACATGTCAACCTTGGTTTTGAGAATCTCTCCCGGAGTTTGAGAGATTTGGACGTGAAAGGGTACCAGTCTTGTCGGGGATTGGGAACCCTTCGCGAGAATGTCCAAAGTTTCAGCGGGATTTCCAAAATGTTGAAAGGAACTCGAAACATGTCAACCTCGGTTTTGAGAATCTCTCCCGGAGTTTGAAAGATTTGGACGTGAAACGGTACCAGTCTTGTCGGGGATTGGGAACCCTTCGCCAGAATGACCAAAGTTTCAGCGGGCTTTCCAAAATGTTGAAAGGAACTCGAAACATGTCAACCTCGGTTTTGAGAATCTCTCCCGGAGTTTGAGAGATTTGGACGTGAAAGGGTACCAGTCTTGTCGGGGATTGGGAGCCCTTCGTGAGAATGTCCAAAGTTTCAGCGGGATTTCCAAAATGTTGAGAGGAACTCGAAACATGTCAACCTTGGTTTTGAGAATCTCTCCCGGAGTTTGAGAGATTTGGACGTGAAAGGGTACCAGTCTTGTCGGGGATTGGGAACCCTTCGCCAGAATGTCCAAAGTTTCAGCGGGATTTCCAAAATGTTGAAAGGAACTCGAAACATGTCAACCTTGGTTTTGAGAATCTCTCCCGGAGTTTGAGAGATTTGGACGTGAAAGGGTACCAGTCTTGTCGGGGATTTGGAACCCTTCGCCAGAATGTCCAAAGTTTCAGCGGGATTTCCAAAATGTTGAGAGGAACTCGAAACATGTCAGCTATGGTTTTGAGAATCTCTCCCGGAGATTGAGAGATTTGGACGTGAAAGGGTACCAGTCTTGTCGGGGATTGGGAACCCTTCGCGAGAATGTCCAAAGTTTCAGCGGGATTTCCAAAATGTTGAGAGGAACTCGAAACATGTCAACCTTGGTTTTGAGAATCTCTCCCGGAGTTTGAGAGATTTGGACGTGAAAGGGTACCAGTCTTGTCGGGGATTGGGAACCCTTCGCGAGAATGTCCAAAGTTTCAGCGGGATTTCCAAAATGTTGAAAGGAACTGGAAACATGTCAACCTCGGTTTTGAGAATCTCTCCCGGAGTCTGAGAGATTTGGACATGAAAGGGTACCAGTCTTGTCGGGGATTGGGAACCCTTCGCCAGAATGTCCAAAGTTTCAGCGGGATTTCCAAAATGTTGAAAGGAACTCGAAACATGTCAACCTTGGTTTTGAGAATCTCTCCCGGAGTTTGAGAGATTTGGACGTGAAAGGGTACCAGTCTTGTCGGGGATTGGGAACCCTTCGCCAGAATGTCCAAAGTTTCAGCGGGATTTCCAAAATGTTGAAAGGAACTCGAAACATGTCAACCTTGGTTTTGAGAATCTCTCCCGGAGTTTGAGAGATTTGGACGTGAAAGGGTACCAGTCTTGTCGGGGATTTGGAACCCTTCGCCAGAATGTCCAAAGTTTCAGCGGGATTTCCAAAATGTTGAGAGGAACTCGAAACATGTCAGCTATGGTTTTGAGAATCTCTCCCGGAGATTGAGAGATTTGGACGTGAAAGGGTACCAGTCTTGTCGGGGATTGGGAACCCTTCGCGAGAATGTCCAAAGTTTCAGCGGGATTTCCAAAATGTTGAGAGGAACTCGAAACATGTCAACCTTGGTTTTGAGAATCTCTCCCGGAGTTTGAGAGATTTGGACGTGAAAGGGTACCAGTCTTGTCGGGGATTGGGAACCCTTCGCGAGAATGTCCAAAGTTTCAGCGGGATTTCCAAAATGTTGAAAGGAACTCGAAACATGTCAACCTCGGTTTTGAGAATCTCTCCCGGAGTTTGAAAGATTTGGACGTGAAAGGGTACCAGTCTTGTCGGGGATTGGGAACCCTTCGCCAGAATGACCAAAGTTTCAGCGGGATTTCCAAAATGTTGAAAGGAACTCGAAACATGTCAACCTCGGTTTTGAGAATCTCTCCCGGAGTTTGAGAGATTTGGACGTGAAAGGGTACCAGTCTTGTCGGGGATTGGGAGCCCTTCGTGAGAATGTCCAAAGTTTCAGCGGGATTTCCAAAATGTTGAGAGGAACTCGAAACATGTCAACCTTGGTTTTGAGAATCTCTCCCGGAGTTTGAGAGATTTGGACGTGAAAGGGTACCAGTCTTGTCGGGGATTGGGAACCCATCGCCAGAATGTCCAAAGTTTCAGCGGGATTTCCAAAATGTTGAGAGGAACTCGAAACATGTCAACCTTGGTTTTGAGAATCTCTCCCGGAGTTTGAGAGATTTGGACGTGAAAGGGTACCAGTCTTGTCGGGGATTGGGAACCCTTCGCCAGAATGTCCAAAGTTTCAGCGGGATTTCCAAAATGTTGAAAGGAACTCGAAACATGTCAACCTTGGTTTTGAGAATCTCTCCCGGAGTTTGAGAGATTTGGACGTGAAAGGGTACCAGTCTTGTCGGGGATTGGGAACCCTTCGCCAGAATGTCCAAAGTTTCAGCGGGATTTCCAAAATGTTGAGAGGAACTCGAAACATGTCAACCTTGGTTTTGAGAATCTCTCCCGGAGTTTGAGAGATTTGGACGTGAAAGGGTACCAGTCTTGTCGGGGATTGGGAACCCTTCGCGAGAATGTCCAAAGTTTCAGCGGGATTTCCAAAATGTTGAAAGGAACTCGAAACATGTCAACCTTGGTTTTGAGAATCTCTCCCGGAGTTTGAGAGATTTGGACGTGAAAGGGTACCAGTCTTGTCGGGGATTGGGAACCCTTCGCCAGAATGTCCAAAGTTTCAGCGGGATTTCCAAAATGTTGAGAGGAACTCGAAACATGTCAACCTTGGTTTTGAGAATCTCTCCCGGAGTTTGAGAGATTTGGACGTGAAAGGGTACCAGTCTTGTCGGGGATTGGGAACCCTTCGCCAGAATGTCCAAAGTTTCAGCGGGATTTCCAAAATGTTGAAAGGAACTCGAAACATGTCAACCTTGGTTTTGAGAATCTCTCCCGGAGTTTGAGAGATTTGGACGTGAAAGGGTACCAGTCTTGTCGGGGATTTGGAACCCTTCGCCAGAATGTCCAAAGTTTCAGCGGGATTTCCAAAATGTTGAGTGGAACTCGAAACATGTCAGCCTTGGTTTTGAGAATCTCTCCCGGAGTTTGAGAGATTTGGACGTGAAAGGGTACCAGTCTTGTCGGGGATTGGGAACCCTTCGCGAGAATGTCCAAAGTTTCAGCGGGATTTCCAAAATGTTGAAAGGAACTCGAAACATGTCAACCTTGGTTTTGAGAATCTCTCCCGGAGTTTGAGAGATTTGGACGTGAAAGGGTACCAGTCTTGTCGGGGATTTGGAACCCTTCGCGAGAATGTCCAAAGTTTCAGCGGGATTTCCAAAATGTTGAAAGGAACTCGAAACATGTCAGCCTTGGTTTTGAGAATCTCTCCCGGAGTTTGAGAGATTTGGACGTGAAAGGGTACCAATCTTGTCGGGGATTGGGAACCCTTCGCGAGAATGTCCAAAGTTTCAGCGGGATTTCCAAAATGTTGAAAGGAACTCGAAACATGTCAACCTTGGTTTTGAGAATCTCTCCCGGAGTTTGAGAGATTTGGACGTGAAAGGGTAACCAGTCTTGTCGGGGATTGGGAACCCTTCGCCAGAATGACCAAAGTTTCAGCGGGATTTCTAAAATGTTGAGAGGAACTCGAAACATGTCAACCTTGGTTTTGAGAATCTCTCCCGGAGTTTGAGAGATTGGGACGTGAAAGGGTACAAGTCTTGTCGGGGATTTGGAACCCTTCGCCAGAATGTCCAAAGTTTCAGCGGGATTTCCAAAATGTTGAGAGGAACTCGAAACATGTCAGCCTTGGTTTTGAGAATCTCTCCCGGAGTTTGAGAGATTTGGACGTGAAAGGGTACCAGTCTTGTCGGGGATTGGGAACCCTTCGCCAGAATGTCCAAAGTTTCAGCGGGATTTCCAAAATGTTGAAAGGAACTCGAAACATGTCAACCTCGGTTTTGAGAATCTCTCCCGGAGTTTGAGAGATTTGGACGTGAAAGGGTACCAGTCTTGTCGGGGATTGGGAACCCTTCGCGAGAATGTCCAAAGTTTCAGCGGGATTTCCAAAATGTTGAGAGGAACTCGAAACATGTCAACCTTGGTTTTGAGAATCTCTCCCGGAGTTTGAGAGATTTGGACGTGAAAGGGTACCAGTCTTGTCGGGGATTGGGAACCCTTCGCGAGAATGTCCAAAGTTTCAGCGGGATTTCCAAAATTTTGAAAGGAACTGGAAACATGTCAACCTCGGTTTTGAGAATCTCTCCCGGAGTTTGAAAGATTTGGACGTGAAAGGGTACCAGTCTTGTCGGGGATTGGGAACCCTTTGCCAGAATGACCAAAGTTTCAGCGGGATTTCTAAAATGTTGAAAGGAACTCGAAACATGTCAACCTTGGTTTTGAGAATCTCTCCCGGAGTTTGAGAGATTTGGACGTGAAAGGGTACCAGTCTTGTCGGGGATTGGGAACCCTTCGCCAGAATGTCCAAAGTTTCAGCGGGATTTCCAAAATGTTGAAAGGAACTCGAAACATGTCAACCTCGGTTTTGCGAATCTCTCCCGGAGTTTGAGAGATTTGGACGTGAAAGGGTACCAGTCTTGTCGGGGATTGGGAGCCCTTCGTGAGAATGTCCAAAGTTTCAGCGGGATTTCCAAAATGTTGAGAGGAACTCGAAACATGTCAACCTTGGTTTTGAGAATCTCTCCCGGAGTTTGAGAGATTTGGACGTGAAAGGGTACCAGTCTTGTCGGGGATTGGGAACCCTTCGCCAGAATGTCCAAAGTTTCAGCGGGATTTCCAAAATGTTGAAAGGAACTCGAAACATGTCAACCTCGGTTTTGAGAATCTCTCCCGGAGTTTGAAAGATTTGGACGTGAAAGGGTACCAGTCTTGTCGGGGATTGGGAACCCTTCGCGAGAATGTCCAAAGTTTCAGCGGGATTTCTAAAATGTTGAAAGGAACTCGAAACATGTCAACCTTGGTTTTGAGAATCTCTCCCGGAGTTTGAGAGATTTGGACGTGAAAGGGTACCAGTCTTGTCGGGGATTGGGAACCCTTCGCGAGAATGTCCAAAGTTTCAGCGGGATTTCCAAAATGTTGAGAGGAACTCGAAACATGTCAACCTTGGTTTTGAGAATCTCTCCCGGAGTTTGAGAGATTTGGACGTGAAAGGGTACCAGTCTTGTCGGGGATTGGGAGCCCTTCGTGAGAATGTCCAAAGTTTCAGCGGGATTTCCAAAATGTTGAGAGGAACTCGAAACATGTCAACCTCGGTTTTGAGAATCTCTCCCGGAGTTTGAGAGATTTGGACGTGAAAGGGTACCAGTCTTGTCGGGGATTGGGAACCCTTTGCGAGAATGTCCAAAGTTTCAGCGGGATTTCCAAAATGTTGAAAGGAACTCGAAACATGTCAACCTCGGTTTTGAGAATCTCTCCCGGAGTTTGAGAGATTTGTACTTGAAAGGGTACCAGTCTTGTCCGGGGTTGGGAACCCTTCGCGAGAATGACCAGAGTTTCAGCGGGATTTCTAAAATGTTGAGAGGAACTCGAAACATGTCAACCTTGGTTTTGAGAATCTCTCCCGGAGTTTGAGAGATTTGGACGTGAAAGGGTACCAGTCTTGTCGGGGATTGGGAACCCTTCGCCAGAATGTCCAAAGTTTCAGCGGGATTTCCAAAATGTTGAGAGGAACTCGAAACATGTCAACCTCGGTTTTGAGAATCTCTCCCGGAGTTTGAGAGATTTGGACGTGAAAGGGTACCAGTCTTGTCCGGGGTTGGGAACCCTTCGCGAGAATGACCAAAGTTTCAGCGGGATTTCTAAAATGTTGAAAGGAACTCGAAACATGTCAACCTTGGTTTTGAGAATCTCTCCCGGAGTTTGAGAGATTTGGACGTGAAAGGGTACCAGTCTTGTCGGGGATTTGGAACCCTTCGCCAGAATGTCCAAAGTTTCAGCGGGATTTCCAAAATGTTGAGAGGAACTCGAAACATGTCAGCCTTGGTTTTGAGAATCTCTCCCGGAGTTTGAGAGATTTGGACGTGAAAGGGTACCAATCTTGTCGGGGATTGGGAACCCTTCGCGAGAATGTCCAAAGTTTCAGCGGGATTTCCAAAATGTTGAGAGGAACTCGAAACATGTCAACCTCGGTTTTGAGAATCTCTCCCGGAGTTTGAAAGATTTGGACGTGAAAGGGTACCAGTCTTGTCGGGGATTGGGAACCCTTCGCCAGAATGACCAAAGTTTCAGCGGGATTTCTAAAATGTTGAAAGGAACTCGAAACATGTCAACCTTGGTTTTGAGAATCTCTCCCGGAGTTTGAGAGATTTGGACGTGAAAGGGTACCAGTCTCTTCGGGGATCGGGAACCCTTCGCCAGAATGTCCAAAGTTTCAGCGGGATTTCCAAAATGTTGAAAGGAACTCGAAACATGTCAACCTCGGTTTTGAGAATCTCTCCCGGAGTTTGAGAGATTTGGACGTGAAAGGGTACCAGTCTTGTCGGGGATTGGGAACCCTTCGCCAGAATGTCCAAAGTTTCAGCGGGATATCCAAAATGTTGAGAGGAACTCGAAACATGTCAACCTTGGTTTTGAGAATCTCTCCCGGAGTTTGAGAGATTTGGACCTGAAACGTTACCAGTCTTGTCGGGGATTGGGAACCCTTCGCCAGAATGTCCAAAGTTTCAGCGGGATTTCCAAAATGTTGAGAGGAACTCGAAACATGTCAACCTGGGTTTTGAGAATCTCTCCCGGAGTTTGAGAGATTTGGACGTGAAACGGTACCAGTCTTGTCGGGGATTGGGAACCCTTCGCGAGAATGTCCAAAGTTTCAGCGGGATTTCCAAAATGTTGAGAGGAACTCGAAACATGTCAGCCTTGGTTTTGAGAATCTCTCCCGGAGTTTGAGAGATTTGGACGTGAAAGGGTACCAGTCTTGTCGGGGATTGGGAACCCTTCGCCAGAATGTCCAAAGTTTCAGCGGGATTTCCAAAATGTTGAAAGGAACTCGAAACATGTCAACCTCGGTTTTGCGAATCTCTCCCGGAGTTTGAGAGATTTGGACGTGAAAGGGTACCAGTCTTGTCGGGGATTGGGAGCCCTTCGTGAGAATGTCCAAAGTTTCAGCGGGATTTCCAAAATGTTGAGAGGAACTCGAAACATGTCAACCTTGGTTTTGAGAATCTCTCCCGGAGTTTGAGAGATTTGGACGTGAAAGGGTACCAGTCTTGTCGGGGATTGGGAACCCATCGCCAGAATGTCCAAAGTTTCAGCGGGATTTCCAAAATGTTGAAAGGAACTGGAAACATGTCAACCTCGGTTTTGAGAATCTCTCCCGGAGTTTGAAAGATTTGGACGTGAAAGGGTACCAGTCTTGTCGGGGATTGGGAACCCTTCGCCAGAATGTCCAAAGTTTCAGCGGGATTTCCAAAATGTTGAAAGGAACTGGAAACATGTCAACCTCGGTTTTGAGAATCTCTCCCGGAGTTTGAGAGATTTGGACGTGAAAGGGTACCAGTCTTGTCCGGGGTTGGGAACCCTTCGCGAGAATGACCAAAGTTTCAGCGGGATTTCTAAAATGTTGAAAGGAACTCGAAACATGTCAACCTTGGTTTTGAGAATCTCTCCCGGAGTTTGAGAGATTTGGACGTGAAAGGGTACCAGTCTTGTCGGGGATTTGGAACCCTTCGCCAGAATGTCCAAAGTTTCAGCGGGATTTCCAAAATGTTGAGAGGAACTCGAAACATGTCAACCTCGGTTTTGAGAATCTCTCCCGGAGTTTGAGAGATTTGGACGTGAAACGGTACCAGTCTTGTCGGGGATTGGGAACCCTTCGCCAGAATGTCCAAAGTTTCAGCGGGATTTCCAAAATGTTGAGAGGAACTCGAAACATGTCAGCCTTGGTTTTGAGAATCTCTCCCGGAGTTTGAGAGATTTGGACGTGAAAGGGTACCAGTCTTGTCGGGGATTGGGAACCCTTCGCCAGAATGTCCAAAGTTTCAGCGGGATTTCCAAAATGTTGAAAGGAACTCGAAACATATCAACCTCGGTTTTGCGAATCTCTCCCGGAGTTTGAGAGATTTGGACGTGAAAGGGTACCAGTCTTGTCGGGGATTGGGAGCCCTTCGTGAGAATGTCCAAAGTTTCAGCGGGATTTCCAAAATGTTGAGAGGAACTCGAAACATGTCAACCTTGGTTTTGAGAATCTCTCCCGGAGTGAGAGATTTGGACGTGAAACGGTACCAGTCTTGTCGGGGATTGGGAACCCATCGCCAGAATGTCCAAAGTTTCAGCGGGATTTCCAAAATGTTTAAAGGAACTGGAAACATGTCAACCTCGGTTTTGAGAATCTCTCCCGGAGTTTGAAAGATTTGGACGTGAAAGGGTACCAGTCTTGTCGGGGATTGGGAACCCTTCGCCAGAATGTCCAAAGTTTCAGCGGGATTTCCAAAATGTTGAAAGGAACTGGAAACATGTCAACCTCGGTTTTGAGAATCTCTCCCGGAGTTTGAAAGATTTGGACGTGAAAGGGTACCAGTCTTGTCGGGGATTGGGAACCCTTCGCCAGAATGACGAAAGTTTCAGCGGGATTTCTAAAATGTTGAAAGGAACTCGAAACATGTCAACCTTGGTTTTGAGAATCTCTCCCGGAGTTTGAGAGATTTGGACGTGAAAGGGTACCAGTCTTGTCGGGGATTTGGAACCCTTCGCGAGAATGTCCAAAGTTTCAGCGGGATTTCCAAAATGTTGAGAGGAACTCGAAACATGTCAGCCTTGGTTTTGAGAATCTCTCCCGGAGTTTGAGAGATTTGGACGTGAAAGGGTACCAGTCTTGTCGGGGATTGGGAACCCTTCGCCAGAATGTCCAAAGTTTCAGCGGTATTTCCAAAATGTTGAAAGGAACTCGAAACACGTCAACCTCGGTTTTGCGAATCTCTCCCGAAGTTTGAGAGATTTGGACGTGAAAGGGTACCAGTCTTGTCGGGGATTGGGAGCCCTTCGTGAGAATGTCCAAATTTTCAGCGGGATTTCCAAAATGTTGAGAGGAACTCGAAACATGTCAACCTTGGTTTTGAGAATCTCTCACGGAGTTTGAGAGATTTGGACGTGAAACGGTACCAGTCTTGTCGGGGATTGGGAACCCATCGCCAGAATGTCCAAAGTTTCAGCGGGATTTCCAAAATGTTGAAAGGAACTGGAAACATGTCAACCTCGGTTTTGAGAATCTCTCCCGGAGTTTGAAAGATTTGGACGTGAAAGGGTACCAGTCTTGTCCGGGGTTGGGAACCCTTCGCGAGAATGACCAAAGTTTCAGCGGGATTTCTAAAATGTTGAAAGGAACTCGAAACATGTCAACCTTGGTTTTGAGAATCTCTCCCGGAGTTTGAGAGATTTGGACGTGAAAGGGTACCAGTCTTGTCGGGGATTGGGAACCCTTCGCGAGAATGTCCAAAGTTTCAGCGGGATTTCCAAAATGTTAGAGGAACTCGAAACATGTCAACCTCGGTTTTGAGGATCTCTCCCGGAGTTTGAGAGATTTGGACGTGAAAGGGTACCAGTCTTGTCGGGGATTGGGAACCCTTCGCCAGAATGTCCAAAGTTTCAGCGGGATTTCCAAAATGTTGAAAGGAACTCGAAACATGTCAACCTTGGTTTTGAGAATCTCTCCCGGAGTTTGAGAGATTTGGACGTGAAAGGGTACCAGTCTTGTCGGGGATTGGGAACCCTTCGCGAGAATGTCCAAAGTTTCAGCGGGATTTCCAAAATGTTGAGAGGAACTCGAAACATGTCAACCTTGGTTTTGAGAATCTCTCCCGGAGTTTGAGAGATTTGGACCTGAAACGGTACCAGTCTTGTCGGGGATTGGGAACCCTTCGCCAGAATGTCCAAAGTTTCAGCGGGATTTCCAAAATGTTGAGAGGAACTCGAAACATGTCAACCTGGGTTTTGAGAATCTCTCCCGGAGTTTGAGAGATTTGGACGTGAAACGGTACCAGTCTTGTCGGGGATTGGGAACCCATCGCCAGAATGTCCAAAGTTTCAGCGGGATTTCCAAAATGTTGAAAGGAACTGGAAACATGTCAACCTCGGTTTTGAGAATCTCTCCCGGAGTTTGAAAGATTTGGACGTGAAAGGGTACCAGTCTTGTCGGGGATTGGGAACCCTTCGCCAGAATGACCAAAGTTTCAGCGGGATTTCTAAAATGTTGAGAGGAACTCGAAACATGTCAACCTTGGTTTTGAGAATCTCTCCCGGAGTTTGAGAGATTTGGACGTGAAAGGGTACCAGTCTTGTCGGGGATTGGGAACCCTTCGCCAGAATGTCCAAAGTTTCAGCGGGATTTCCAAAATGTTGAGAGGAACTCGAAACATGTCAGCCTTGGTTTTGAGAATCTCTCCCGGAGTTTGAGAGATTTGGACGTGAAAGGGTACCAGTCTTGTCGGGGATTGGGAACCCTTCGCCAGAATGTCCAAAGTTTCAGCGGGATTTCCAAAATGTTGAAAGGAACTCGAAACATGTCAACCTCGGTTTTGCGAATCTCTCCCGGAGTTTGAGAGATTTGGACGTGAAAGGGTACCAGTCTTGTCGGGGATTGGGAGCCCTTCGTGAGAATGTCCAAAGTTTCAGCGGGATTTCCAAAATGTTGAGAGGAACTCGAAACATGTCAACCTTGGTTTTGAGAATCTCTCCCGGAGTTTGAGAGATTTGGACGTGAAACGGTACCAGTCTTGTCGGGGATTGGGAACCCATCGCCAGAATGTCCAAAGTTTCAGCGGGATTTCCAAAATGTTGAAAGGAACTGGAAACATGTCAACCTCGGTTTTGAGAATCTCTCCCGGAGTTTGAGAGATTTGGACGTGAAAGGGTACCAGTCTTGTCGGGGATTGGGAACCCTTCGCCAGAATGACCAAAGTTTCTGCGGGATTTCTAAAATGTTGAAAGGAACTCGAAACATGTCAACCTTGGTTTTGAGAATCTCTCCCGGAGTTTGAGAGATTTGGACGTGAAAGGGTACCAGTCTTGTCGGGGATTGGGAACCCTTCGCCAGAATGACCAAAGTTTCAGCGGGATTTCTAAAATGTTGAAAGGAACTCGAAACATGTCAACCTTGGTTTTGAGAATCTCTCCCGGAGTTTGAGAGATTTGGACGTGAAAGGGTACCAGTCTTGTCGGGGATTGGGAACCCTTCGCCAGAATGTCCAAATTTCAGCGGGATTTCCAAAATGTTGAAAGGAACTCTAAACATGTCAACCTTGGTTTTGAGAATCTCTCCCGGAGTTTGAGAGATTTGGACGTGAAAGGGTACCAGTCTTGTCGGGGATTGGGAACCCTTCGCCAGAATGTCCAAAGTTTCAGCGGGATTTCCAAAATGTTGAGAGGAACTCGAAACATGTCAACCTGGGTTTTGAGAATCTCTCCCGGAGTTTGAGAGATTTGGACGTGAAAGGGTACCAGTCTTGTCGGGGATTGGGAACCCATCGCCAGAATGTCCAAAGTTTCAGCGGGATTTCCAAAATGTTGAAAGGAACTGGAAACATGTCAACCTCGGTTTTGAGAATCTCTCCCGGAGTTTGAAAGATTTGGACGTGAAAGGGTACCAGTCTTGTCGGGGATTGGGAACCCTTCGCCAGAATGTCCGAAGTTTCAGCGGGATTTCCAAAATGTTGAGTGGAACTCGAAACATGTCAACCTCGGTTTTGAGAATCTCTCCCGGAGTTTGAGAGATTTGGACGTGAAAGGGTACCAGTCTTGTCGGGGATTGGGAACCCTTTGCCAGAATGTCCAAAGTTTCAGCGGGATTTCCAAAATGTTGAAAGGAACTCGAAACATGTCAACCTTGGTTTTGAGAATCTCTCCCGGAGTTTGAGAGATTTGGACGTGAAAGGGTACCAGTCTTGTCGGGGATTGGGAACCCTTCGCCAGAATGTCCAAAGTTTCAGCGGGATTTCCAAAATGTTGAAAGGAACTCGAAACATGTCAACCTTGGTTTTGAGAATCTCTCCCGGAGTTTGAGAGATTTGGACGTGAAAGGGTACCAGTCTTGTCGGGGATTTGGAACCCTTCGCCAGAATGTCCAAAGTTTCAGCGGGATTTCCAAAATGTTGAGAGGAACTCGAAACATGTCAGCTATGGTTTTGAGAATCTCTCCCGGAGTTTGAGAGATTTGGACGTGAAAGGGTACCAGTCTTGTCGGGGATTGGGAACCCTTCGCGAGAATGTCCAAAGTTTCAGCGGGATTTCCAAAATGTTGAGAGGAACTCGAAACATGTCAACCTTGGTTTTGAGAATCTCTCCCGGAGTTTGAGAGATTTGGACGTGAAAGGGTACCAGTCTTGTCGGGGATTGGGAACCCTTCGCGAGAATGTCCAAAGTTTCAGCGGGATTTCCAAAATGTTGAAAGGAACTGGAAACATGTCAACCTCGGTTTTGAGAATCTCTCCCGGAGTTTGAAAGATTTGGACGTGAAAGGGTACCAGTCTTGTCGGGGATTGGGAACCCTTCGCCAGAATGACCAAAGTTTCAGCGGGATTTCCAAAATGTTGAAAGGAACTCGAAACATGTCAACCTCGGTTTTGAGAATCTCTCCCGGAGTTTGAGAGATTTGGACGTGAAAGGGTACCAGTCTTGTCGGGGATTGGGAACCCTTCGCCAGAATGTCCAAATTTCAGCGGGATTTCCAAAATGTTGAAAGGAACTCTAAACATGTCAACCTTGGTTTTGAGAATCTCTCCCGGAGTTTGAGAGATTTGGACGTGAAAGGGTACCAGTCTTGTCGGGGATTGGGAACCCTTCGCCAGAATGTCCAAAGTTTCAGCGGGATTTCCAAAATGTTGAGAGGAACTCGAAACATGTCAACCTGGGTTTTGAGAATCTCTCCCGGAGTTTGAGAGATTTGGACGTGAAACGGTACCAGTCTTGTCGGGGATTGGGAACCCATCGCCAGAATGTCCAAAGTTTCAGCGGGATTTCCAAAATGTTGAAAGGAACTGGAAACATGTCAACCTCGGTTTTGAGAATCTCTCCCGGAGTTTGAAAGATTTGGACGTGAAAGGGTACCAGTCTTGTCGGGGATTGGGAACCCTTCGCCAGAATGTCCGAAGTTTCAGCGGGATTTCCAAAACTTTGAGTGGAACTCGAAACATGTCAACCTCGGTTTTGAGAATCTCTCCCGGAGTTTGAGAGATTTGGACGTGAAAGGGTACCAGTCTTGTCGGGGATTGGGAACCCTTTGCCAGAATGTCCAAAGTTTCAGCGGGATTTCCAAAATGTTGAAAGGAACTCGAAACATGTCAACCTTGGTTTTGAGAATCTCTCCCGGAGTTTGAGAGATTTGGACGTGAAAGGGTACCAGTCTTGTCGGGGATTTGGAACCCTTCGCCAGAATGTCCAAAGTTTCAGCGGGATTTCCAAAATGTTGAGAGGAACTCGAAACATGTCAGCTATGGTTTTGAGAATCTCTCCCGGAGTTTGAGAGATTTGGACGTGAAAGGGTACCAGTCTTGTCGGGGATTGGGAACCCTTCGCGAGAATGTCCAAAGTTTCAGCGGGATTTCCAAAATGTTGAGAGGAACTCGAAACATGTCAACCTTGGTTTTGAGAATCTCTCCCGGAGTTTGAGAGATTTGGACGTGAAAGGGTACCAGTCTTGTCGGGGATTGGGAACCCTTCGCGAGAATGTCCAAAGTTTCAGCGGGATTTCCAAAATGTTGAAAGGAACTGGAAACATGTCAACCTCGGTTTTGAGAATCTCTCCCGGAGTTTGAAAGATTTGGACGTGAAAGGGTACCAGTCTTGTCGGGGATTGGGAACCCTTCGCCAGAATGACCAAAGTTTCAGCGGGATTTCCAAAATGTTGAAAGGAACTCGAAACATGTCAACCTCGGTTTTGAGAATCTCTCCCGGAGTTTGAGAGATTTGGACGTGAAAGGGTACCAGTCTTGTCGGGGATTGGGAACCCTTCGCCAGAATGTCCAAAGTTTCAGCGGGATTTCCAAAATGTTGAGAGGAACTCGAAACATGTCAGCCTTGGTTTTGAGAATCTCTCCCGGAGTTTGAGAGATTTGGACGTGAAAGGGTACCAGTCTTGTCGGGGATTGGGAACCCTTCGCCAGAATGTCCAAAGTTTCAGCGGGATTTCCAAAATGTTGAAAGGAACTCGAAACATGTCAACCTCGGTTTTGCGAATCTCTCCCGGAGTTTGAGAGATTTGGACGTGAAAGGGTACCAGTCTTGTCGGGGATTGGGAGCCCTTCGTGAGAATGTCCAAAGTTTCAGCGGGATTTCCAAAATGTTGAGAGGAACTCGAAACATGTCAACCTCGGTTTTGAGAATCTCTCCCAGAGTTTGAGAGATTTGGACGTGAAACGGTACCAGTCTTGTCGGGGATTGGGAACCCATCGCCAGAATGTCCAAAGTTTCAGCGGGATTTCCAAAATGTTGAAAGGAACTGGAAACATGTCAACCTCGGTTTTGAGAATCTCTCCCGGAGTTTGAGAGATTTGGACGTGAAAGGGTACCAGTCTTGTCGGGGATTGGGAACCCTTCGCCAGAATGACCAAAGTTTCAGCGGGATTTCTAAAATGTTGAAAGGAACTCGAAACATGTCAACCTTGGTTTTGAGAATCTCTCCCGGAGTTTGAGAGATTTGGACGTGAAAGGGTACCAGTCTTGTCGGGGATTGGGAACCCTTCGCCAGAATGACCAAAGTTTCAGCGGGATTTCTAAAATGTTGAAAGGAACTCGAAACATGTCAACCTTGGTTTTGAGAATCTCTCCCGGAGTTTGAGAGATTTGGACGTGAAAGGGTACCAGTCTTGTCGGGGATTTGGAACCCTTCGCGAGAATGTCCAAAGTTTCAGCGGGATTTCCAAAATGTTGAGAGGAACTCGAAACATGTCAGCCTTGGTTTTGAGAATCTCTCCCGGAGTTTGAGAGATTTGGACGTGAAAGGGTACCAATCTTGTCGGGGATTGGGAACCCTTCGCCAGAATGTCCAAGTTTCAGCGGGATTTCCAAAATGTTGAAAGGAACTCTAAACATGTCAACCTTGGTTTTGAGAATCTCTCCCGGAGTTTGAGAGATTTGGACGTGAAAGGGTACCAGTCTTGTCGGGGATTGGGAACCCTTCGCCAGAATGTCCAAAGTTTCAGCGGGATTTCCAAAATGTTGAGAGGAACTCGAAACATGTCAACCTGGGTTTTGAGAATCTCTCCCGGAGTTTGAGAGATTTGGACGTGAAACGGTACCAGTCTTGTCGGGGATTGGGAACCCATCGCCAGAATGTCCAAAGTTTCAGCGGGATTTCCAAAATGTTGAAAGGAACTGGAAACATGTCAACCTCGGTTTTGAGAATCTCTCCCGGAGTTTGAAAGATTTGGACGTGAAAGGGTACCAGTCTTGTCGGGGATTGGGAACCCTTCGCCAGAATGTCCGAAGTTTCAGCGGGATTTCCAAAATGTTGAGAGGAACTCGAAACATGTCAACCTCGGTTTTGAGAATCTCTCCCGGAGTTTGAGAGATTTGGACGTGAAAGGGTACCAGTCTTGTCGGGGATTGGGAACCCTTCGCCAGAATGTCCAAAGTTTCAGCGGGATTTCCAAAATGTTGAAAGGAACTCGAAACATGTCAACCTTGGTTTTGAGAATCTCTCCCGGAGTTTGAGAGATTTGGACGTGAAAGGGTACCAGTCTTGTCGGGGATTGGGAACCCTTCGCCAGAATGTCCAAAGTTTCAGCGGGATTTCCAAAATGTTGAAAGGAACTCGAAACATGTCAACCTTGGTTTTGAGAATCTCTCCCGGAGTTTGAGAGATTTGGACGTGAAAGGGTACCAGTCTTGTCGGGGATTTGGAACCCTTCGCCAGAATGTCCAAAGTTTCAGCGGGATTTCCAAAATGTTGAGAGGAACTCGAAACATGTCAGCTATGGTTTTGAGAATCTCTCCCGGAGTTTGAGAGATTTGGACGTGAAAGGGTACCAGTCTTGTCGGGGATTGGGAACCCTTCGCGAGAATGTCCAAAGTTTCAGCGGGATTTCCAAAATGTTGAGAGGAACTCGAAACATGTCAACCTTGGTTTTGAGAATCTCTCCCGGAGTTTGAAAGATTTGGACGTGAAAGGGTACCAGTCTTGTCGGGGATTGGGAACCCTTCGCGAGAATGTCCAAAGTTTCAGCGGGATTTCCAAAATGTTGAAAGGAACTGGAAACATGTCAACCTCGGTTTTGAGAATCTCTCCCGGAGTTTGAAAGATTTGGACGTGAAAGGGTACCAGTCTTGTCGGGGATTGGGAACCCTTCGCCAGAATGACCAAAGTTTCAGCGGGATTTCCAAAATGTTGAAAGGAACTCGAAACATGTCAACCTCGGTTTTGAGAATCTCTCCCGGACTTTGAGAGATTTGGACGTGAAAGGGTACCAGTCTTGTCGGGGATTGGGAACCCTTTGCCAGAATGTCCAAAGTTTCAGCGGGATTTCCAAAATGTTGAAAGGAACTCGAAACATGTCAACCTTGGTTTTGAGAATCTCTCCCGGAGTTTGAGAGATTTGGACGTGAAAGGGTACCAGTCTTGTCGGGGATTGGGAACCCTTCGCCAGAATGTCCAAAGTTTCAGCGGGATTTCCAAAATGTTGAAAGGAACTCGAAACATGTCAACCTTGGTTTTGAGAATCTCTCCCGGAGTTTGAGAGATTTGGACGTGAAAGGGTACCAGTCTTGTCGGGGATTTGGAACCCTTCGCCAGAATGTCCAAAGTTTCAGCGGGATTTCCAAAATGTTGAGAGGAACTCGAAACATGTCAGCTATGGTTTTGAGAATCTCTCCCGGAGTTTGAGAGATTTGGACGTGAAAGGGTACCAGTCTTGTCGGGGATTGGGAACCCTTCGCGAGAATGTCCAAAGTTTCAGCGGGATTTCCAAAATGTTGAGAGGAACTCGAAACATGTCAACCTTGGTTTTGAGAATCTCTCCCGGAGTTTGAGAGATTTGGACGTGAAAGGGTACCAGTCTTGTCGGGGATTGGGAACCCTTCGCGAGAATGTCCAAAGTTTCAGCGGGATTTCCAAAATGTTGAAAGGAACTGGAAACATGTCAACCTCGGTTTTGAGAATCTCTCCCGGAGTTTGAGAGATTTGGACGTGAAAGGGTACCAGTCTTGTCGGGGATTGGGAACCCTTCGCCAGAATGTCCAAATTTCAGCGGGATTTCCAAAATGTTGAAAGGAACTCTAAACATGTCAACCTTGGTTTTGAGAATCTCTCCCGGAGTTTGAGAGATTTGGACGTGAAAGGGTACCAGTCTTGTCGGGGATTGGGAACCCTTCGCCAGAATGTCCAAAGTTTCAGCGGGATTTCCAAAATGTTGAGAGGAACTCGAAACATGTCAACCTGGGTTTTGAGAATCTCTCCCGGAGTTTGAGAGATTTGGACGTGAAACGGTACCAGTCTTGTCGGGGATTGGGAACCCATCGCCAGAATGTCCAAAGTTTAAGCGGGATTTCCAAAATGTTGAAAGGAACTGGAAACATGTCAACCTCGGTTTTGAGAATCTCTCCCGGAGTTTGAAAGATTTGGACGTGAAAGGGTACCAGTCTTGTCGGGGATTGGGAACCCTTCGCCAGAATGTCCGAAGTTTCAGCGGGATTTCCAAAATGTTGAGTGGAACTCGAAACATGTCAACCTCGGTTTTGAGAATCTCTCCCGGAGTTTGAAAGATTTGGACGTGAAAGGGTACCAGTCTTGTCGGGGATTGGGAACCCTTTGCCAGAATGTCCAAAGTTTCAGCGGGATTTCCAAAATGTTGAAAGGAACTCGAAACATGTCAACCTTGGTTTTGAGAATCTCTCCCGGAGTTTGAGAGATTTGGACGTGAAAGGGTACCAGTCTTGTCGGGGATTGGGAACCCTTCGCCAGAATGTCCAAAGTTTCAGCGGGATTTCCAAAATGTTGAAAGGAACTCGAAACATGTCAACCTTGGTTTTGAGAATCTCTCCCGGAGTTTGAGAGATTTGGACGTGAAAGGGTACCAGTCTTGTCGGGGATTTGGAACCCTTCGCCAGAATGTCCAAAGTTTCAGCGGGATTTCCAAAATGTTGAGAGGAACTCGAAACATGTCAGCTATGGTTTTGAGAATCTCTCCCGGAGTTTGAGAGATTTGGACGTGAAAGGGTACCAGTCTTGTCGGGGATTGGGAACCCTTCGCGAGAATGTCCAAAGTTTCAGCGGGATTTCCAAAATGTTGAGAGGAACTCGAAACATGTCAACCTTGGTTTTGAGAATCTCTCCCGGAGTTTGAGAGATTTGGACGTGAAAGGGTACCAGTCTTGTCGGGGATTGGGAACCCTTCGCCAGAATGTCCAAAGTTTCAGCGGGATTTCCAAAATGTTGAAAGGAACTGGAAACATGTCAACCTCGGTTTTGAGAATCTCTCCCGGAGTTTGAAAGATTTGGACGTGAAAGGGTACCAGTCTTGTCGGGGATTGGGAACCCTTCGCCAGAATGACCAAAGTTTCAGCGGGATTTCCAAAATGTTGAAAGGAACTCGAAACATGTCAACCTCGGTTTTGAGAATCTCTCCCGGAGTTTGAGAGATTTGGACGTGAAAGGGTACCAGTCTTGTCGGGGATTGGGAACCCTTCGCCAGAATGTCCAAAGTTTCAGCGGGATTTCCAAAATGTTGAAAGGAACTCGAAACATGTCAACCTCGGTTTTGCGAATCTCTCCCGGAGTTTGAGAGATTTGGACGTGAAAGGGTACCAGTCTTGTCGGGGATTGGGAGCCCTTCGTGAGAATGTCCAAAGTTTCAGCGGGATTTCCAAAATGTTGAGAGGAACTCGAAACATGTCAACCTTGGTTTTGAGAATCTCTCCCAGAGTTTGAGAGATTTGGACGTGAAACGGTACCAGTCTTGTCGGGGATTGGGAACCCATCGCCAGAATGTCCAAAGTTTCAGCGGGATTTCCAAAATGTTGAAAGGAACTGGAAACATGTCAACCTCGGTTTTGAGAATCTCTCCCGGAGTTTGAGAGATTTGGACGTGAAAGGGTACCAGTCTTGTCGGGGATTGGGAACCCTTCGCCAGAATGACCAAAGTTTCAGCGGGATTTCTAAAATGTTGAAAGGAACTCGAAACATGTCAACCTTGGTTTTGAGAATCTCTCCCGGAGTTTGAGAGATTTGGACGTGAAAGGGTACCAGTCTTGTCGGGGATTGGGAACCCTTCGCCAGAATGACCAAAGTTTCAGCGGGATTTCTAAAATGTTGAAAGGAACTCGAAACATGTCAACCTTGGTTTTGAGAATCTCTCCCGGAGTTTGAGAGATTTGGACGTGAAAGGGTACCAGTCTTGTCGGGGATTGGGAACCCTTCGCCAGAATGTCCAAAGTTTCAGCGGGATTTCCAAAATGTTGAGAGGAACTCGAAACATGTCAGCCTTGGTTTTGAGAATCTCTCCCGGAGTTTGAGAGATTTGGACGTGAAAGGGTACCAATCTTGTCGGGGATTGGGAACCCTTCGCCAGAATGTCCAAGTTTCAGCGGGATTTCCAAAATGTTGAAAGGAACTCTAAACATGTCAACCTTGGTTTTGAGAATCTCTCCCGGAGTTTGAGAGATTTGGACGTGAAAGGGTACCAGTCTTGTCGGGGATTGGGAACCCTTCGCCAGAATGTCCAAAGTTTCAGCGGGATTTCCAAAATGTTGAGAGGAACTCGAAACATGTCAACCTGGGTTTTGAGAATCTCTCCCGGAGTTTGAGAGATTTGGACGTGAAACGGTACCAGTCTTGTCGGGGATTGGGAACCCATCGCCAGAATGTCCAAAGTTTCAGCGGGATTTCCAAAATGTTGAAAGGAACTGGAAACATGTCAACCTCGGTTTTGAGAATCTCTCCCGGAGTTTGAAAGATTTGGACGTGAAAGGGTACCAGTCTTGTCGGGGATTGGGAACCCTTCGCCAGAATGTCCGAAGTTTCAGCGGGATTTCCAAAATGTTGAGAGGAACTCGAAACATGTCAACCTCGGTTTTGAGAATCTCTCCCGGAGTTTGAGAGATTTGGACGTGAAAGGGTACCAGTCTTGTCGGGGATTGGGAACCCTTCGCCAGAATGTCCAAAGTTTCAGCGGGATTTCCAAAATGTTGAAAGGAACTCGAAACATGTCAACCTTGGTTTTGAGAATCTCTCCCGGAGTTTGAGAGATTTGGACGTGAAAGGGTACCAGTCTTGTCGGGGATTGGGAACCCTTCGCCAGAATGTCCAAAGTTTCAGCGGGATTTCCAAAATGTTGAAAGGAACTCGAAACATGTCAACCTTGGTTTTGAGAATCTCTCCCGGAGTTTGAGAGATTTGGACGTGAAAGGGTACCAGTCTTGTCGGGGATTTGGAACCCTTCGCCAGAATGTCCAAAGTTTCAGCGGGATTTCCAAAATGTTGAGAGGAACTCGAAACATGTCAGCTATGGTTTTGAGAATCTCTCCCGGAGTTTGAGAGATTTGGACGTGAAAGGGTACCAGTCTTGTCGGGGATTGGGAACCCTTCGCGAGAATGTCCAAAGTTTCAGCGGGATTTCCAAAATGTTGAGAGGAACTCGAAACATGTCAACCTTGGTTTTGAGAGTCTCTCCCGGAGTTTGAAAGATTTGGACGTGAAAGGGTACCAGTCTTGTCGGGGATTGGGAACCCTTCGCGAGAATGTCCAAAGTTTCAGCGGGATTTCCAAAATGTTGAAAGGAACTCGAAACATGTCAACCTCGGTTTTGAGAATCTCTCCCGGAGTTTGAAAGATTTGGACGTGAAAGGGTACCAGTCTTGTCGGGGATTGGGAACCCTTCGCCAGAATGACCAATGTTTCAGCGGGATTTCTAAAATGTTGAGAGGAACTCGAAACATGTCAGCCTTGGTTTTGAGAATCTCTCCCGGAGTTTGAGAGATTTGGACGTGAAAGGGTACCAGTCTTGTCGGGGATTGGGAGCCCTTCGTGAGAATGTCCAAAGTTTCAGCGGGATTTCCAAAATGTTGAGAGGAACTCGAAACATGTCAACCTTGGTTTTGAGAATCTCTCCCGGAGTTTGAGAGATTTGGACGTGAAAGGGTACCAGTCTTGTCGGGGATTGGGAACCCATCGCCAGAATGTCCAAAGTTTCAGCGGGATTTCTAAAATGTTGAGAGGAACTCGAAACATGTCAACCTTGGTTTTGAGAATCTCTCCCGGAGTTTGAGAGATTTGGACGTGAAAGGGTACCAGTCTTGTCGGGGATTGGGAACCCTTCGCCAGAATGTCCAAAGTTTCAGCGGGATTTCCAAAATGTTGAGAGGAACTCGAAACATGTCAACCTTGGTTTTGAGAATCTCTCCCGGAGTTTGAGAGATTTGGACGTGAAAGGGTACCAGTCTTGTCGGGGATTGGGAACCCTTCGCCAGAATGTCCAAAGTTTCAGCGGGATTTCCAAAATGTTGAGAGGAACTCGAAACATGTCAACCTTGGTTTTGAGAATCTCTCCCGGAGTTTGAGAGATTTGGACGTGAAAGGGTACCAGTCTTGTCGGGGATTGGGAACCCTTCGCGAGAATGTCCAAAGTTTCAGCGGGATTTCCAAAATGTTGAGAGGAACTCGAAACATGTCAACCACGGTTTTGAGAATCTCTCCCGGAGTTTGAGAGATTTGTACTTGAAAGGGTACCAGTCTTGTCGGGGATTGGGAACCCTTCGCCAGAATGTCCAAAGTTTCAGCGGGATTTCCAAAATGTTGAAAGGAACTCGAAACATGTCAACCTTGGTTTTGAGAATCTCTCCCGGAGTTTGAGAGATTTGGACGTGAAAGGGTACCAGTCTTGTCGGGGATTGGGAACCCTTCGCCAGAATGTCCAAAGTTTCAGCGGGATTTCCAAAATGTTGAAAGGAACTCGAAACATGTCAACCTTGGTTTTGAGAATCTCTCCCGGAGTTTGAGAGATTTGGACGTGAAAGGGTACCAGTCTTGTCGGGGATTTGGAACCCTTCGCCAGAATGTCCAAAGTTTCAGCGGGATTTCCAAAATGTTGAGAGGAACTCGAAACATGTCAGCCTTGGTTTTGAGAATCTCTCCCGGAGTTTGAGAGATTTGGACGTGAAAGGGTACCAGTCTTGTCGGGGATTGGGAACCCTTCGCGAGAATGTCCAAAGTTTCAGCGTGATTTCCAAAATGTTGAAAGGAACTCGAAACATGTCAACCTTGGTTTTGAGAATCTCTCCCGGAGTTTGAGAGATTTGGACGTGAAAGGGTACCAGTCTTGTCGGGGATTGGGAACCCTTCGCGAGAATGTCCAAAGTTTCAGCGGGATTTCCAAAATGTTGAGAGGAACTCGAAACATGTCAGCCTTGGTTTTGAGAATCTCTCCCGGAGTTTGAGAGATTTGGACGTGAAAGGGTACCAATCTTGTCGGGGATTGGGAACCCTTCGCGAGAATGTCCAAAGTTTCAGCGGGATTTCCAAAATGTTGAGAGGAACTCGAAACATGTCAACCTTGGTTTTGAGAATCTCTCCCGGAGTTTGAGAGATTTGGACGTGAAAGGGTAACCAGTCTTGTCGGGGATTGGGAACCCTTCGCCAGAATGACCAAAGTTTCAGCGGGATTTCTAAAATGTTGAGAGGAACTCGAAACATGTCAACCTTGGTTTTGAGAATCTCTCCCGGAGTTTGAGAGATTTGGACGTGAAAGGGTACAAGTCTTGTCGGGGATTTGGAACCCTTCGCGAGAATGTCCGAAGTTTCAGAGGGATTTCCAAAATGTTGAGAGGAACTCGAAACATGTCAACCTTGGTTTTGAGAATCTCTCCCGGAGTTTGAGAGATTTGGACGTGAAAGGGTACCAGTCTTGTCGGGGATTGGGAACCCTTCGCGAGAATGTCCAAAGTTTCAGCGGGATTTCCAAAATGTTGAAAGGAACTGGAAACATGTCAACCTCGGTTTTGAGAATCTCTCCCGGAGTTTGAAAGATTTGGACGTGAAAGGGTACCAGTCTTGTCGGGGATTGGGAACCCTTCGCCAGAATGACCAAATTTTCAGCGGGATTTCCAAAATGTTGAAAGGAACTCGAAACATGTCAACCTCGGTTTTGAGAATCTCTCCCGGAGTTTGAGAGATTTGGACGTGAAACGGTACCAGTCTTGTCGGGGATTGGGAGCCCTTCGTGAGAATGTCCAAAGTTTCAGCGGGATTTCCAAAATGTTGAGAGGAACTCGAAACATGTCAACCTGGGTTTTGAGAATCTCTCCCGGAGTTTGAGAGATTTGGACGTGAAACGGTACCAGTCTTGTCGGGGATTGGGAACCCATCGCCAGAATGTCCAAAGTTTCAGCGGGATTTCCAAAATGTTGAAAGGAACTCGAAACATGTCAACCTCGGTTTTGAGAATCTCTCCCGGAGTTTGAGAGATTTGGACGTGAAAGGGTACCAGTCTTGTCGGGGATTGGGAACCCTTCGCCAGAATGACCAAAGTTTCAGCGGGATTTCTAAAATGTTGAGAGGAACTCGAAACATGTCAGACTTGGTTTTCAGAATCTCTCCCGGAGTTTGAGAGATTTGGACGTGAAAGGGTACCAGTCTTGTCGGGGATTGGGAGCCCTTCGTGAGAATGTCCAAAGTTTCAGCGGGATTTCCAAAATGTTGAGAGGAACTCGAAACATGTCAACCTTGGTTTTGAGAATCTCTCCCGGAGTTTGAGAGATTTGGACGTGAAAGGGTACCAGTCTTGTCGGGGATTGGGAACCCTTCGTGAGAATGTCCAAAGTTTCAGCGGGATTTCCAAAATGTTGAGAGGAACTCGAAACATGTCAACCTTGGTTTTGAGAATCTCTCCCGGAGTTTGAGAGATTTGGACGTGAAAGGGTACCAGTCTTGTCGGGGATTGGGAACCCTTCGCGAGAATGTCCAAAGTTTCAGCGGGATTTCCAAAATGTTGAGAGGAACTCGAAACATGTCAACCACGGTTTTGAGAATCTCTTCCGGAGTTTGAGAGATTTGGACGTGAAAGGGTACCAGTCTTGTCGGGGATTGGGAACCCTTCGCCAGAATGTCCAAAGTTTCAGCGGGATTTCCAAAATGTTGAAAGGAACTCGAAACATGTCAACCTTGGTTTTGAGAATCTCTCCCGGAGTTTGAGAGATTTGGACGTGAAAGGGTACCAGTCTTGTCGGGGATTGGGAACCCTTCGCCAGAATGTCCAAAGTTTCAGCGGGATTTCCAAAATGTTGAAAGGAACTCGAAACATGTCAACCTTGGTTTTGAGAATCTCTCCCGGAGTTTGAGAGATTTGGACGTGAAAGGGTACCAGTCTTGTCGGGGATTTGGAACCCTTCGCCAGAATGTCCAAAGTTTCAGCGGGATTTCCAAAATGTTGAGAGGAACTCGAAACATGTCAGCCTTGGTTTTGAGAATCTCTCCCGGAGTGTGAGAGATTTGGACGTGAAAGGGTACCAGTCTTGTCGGGGATTGGGAACCCTTCGCGAGAATGTCCAAAGTTTCAGCGGGATTTCCAAAATGTTGAAAGGAACTCGAAACATGTCAACCTTGGTTTTGAGAATCTCTCCCGGAGTTTGAGAGATTTGGACGTGAAAGGGTACCAGTCTTGTCGGGGATTTGGAACCCTTCGCGAGAATGTCCAAAGTTTCAGCGGGATTTCCAAAATGTTGAGAGGAACTCGAAACATGTCAGCCTTGGTTTTGAGAATCTCTCCCGGAGTTTGAGAGATTTGGACGTGAAAGGGTACCAGTCTTGTCGGGGATTGGGAACCCTTCGCGAGAATGTCCAAAGTTTCAGCGGGATTTCCAAAATGTTGAAAGGAACTCGAAACATGTCAACCTTGGTTTTGAGAATCTCTCCCGGAGTTTGAGAGATTTGGACGTGAAAGGGTAACCAGTCTTGTCGGGGATTGGGAACCCTTCGCCAGAATGACCAAATTTTCAGCGGGATTTCTAAAATGTTGAGAGGAACTCGAAACATGTCAACCTCGGTTTTGAGAATCTCTCCCGGAGTTTGAGAGATTTGGACGTGAAAGGGTACAAGTCTTGTCGGGGATTTGGAACCCTTCGCCAGAATGTCCAAAGTTTCAGCGGGATTTCCAAAATGTTGAGAGGAACTCGAAACATGTCAGCCTTGGTTTTGAGAATCTCTCCCGGAGTTTGAGAGATTTGGACGTGAAAGGGTACCAGTCTTGTCGGGGATTGGGAACCCTTCGCCAGAATGTCCAAAGTTTCAGCGGGATTTCCAAAATGTTGAAAGGAACTCGAAACATGTCAACCTCGGTTTTGAGAATCTCTCCCGGAGTTTGAGAGATTTGGACGTGAAAGGGTACCAGTCTTGTCGGGGATTGGGAACCCTTCGCGAGAATGTCCAAAGTTTCAGCGGGATTTCCAAAATGTTGAGAGGAACTCGAAACATGTCAACCTTGGTTTTGAGAATCTCTCCCGGAGTTTGAGAGATTTGGACGTGAAAGTGTACCAGTCTTGTCGGGGATTGGGAACCCTTCGCGAGAATGTCCAAAGTTTCAGCGGGATTTCCAAAATGTTGAAAGGAACTGGAAACATGTCAACCTCGGTTTTGAGAATCTCTCCCGGAGTTTGAAAGATTTGGACGTGAAAGGGTACCAGTCTTGTCGGGGATTGGGAACCCTTCGCCAGAATGTCCAAAGTTTCAGCGGGATTTCTAAAATGTTGAAAGGAACTCGAAACATGTCAACCTTGGTTTTGAGAATCTCTCCCGGAGTTTGAGAGATTTGGACGTGAAAGGGTACCAGTCTTGTCGGGGATTGGGAACCCTTCGCCAGAATGTCCAAAGTTTCAGCGGGATTTCCAAAATGTTGAAAGGAACTCGAAACATGTCAACCTCGGTTTTGCGAATCTCTCCCGGAGTTTGAGAGATTTGGACGTGAAAGGGTACCAGTCTTGTCGGGGATTGGGAGCCCTTCGTGAGAATGTCCAAAGTTTCAGCGGGATTTCCAAAATGTTGAGAGGAACTCGAAACATGTCAACCTCGGTTTTGAGAATCTCTCCCGGAGTTTGAGAGATTTGGACGTGAAAGGGTACCAGTCTTGTCGGGGATTGGGAACCCTTCGCGAGAATGTCCAAAGTTTCAGCGGGATTTCCAAAATGTTGAAAGGAACTCGAAACATGTCAACCTCGGTTTTGAGAATCTCTCCCGGAGTTTGAGAGATTTGTACTTGAAAGGGTACCAGTCTTGTCGGGGATTGGGAACCCTTCGCGAGAATGACCAAAGTTTCAGCGGGATTTCTAAAATGTTGAGAGGAACTCGAAACATGTCAACCTTGGTTTTGAGAATCTCTCCCGGAGTTTGAGAGATTTGGACGTGAAAGGGTACCAGTCTTGTCGGGGATTGGGAACCCTTCGCCAGAATGTCCAAAGTTTCAGCGGGATTTCCAAAATGTTGAAAGGAACTGGAAACATGTCAACCTCGGTTTTGAGAATCTCTCCCGGAGTTTGAAAGATTTGGACGTGAAAGGGTACCAGTCTTGTCGGGGATTGGGAACCCTTCGCCAGAATGTCCGAAGTTTCAGCGGGATTTCCAAAATGTTGAGAGGAACTCGAAACATGTCAACCTCGGTTTTGAGAATCTCTCCCGGAGTTTGAGAGATTTGGACGTGAAAGGGTACCAGTCTTGTCGGGGATTGGGAACCCTTCGCCAGAATGTCCAAAGTTTCAGCGGGATTTCCAAAATGTTGAAAGGAACTCGAAACATGTCAACCTTGGTTTTGAGAATCTCTCCCGGAGTTTGAGAGATTTGGACGTGAAAGGGTACCAGTCTTGTCGGGGATTGGGAACCCTTCGCCAGAATGTCCAAAGTTTCAGCGGGATTTCCAAAATGTTGAAAGGAACTCGAAACATGTCAACCTTGGTTTTGAGAATCTCTCCCGGAGTTTGAGAGATTTGGACGTGAAAGGGTACCAGTCTTGTCGGGGATTTGGAACCCTTCGCCAGAATGTCCAAAGTTTCAGCGGGATTTCCAAAATGTTGAGAGGAACTCGAAACATGTCAACCTCGGTTTTGAGAATCTCTCCCGGAGTTTGAAAGATTTGGACGTGAAAGGGTACCAGTCTTGTCGGGGATTGGGAACCCTTTGCCAGAATGTCCAAAGTTTCAGCGGGATTTCCAAAATGTTGAGAGGAACTCGAAACATGTCAACCTTGGTTTTGAGAATCTCTCCCGGAGTTTGAGAGATTTGGACGTGAAAGGGTACCAGTCTTGTCGGGGATTGGGAACCCTTCGCGAGAATGTCCAAAGTTTCAGCGGGATTTCCAAAATGTTGAAAGGAACTCGAAACATGTCAACCACGGTTTTGAGAATCTCTTCCGGAGTTTGAGAGATTTGGACGTGAAAGGGTACCAGTCTTGTCGGGGATTGGGAACCCTTCGCCAGAATGTCCAAAGTTTCAGCGGGATTTCCAAAATGTTGAAAGGAACTCGAAACATGTCAACCTTGGTTTTGAGAATCTCTCCCGGAGTTTGAGAGATTTGGACGTGAAAGGGTACCAGTCTTGTCGGGGATTGGGAACCCTTCGCCAGAATGTCCAAAGTTTCAGCGGGATTTCCAAAATGTTGAAAGGAACTCGAAACATGTCAACCTCGGTTTTGCGAATCTCTCCCGGAGTTTGAGAGATTTGGACGTGAAAGGGTACCAGTCTTGTCGGGGATTGGGAGCCCTTCGTGAGAATGTCCAAAGTTTCAGCGGGATTTCCAAAATGTTGAGAGGAACTCGAAACATGTCAACCTCGGTTTTGAGAATCTCTCCCGGAGTTTGAGAGATTTGGACGTGAAAGGGTACCAGTCTTGTCGGGGATTGGGAACCCTTCGCGAGAATGTCCAAAGTTTCAGCGGGATTTCCAAAATGTTGAAAGGAACTCGAAATATGTCAACCTCGGTTTTGAGAATCTCTCCCGGAGTTTGAGAGATTTGTACTTGAAAGGGTACCAGTCTTGTCCGGGGTTGGGAACCCTTCGCGAGAATGACCAAAGTTTCAGCGGGATTTCTAAAATGTTGAAAGGAACTCGAAACATGTCAACCTTGGTTTTGAGAATCTCTCCCGGAGTTTGAGAGATTTGGACGTGAAAGGGTAGCAGTCTTGTCGGGGATTGGGAACCCTTCGCCAGAATGTCCAAAGTTTCAGCGGGATTTCCAAAATGTTGAGAGGAACTCGAAACATGTCAGCCTTGGTTTTGAGAATCTCTCCCGGAGTTTGAGGGATTTGGACGTGAAAGGGTACCAGTCTTGTCGGGGATTGGGAACCCTTCGCGAGAATGTCCAAAGTTTCAGCGGGATTTCCAAAATGTGCAAAGGAACTCGAAACATGTCAACCTGGGTTTTGAGAATCTCTCCCGGAGTTTGAGAGATTTGGACATGAAAGGGTACCAGTCTTGTCGGGGATTGGGAACCCTTCGCGAGAATGTCCAAAGTTTCCGCGGGATTTCCAAAATGTTAGAGGAACTCGAAACGTGTCAACCTCGGTTCTGAGAATCTCTCCCGGAGTTTGAGAGATTTGGACGTGAAAGGGTACCAGTCTTGTCGGGGATTGGGAACCCTTCGCCAGAATGTCCAAAGTTTCAGCGGGATTTCCAAAATGTTGAGAGGAACTCGAAACATGTCAGCCTTGGTTTTGAGAATCTCTCCCGGAGTTTGAGAGATTTGGACGTGAAAGGGTACCAGTCTTGTCGGGGATTGGGAACCCTTCGCCAGAATGTCCAAAGTTTCAGCGGGATTTCCAAAATGTTGAAAGGAACTGGAAACATGTCAACCTCGGTTTTGCGAATCTCTCCCGGAGTTTGAGAGATTTGGACGTGAAAGGGTACCAGTCTTGTCGGGGATTGGGAGCCCTTCGTGAGAATGTCCAAAGTTTCAGCGGGATTTCCAAAATGTTGAGAGGAACTCGAAACATGTCAACCTGGGTTTTGAGAATCTCTCCCGGAGTTTGAGAGATTTGGACGTGAAACGGTACCAGTCTTGTCGGGGATTGGGAACCCATCGCGAGAATGTCCAAAGTTTCAGCGGGATTTCCAAAATGTTTAAAGGAACTGGAAACATGTCAACCTCGGTTTTGAGAATCTCTCCCGGAGTTTGAAAGATTTGGACGTGAAAGGGTACCAGTCTTGTCGGGGATTGGGAACCCTTCGCCAGAATGACCAAAGTTTCAGCGGGATTTCTAAAATGTTGAAAGGAACTCGAAACATGTCAACCTTGGTTTTGAGAATCTCTCCCGGAGTTTGAGAGATTTGGACGTGAAAGGGTACCAGTCTTGTCGGGGATTGGGAACCCTTCGCCACAATGACCAAAGTTTCAGCGGGATTTCCGAAATGTTGAAAGGAACTCGAAACATGTCAAGCTTGGTTTTGAGAATCTCTCCCGGAGTTTGAGAGATTTGGACGTGAAAGGGTACCAGTCTTGTCGGGGATTTGGAACCCTTCGCCAGAATGTCCAAGTTTCAGCGGGATTTCCAAAATGTTGAAAGGAACTCTAAACATGTCAACCTTGGTTTTGAGAATCTCTCCCGGAGTTTGAGAGATTTGGACGTGAAAGGGTACCAGTCTTGTCGGGGATTGGGAACCCTTCGCCAGAATGTCCAAAGTTTCAGCGGGATTTCCAAAATGTTGAGAGGAACTCGAAACATGTCAACCTTGGTTTTGAGAATCTCTCCCGGAGTTTGAGAGATTTGGACCTGAAACGGTACCAATCTTGTCGGGGATTGGGAACCCTTCGCCAGAATGTCCAAAGTTTCAGCGGGATTTCCAAAATGTTGAGAGGAACTCGAAACATGTCAACCTGGGTTTTGAGAATCTCTCCCGGAGTTTGAGAGATTTGGACGTGAAAGGGTACCAGTCTTGTCGGGGATTGGGAACCCATCGCCAGAATGTCCAAAGTTTCAGCGGGATTTACAAAATGTTGAAAGGAACTGGAAACATGCCAACCTCGGTTTTGAGAATCTCTCCCGGAGTTTGAAAGATTTGGACGTGAAAGGGTACCAGTCTTGTCGAGGATTGGGAACCCTTCGCCAGAATGACCAAAGTTTCAGCGGGATTTCTAAAATGTTGAAAGGAACTCGAAACATGTCAACCTTGGTTTTGAGAATCTCTCCCGGAGTTTGAGAGATTTGGACGTGAAAGGGTACCAGTCTTGTCGGGGATTGGGAACCCTTCGCCAGAATGTCCAAAGTTTCAGCGGGATTTCCAAAATGTTGAGAGGAACTCGAAACATGTCAGCCTTGGTTTTGAGAATCTCTCCCGGAGTTTGAGAGATTTGGACGTGAAAGGGTACCAGTCTTGTCGGGGATTTGGAACCCTTCGCCAGAATGTCCAAAGTTTCAGCGGTATTTCCAAAATGTTGAAAGGAACTGGAAATATGTCAACCTCGGTTTTGCGAATCTCTCCCGGAGTTTGAGAGATTTGGACGTGAAAGGGTACCAGTCTTGTCGGGGATTGGGAGCCCTTCGTGAGAATGTCCAAATTTTCAGCGGGATTTCCAAAATGTTGAGAGGAACTCGAAACATGTCAACCTTGGTTTTGAGAATCTCTCCCGGAGTTTGAGAGATTTGGACGTGAAACGGTACCAGTCTTGTCGGGGATTGGGAACCCATCGCCAGAATGTCCAAAGTTTCAGCGGGATTTCCAAAATGTTGAAAGGAACTGGAAACATGTCAACCTCGGTTTTGAGAATCTCTCCCGGAGTTTGAAAGATTTGGACGTGAAAGGGTACCAGTCTTGTCCGGGGTTGGGAACCCTTCGCGAGAATGACCAAAGTTTCAGCGGGATTTCTAAAATGTTGAAAGGAACTCGAAACATGTCAACCTTGGTTTTGAGAATCTCTCCCGGAGTTTGAGAGATTTGGACGTGAAAGGGTACCAGTCTTGTCGGGGATTTGGAACCCTTCGCGAGAATGTCCAAAGTTTCAGCGGGATTTCCAAAATGTTGAAAGGAACTCGAAACATGTCAACCTCGGTTTTGAGAATCTCTCCCGGAGTTTGAAAGATTTGGACGTGAAAGGGTACCAGTCTTGTCGGGGATTGGGAACCCTTCGCCAGAATGACCAAAGTTTCAGCGGGATTTTTAAAATGTTGAAAGGAACTCGAAACATGTCAACCTTGGTTTTGAGAATCTCTCCCGGAGTATGAGAGATTTGGACGTGAAAGGGTACCAGTCTTGTCGGGGATTGGGAACCCTTCGCCAGAATGTCCAAAGTTTCAGCGGGATTTCCAAAATGTTGAAAGGAACTCGAAACATGTCAACCTTGGTTTTGAGGATCTCTCCCGGAGTTTGAGAGATTTGGACGTGAAAGGGTACCAGTCTTGTCGGGGATTGGGAACCCTTCGCCAGAATGTCCAAAGTTTCAGCGGGATTTCCAAAATGTTGAAAGGAACTCGAAACATGTCAACCTGGGTTTTGAGAATCTCTCCCGGAGTTTGAGAGATTTGGACGTTAAACGGTACCAGTCTTGTCGGGGATTGGGAACCCTTCGCCAGAATGTCCAAAGTTTCAGCGGGATTTCCAAAATGTTGAAAGGAACTCGAAACATGTCAACCTGGGTTTTGAGAATCTCTCCCGGAGTTTGAGAGATTTGGACGTGAAACGGTACCAGTCTTGTCGGGGATTGGGAACCCATCGCCAGAATGTCCAAAGTTTCAGCGGGATTTCCAAAATGTTGAAAGGAACTGGAAACATGTCAACCTCGCTTTTGAGAATCTCTCCCGGAGTTTGAAAGATTTGGACGTGAAACGGTACCAGTCTTGTCGGGGATTGGGAACCCTTCGCCAGAATGTCCAAAGTTTCAGCGGGATTTCCAAAATGTTGAAAGGAACTCGAAACATGTCAACCTTGGTTTTGAGAATCTCTCCCGGAGTTTGAGAGATTTGGACGTGAAAGGGTACCAGTCTTGTCGGGGATTGGGAACCCTTCGCGAGAATGTCCAAAGTTTCCGCGGGATTTCCAAAATGTTAGAGGAACTCGAATCGTGTCAACCTCGGTTTTGAGAATCTCTCCCGGAGTTTGAGAGATTTGGATGTGAAAGGGTACCAGTCTTGTCCGGGGTTGGGAACCCTTCGCGAGAATGACCAAAGTTTCAGCGGGATTTCTAAAATGTTGAAAGGAACTCGAAACATGTCAACCTTGGTTTTGAGAATCTCTCCCGGAGTTTGAGAGATTTGGACGTGAAAGGGTACCAGTCTTGTCGGGGATTTGGAACCCTTCGCGAGAATGTCCAAAGTTTCAGCGGGATTTCCAAAATGTTGAGAGGAACTCGAAACATGTCAACCTTGGTTTTGAGAATCTCTCCCGGAGTTTGAGAGATTTGGACGTGAAAGGGTACCAGTCTTGTCGGGGATTGGGAACCCTTCGCGACAATGTCCAAAGTTTCAGCGGGATTTCCAAAATGTTGAGAGGAACTCGAAACATGTCAACCTTGGTTTTGAGAATCTCTCCCGGAGTTTGAGAGATTTGGACGTGAAAGGGTACCAGTCTTGTCGGGGATTGGGAACCCTTCGCGAGAATGTCCAAAGTTTCAGCGGGATTTCCAAAATGTTGAGAGGAACTCGAAACATGTCAACCTTGGTTTTGAGAATCTCTCCCGGAGTTTGAGAGATTTGGACCTGAAACGGTACCAGTCTTGTCGGGGATTGGGAACCCTTCGCCAGAATGTCCAAAGTTTCAGCGGGATTTCCAAAATGTTGAGAGGAACTCGAAACATGTCAACCTGGGTTTTGAGAATCTCTCCCGGAGTTTGAGAGATTTGGACGTGAAACGGTACCAGTCTTGTCGGGGATTGGGAACCCATCGCCAGAATGTCCAAAGTTTCAGCGGGATTTCCAAAATGTTGAAAGGAACTGGAAACATGTCAACCTCGGTTTTGAGAATCTCTCCCGGAGTTTGAAAGATTTGGACGTGAAAGGGTACCAGTCTTGTCGGGGATTGGGAACCCTTCGCCAGAATGACCAAAGTTTCAGCGGGATTTCTAAAATGTTGAAAGGAACTCGAAACATGTCAACCTTGGTTTTGAGAATCTCTCCCGGAGTTTGAGAGATTTGGACGTGAAAGGGTACCAGTCTTGTCGGGGATTGGGAACCCTTCGCCAGAATGTCCAAAGTTTCAGCGGGATTTCCAAAATGTTGAGAGGAACTCGAAACATGTCAGCCTTGGTTTTGAGAATCTCTCCCGGAGTTTGAGAGATTTGGACGTGAAACGGTACCAGTCTTGTCGGGGATTGGGAACCCTTCGCCAGAATGTCCAAAGTTTCAGCGGGATTTCCAAAATGTTGAAAGGAACTGGAAACATGTCAACCTTGGTTTTGAGAATCTCTCCCGGAGTTTGAGAGATTTGGACGTGAAAGGGTACCAGTCTTGTCGGGGATTGGGAGCCCTTCGTGAGAATGTCCAAAGTTTCAGCGGGATTTCCAAAATGTTGAGAGGAACTCGAAACATGTCAACCTTGGTTTTGAGAATCTCTCCCGGAGTTTGAGAGATTTGGACCTGAAACGGTACCAGTCTTGTCGGGGATTGGGAACCCTTCGCCAGAATGTCCAAAGTTTCAGCGGGATTTCCAAAATGTTGAGAGGAACTCGAAACATGTCAACCTGGGTTTTGAGAATCTCTCCCGGAGTTTGAGAGATTTGGACGTGAAACGGTACCAGTCTTGTCGGGGATTGGGAACCCATCGCCAGAATGTCCAAAGTTTCAGCGGGATTTCCAAAATGTTGAAAGGAACTGGAAACATGTCAACCTCGGTTTTGAGAATCTCTCCCGGAGTTTGAAAGATTTGGACGTGAAAGGGTACCAGTCTTGTCGGGGATTGGGAACCCTTCGCCAGAATGACCAAAGTTTCAGCGGGATTTCTAAAATGTTGAAAGGAACTCGAAACATGTCAACCTGGGTTTTGAGAATCTCTCCCGGAGTTTGAGAGATCTGGACGTGAAAGGGTACCAGTCTTGTCGGGGATTGGGAACCCTTCGCCAGAATGTCCAAAGTTTCAGCGGGATTTCCAAAATGTTGAGAGGAACTCGAAACATGTCAGCCTTGGTTTTGAGAATCTCTCCCGGAGTTTGAGAGATTTGGATGTGAAACGGTACCAGTCTTGTCGGGGATTGGGAACCCTTCGCCAGAATGTCCAAAGTTTCAGCGGGATTTCCAAAATGTTGAAAGGAACTCGAAACATGTCAACCTCGGTTTTGCGAATCTCTCCCGGAGTTTGAGAGATTTGGACGTGAAAGGGTACCAGTCTTGTCGGGGATTGGGAGCCCTTCGTGAGAATGTCCAAATTTTCAGCGGGATTTCCAAAATGTTGAGAGGAACTCGAAACATGTCAACCTTGGTTTTGAGAATCTCTCCCGGAGTTTGAGAGATTTGGACGTGAAAGGGTACCAGTCTTGTCGGGGATTGGGAACCCTTCGCGAGAATGTCCAAAGTTTCAGCGGGATTTCCAAAATGTTGAAAGGAACTCGAAACATGTCAACCTCGGTTTTGAGAATCTCTCCCGGAGTTTGAGAGATTTGGACGTGAAAGGGTACCAGTCTTGTCGGGGATTGGGAACCCTTGGCCAGAATGACCAAAGTTTCAGCGGGATTTCTAAAATGTTGAAAGGAACTCGAAACATGTCAACCTTGGTTTTGAGAATCTCTCCCGGAGTTTGAGAGATTTGGACGTGAAAGGGTACCAGTCTTGTCGGGGATTGGGAACCCTTCGCCAGAATGTCCAAAGTTTCAGCGGGATTTCCAAAATGTTGAGAGGAACTCGAAACATGTCAACCTGGGTTTTGAGAATCTCTCCCGGAGTTTGAGAGATTTGGACGTGAAACGGTACCAGTCTTGTCGGGGATTGGGAACCCATCGCCAGAATGTCCAAAGTTTCAGCGGGATTTCCAAAATGTTGAAAGGAACTGGAAACATGTCAACCTCGGTTTTGAGAATCTCTCCCGGAGTTTGAAAGATTTGGACGTGAAAGGGTACCAGTCTTGTCGGGGATTGGGAACCCTTCGCCAGAATGACCAAAGTTTCAGCGGGATTTCTAAAATGTTGAAAGGAACTCGAAACATGTCAACCTTGGTTTTGAGAATCTCTCCCGGAGTTTGAGAGATTTGGACGTGAAAGGGTACCAGTCTTGTCGGGGATTGGGAACCCTTCGCCAGAATGTCCAAAGTTTCAGCGGGATTTCCAAAATGTTGAGAGGAACTCGAAACATGTCAGCCTTGGTTTTGAGAATCTCTCCCGGAGTTTGAGAGATTTGGACGTGAAAGGGTACCAGTCTTGTCGGGGATTGGGAACCCTTCGCCAGAATGTCCAAAGTTTCAGCGGGATTTCCAAAATGTTGAAAGGAACTGGAAACATGTCAACCTTGGTTTTGAGAATCTCTCCCGGAGTTTGAGAGATTTGGACGTGAAAGGGTACCAGTCTTGTCGGGGATTGGGAGCCCTTCGTGAGAATGTCCAAAGTTTCAGCGGGATTTCCAAAATGTTGAAAGGAACTCGAAACATGTCAACCTTGGTTTTGAGAATCTCTCCCGGAGTTTGAGAGATTTGGACCTGAAACGGTACCAGTCTTGTCGGGGATTGGGAACCCTTCGCCAGAATGTCCAAAGTTTCAGCGGGATTTCCAAAATGTTGAGAGGAACTCGAAACATGTCAACCTGGGTTTTGAGAATCTCTCCCGGAGTTTGAGAGATTTGGACGTGAAACGGTACCAGTCTTGTCGGGGATTGGGAACCCATCGCCAGAATGTCCAAAGTTTCAGCGGGATTTCCAAAATGTTGAAAGGAACTGGAAACATGTCAACCTCGGTTTTGAGAATCTCTCCCGGAGTTTGAAAGATTTGGACGTGAAAGGGTACCAGTCTTGTCGGGGATTGGGAACCCTTCGCCAGAATGACCAAAGTTTCAGCGGGATTTCTAAAATGTTGAAAGGAACTCGAAACATGTCAACCTGGGTTTTGAGAATCTCTCCCGGAGTTTGAGAGATTTGGACGTGAAAGGGTACCAGTCTTGTCGGGGATTGGGAACCCTTCGCCAGAATGTCCAAAGTTTCAGCGGGATTTCCAAAATGTTGAGAGGAACTCGAAACATGTCAGCCTTGGTTTTGAGAATCTCTCCCGGAGTTTGAGAGATTTGGACGTGAAACGGTACCAGTCTTGTCGGGGATTGGGAACCCTTCGCCAGAATGTCCAAAGTTTCAGCGGGATTTCCAAAATGTTGAAAGGAACTGGAAACATGTCAACCTTGGTTTTGAGAATCTCTCCCGGAGTTTGAGAGATTTGGACGTGAAAGGGTACCAGTCTTGTCGGGGATTGGGAGCCCTTCGTGAGAATGTCCAAAGTTTCAGCGGGATTTCCAAAATGTTGAAAGGAACTCGAAACATGTCAACCTTGGTTTTGAGAATCTCTCCCGGAGTTTGAGAGATTTGGACCTGAAACGGTACCAGTCTTGTCGGGGATTGGGAACCCTTCGCCAGAATGTCCAAAGTTTCAGCGGGATTTCCAAAATGTTGAGAGGAACTCGAAACATGTCAACCTGGGTTTTGAGAATCTCTCCCGGAGTTTGAGAGATTTGGACGTGAAACGGTACCAGTCTTGTCGGGGATTGGGAACCCATCGCCAGAATGTCCAAAGTTTCAGCGGGATTTCCAAAATGTTGAAAGGAACTGGAAACATGTCAACCTCGGTTTTGAGAATCTCTCCCGGAGTTTGAAAGATTTGGACGTGAAAGGGTACCAGTCTTGTCGGGGATTGGGAACCCTTCGCCAGAATGACCAAAGTTTCAGCGGGATTTCTAAAATGTTGAAAGGAACTCGAAACATGTCAACCTTGGTTTTGAGAATCTCTCCCGGAGTTTGAGAGATTTGGACGTGAAAGGGTACCAGTCTTGTCGGGGATTGGGAACCCTTCGCCAGAATGTCCAAAGTTTCAGCGGGATTTCCAAAATGTTGAAAGGAACTCGAAACATGTCAGCCTTGGTTTTGAGAATCTCTCCCGGAGTTTGAGAGATTTGGATGTGAAACGGTACCAGTCTTGTCGGGGATTGGGAACCCTTCGCCAGAATGTCCAAAGTTTCAGCGGGATTTCCAAAATGTTGAAAGGAACTCGAAACATGTCAACCTCGGTTTTGCGAATCTCTCCCGGAGTTTGAGAGATTTGGACGTGAAAGGGTACCAGTCTTGTCGGGGATTGGGAGCCCTTCGTGAGAATGTCCAAATTTTCAGCGGGATTTCCAAAATGTTGAGAGGAACTCGAAACATGTCAACCTTGGTTTTGAGAATCTCTCCCGGAGTTTGAGAGATTTGGACGTGAAACGGTACCAGTCTTGTCGGGGATTGGGAACCCATCGCCAGAATGTCCAAAGTTTCAGCGGGATTTCCAAAATGTTGAAAGGAACTCGAAACATGTCAACCTCGGTTTTGAGAATCTCTCCCGGAGTTTGAGAGATTTGGACGTGAAAGGGTACCAGTCTTGTCGGGGATTGGGAACCCTTGGCCAGAATGACCAAAGTTTCAGCGGGATTTCTAAAATGTTGAAAGGAACTCGAAACATGTCAACCTTGGTTTTGAGAATCTCTCCCGGAGTTTGAGAGATTTGGACGTGAAAGGGTACCAGTCTTGTCGGGGATTGGGAACCCTTCGCCAGAATGACCAAAGTTTCAGTGGGATTTCTAAAATGTTGAAAGGAACTCGAAACATGTCAACCTTGGTTTTGAGAATCTCTCCCGGAGTTTGAGAGATTTGGACCTGAAACGGTACCAGTCTTGTCGGGGATTGGGAACCCTTCGCCAGAATGTCCAAGTTTCAGCGGGATTTCCAAAATGTTGAAAGGAACTCTAAACATGTCAACCTTGGTTTTGAGAATGTCTCCCGGAGTTTGAGAGATTTGGACGTGAAAGGGTACCAGTCTTGTCGGGGATCGGGAACCCTTCGCGAGAATGTCCAAAGTTTCAGCGGGATTTCCAAAATGTTGAGAGGAACTCGAAACATGTCAACCTTGGTTTTGAGAATCTCTCCCGGAGTTTGAGAGATTTGGACGTGAAAGGGTACCAGTCTTGTCGGGGATTGGGAACCCTTGGCCAGAATGACCAAAGTTTCAGCGGGATTTCTAAAATGTTGAAAGGAACTCGAAACATGTCAACCTTGGTTTTGAGAATCTCTCCCGGAGTTTGAGAGATTTGGACGTGAAAGGGTACCAGTCTTGTCGGGGATTGGGAACCCTTCGCCAGAATGTCCAAAGTTTCAGCGGGATTTCCAAAATGTTGAAAGGAACTGGAAACATGTCAACCTTGGTTTTGAGAATCTCTCCCGGAGTTTGAGAGATTTGGACGTGAAAGGGTACCAGTCTTGTCGGGGATTGGGAGCCCTTCGTGAGAATGTCCAAAGTTTCAGCGGGATTTCCAAAATGTTGAAAGGAACTCGAAACATGTCAACCTTGGTTTTGAGAATCTCTCCCGGAGTTTGAGAGATTTGGACCTGAAACGGTACCAGTCTTGTCGGGGATTGGGAACCCTTCGCCAGAATGTCCAAAGTTTCAGCGGGATTTCCAAAATGTTGAGAGGAACTCGAAACATGTCAACCTGGGTTTTGAGAATCTCTCCCGGAGTTTGAGAGATTTGGACGTGAAACGGTACCAGTCTTGTCGGGGATTGGGAACCCATCGCCAGAATGTCCAAAGTTTCAGCGGGATTTCCAAAATGTTGAAAGGAACTGGAAACATGTCAACCTCGGTTTTGAGAATCTCTCCCGGAGTTTGAAAGATTTGGACGTGAAAGGGTACCAGTCTTGTCGGGGATTGGGAACCCTTCGCCAGAATGACCAAAGTTTCAGCGGGATTTCTAAAATGTTGAAAGGAACTCGAAACATGTCAACCTGGGTTTTGAGAATCTCTCCCGGAGTTTGAGAGATTTGGACGTGAAAGGGTACCAGTCTTGTCGGGGATTGGGAACCCTTCGCCAGAATGTCCAAAGTTTCAGCGGGATTTCCAAAATGTTGAGAGGAACTCGAAACATGTCAGCCTTGGTTTTGAGAATCTCTCCCGGAGTTTGAGAGATTTGGACGTGAAACGGTACCAGTCTTGTCGGGGATTGGGAACCCTTCGCCAGAATGTCCAAAGTTTCAGCGGGATTTCCAAAATGTTGAAAGGAACTGGAAACATGTCAACCTTGGTTTTGAGAATCTCTCCCGGAGTTTGAGAGATTTGGACGTGAAAGGGTACCAGTCTTGTCGGGGATTGGGAGCCCTTCGTGAGAATGTCCAAAGTTTCAGCGGGATTTCCAAAATGTTGAAAGGAACTCGAAACATGTCAACCTTGGTTTTGAGAATCTCTCCCGGAGTTTGAGAGATTTGGACCTGAAACGGTACCAGTCTTGTCGGGGATTGGGAACCCTTCGCCAGAATGTCCAAAGTTTCAGCGGGATTTCCAAAATGTTGAGAGGAACTCGAAACATGTCAACCTGGGTTTTGAGAATCTCTCCCGGAGTTTGAGAGATTTGGACGTGAAACGGTACCAGTCTTGTCGGGGATTGGGAACCCATCGCCAGAATGTCCAAAGTTTCAGCGGGATTTCCAAAATGTTGAAAGGAACTGGAAACATGTCAACCTCGGTTTTGAGAATCTCTCCCGGAGTTTGAAAGATTTGGACGTGAAAGGGTACCAGTCTTGTCGGGGATTGGGAACCCTTCGCCAGAATGACCAAAGTTTCAGCGGGATTTCTAAAATGTTGAAAGGAACTCGAAACATGTCAACCTTGGTTTTGAGAATCTCTCCCGGAGTTTGAGAGATTTGGACGTGAAAGGGTACCAGTCTTGTCGGGGATTGGGAACCCTTCGCCAGAATGTCCAAAGTTTCAGCGGGATTTCCAAAATGTTGAGAGGAACTCGAAACATGTCAGCCTTGGTTTTGAGAATCTCTCCCGGAGTTTGAGAGATTTGGATGTGAAACGGTACCAGTCTTGTCGGGGATTGGGAACCCTTCGCCAGAATGTCCAAAGTTTCAGCGGGATTTCCAAAATGTTGAAAGGAACTCGAAACATGTCAACCTCGGTTTTGCGAATCTCTCCCGGAGTTTGAGAGATTTGGACGTGAAAGGGTACCAGTCTTGTCGGGGATTGGGAGCCCTTCGTGAGAATGTCCAAATTTTCAGCGGGATTTCCAAAATGTTGAGAGGAACTCGAAACATGTCAACCTTGGTTTTGAGAATCTCTCCCGGAGTTTGAGAGATTTGGACGTGAAACGGTACCAGTCTTGTCGGGGATTGGGAACCCATCGCCAGAATGTCCAAAGTTTCAGCGGGATTTCCAAAATGTTGAAAGGAACTCGAAACATGTCAACCTCGGTTTTGAGAATCTCTCCCGGAGTTTGAGAGATTTGGACGTGAAAGGGTACCAGTCTTGTCGGGGATTGGGAACCCTTGGCCAGAATGACCAAAGTTTCAGCGGGATTTCTAAAATGTTGAAAGGAACTCGAAACATGTCAACCTTGGTTTTGAGAATCTCTCCCGGAGTTTGAGAGATTTGGACGTGAAAGGGTACCAGTCTTGTCGGGGATTGGGAACCCTTCGCCAGAATGACCAAAGTTTCAGTGGGATTTCTAAAATGTTGAAAGGAACTCGAAACATGTCAACCTTGGTTTTGAGAATCTCTCCCGGAGTTTGAGAGATTTGGACCTGAAACGGTACCAGTCTTGTCGGGGATTGGGAACCCTTCGCCAGAATGTCCAAGTTTCAGCGGGATTTCCAAAATGTTGAAAGGAACTCTAAACATGTCAACCTTGGTTTTGAGAATGTCTCCCGGAGTTTGAGAGATTTGGACGTGAAAGGGTACCAGTCTTGTCGGGGATCGGGAACCCTTCGCGAGAATGTCCAAAGTTTCAGCGGGATTTCCAAAATGTTGAGAGGAACTCGAAACATGTCAACCTTGGTTTTGAGAATCTCTCCCGGAGTTTGAGAGATTTGGACGTGAAAGGGTACCAGTCTTGTCGGGGATTGGGAACCCATCGCCAGAATGTCCAAAGTTTCAGCGGGATTTCCAAAATGTTGAAAGGAACTGGAAACATGTCAACCTCGGTTTTGAGAATCTCTCCCGGAGTATGAAAGATTTGGACGTGAAAGGGTACCAGTCTTGTCGGGGATTGGGAACCCTTCGCGAGAATGACCAAAGTTTCAGCGGGATTTCCAAAATGTTGAGAGGAACTCGAAACATGTCAACCTTGGTTTTGAGAATCTCTCCCGGAGTTTGAGAGATTTGGACGTGAAACGGTACCAGTCTTGTCGGGGATTGGGAACCCTTCGCCAGAATGTCCAAAGTTTCAGCGGGATTTCCAAAATGTTGAAAGGAACTCGAAACATGTCAACCTTGGTTTTGAGAATCTCTCCCGGAGTTTGAGAGATTTGGACGTGAAAGGGTACCAGTCTTGTCGGGGATTGGGAACCCTTCGCGAGAATGTCCAAAGTTTCCGCGGGATTTCGAAAATGTTAGAGGAACTCGAATCGTGTCAACCTCGGTTTTGAGAATCTCTCCCGGAGTTTGAGAGATTTGGACGTGAAAGGGTAACCAGTCTTGTCGGGGATTGGGAACCCTTCGCCAGAATGACCAAAGTTTCAGCGGGATTTCTAAAATGTTGAAAGGAACTCGAAACATGTCAAGCTTGGTTTTGAGAATCTCTCCCGGAGTTTGAGAGATTTGGACGTGAAAGGGTACCAGTCTTGTCGGGGATTTGGAACCCTTCGCCAGAATGTCCAAAGTTTCAGCGGGCTTTCCAAAATGTTGAGAGGAACTCGAAACATGTCAGCCTCGGTTTTGAGAATCTCTCCCGGAGTTTGAGAGATTTGGACGTGAAAGGGTACCAGTCTTGTCGGGGATTGGGAACCCTTCGCCAGAATGTCCAAAGTTTCAGCGGGATTTCCAAAATGTTGAGAGGAACTCGAAACATGTCAACCTCGGTTTTGAGAATCTCTCCCGGAGTTTGAGAGATTTGGACGTGAAAGGGTACCAGTCTTGTCGGGGATTGGGAACCCTTCGCGACAATGTCCAAAGTTTCAGCGGGATTTCCAAAATGTTGAAAGGAACTCGAAACATGTCAACCTCGGTTTTGAGAATCTCTCCCGGAGTTTGAAAGATTTGGACGTGAAAGGGTACCAGTCTTGTCGGGGATTGGGAACCCTTCGCCAGAATGACCAAAGTTTCAGCGGGATTTCTAAAATGTTGAAAGGAACTCGAAACATGTCAACCTTGGTTTTGAGAATCTCTCCCGGAGTTTGAGAGATTTGGGCGTGAAAGGGTACCAGTCTTGTCGGGGATTGGGAACCCTTCGCCAGAATGTCCAAAGTTTCAGCGGGATTTCCAAAATGTTGAAAGGAACTCGAAACATGTCAACCTTGGTTTTGAGAATCTCTCCCGGAGTTTGAGAGATTTGGACCTGAAAGGGTACCAGTCTTGTCGGGGATTGGGAACCCTTCGCGAGAATGTCCAAGGTTTCAGCGGGATTTCCAAAATGTTGAAAGGAACTCAAAACATGTCAACCTTGGTTTTGAGAATCTCTCCCGGAGTTTGAGAGATTTGGACGTGAAACGGTACCAGTCTTGTCGGGGATTGGGAACCCTTCGCCAGAATGTCCAAAGTTTCAGCGGGATTTCCAAAATGTTGAAAGGAACTGGAAACATGTCAACCTCGGTTTTGCGAATCTCTCCCGGAGTTTGAGAGATTTGGACGTGAAAGGGTACCAGTCTTGTCGGGGATTGGGAGCCCTTCGTGAGAATGTCCAAAGTTTCAGCGGGATTTCCAAAATGTTGAGAGGAACTCGAAACATGTCAACCTTGGTTTTGAGAATCTCTCCCGGAGTTTGAGAGATTTGGACGTGAAACGGTACCAGTCTTGTCGGGGATTGGGAACCCATCGCCAGAATGTCCAAAGTTTCAGCGGGATTTCCAAAATGTTGAAAGGAACTGGAAACATGTCAACCTTGGTTTTGAGAATCTCTCCCGGAGTTTGAGAGATTTGGACGTGAAAGGGTACCAGTCTTGTCGGGGATTGGGAGCCCTTCGTGAGAATGTCCAAAGTTTCAGCGGGATTTCCAAAATGTTGAAAGGAACTCGAAACATGTCAACCTTGGTTTTGAGAATCTCTCCCGGAGTTTGAGAGATTTGGACGTGAAAGGGTACCAGTCTTGTCGGGGATTGGGAACCCTTCGCGAGAATGTCCAAAGTTTCCGCGGGATTTCCAAAATGTTAGAGGAACTCGAAACGTGTCAACCTCGGTTTTGAGAATCTCTCCCGGAGTTTGAGAGATTTGGACGTGAAAGGGTACCAGTCTTGTCGGGGGTTGGGAACCCTTCGCGAGAATGACCAAAGTTTCAGCGGGATTTCTAAAATGTTGAAAGGAACTCGAAACATGTCAACCTTGGTTTTGAGAATCTCTCCCGGAGTTTGAGAGATTTGGACGTGAAAGGGTACCAGTCTTGTCGGGGATTTGGAACCCTTCGCGAGAATGACCAAAGTTTCAGCGGGATTTCCAAAATGTTGAAAGGAACTCGAAACATGTCAACCTCGGTTTTGAGAATCTCTCCCGGAGTTTGAGAGATTTGGACGTGAAAGGGTAACCAGTCTTGTCGGGGATTGGGAACCCTTCGCCAGAATGACCAAAGTTTCAGCGGGATTTCTAAAATGTTGAAAGGAACTCGAAACATGTCAACCTCGGTTTTGAGAATCTCTCCCGGAGTTTGAGAGATTTGGATGTAAAGGATACCAGTCTTGTCGGGGATTGGGAACCCTTCGCCAGAATGTCCAAAGTTTCAGCGGGATTTCCAAAATGTTGAAAGGAACTCGAAACATGTCAGCCTTGGTTTTGAGAATCTCTCCCGGAGTTTGAGAGATTTGGACGTGAAAGGGTACCAGTCTTGTCGGGGATTGGGAACCCTTCGCCAGAATGTCCAAAGTTTCAGCGGGATTTCCAAAATGTTGAAAGGAACTCGAAACATGTCAGCCTTGGTTTTGAGAATCTCTCCCGGAGTTTGAGAGATTTGGACGTGAAAGGGTACCAGTCTTGTCGGGGATTGGGAACCCTTCGCGAGAATGTCCAAAGTTTCAGCGGGATTTCCAAAATGTTGAAAGGAACTCGAAACATGTCAACCTCGGTTTTGAGAAACTCTCCCGGAGTTTGAGAGATTTGGACGTGAAAGGGTACCAGTCTTGTCGGGGATTGGGAACCCTTCGCGAGAATGTCCAAAGTTTCAGCGGGATTTCCAAAATGTTGAGAGGAACTCGAAACATGTCAACCTGGGTTTTGAGAATCTCTCCCGGAGTTTGAGAGATTTGGACGTGAAAGGGTAACCAGTCTTGTCGGGGATTGGGAACCCTTCGCCAGAATGACCAAAGTTTCAGCGGGATTTCCAAAATGTTGAAAGGAACTGGAAACATGTCAACCTCGGTTTTGAGAATCTCTCCCGGAGTTTGAAAGATTTGGACGTGAAAGGGTACCAGTCTTGTCGGGGATTGGGAACCCTTCGCCAGAATGACCAAAGTTTCAGCGGGATTTCTAAAATGTTGAAAGGAACTCGAAACATGTCAACCTTGGTTTTGAGAATCTCTCCCGGAGTTTGAGAGATTTGGACGTGAAAGGGTACCAGTCTTGTCGGGGATTGGGAACCCTTCGCCAGAATGTCCAAAGTTTCAGCGGGATTTCCAAAATGTTGAGAGGAACTCGAAACATGTCAACCTTGGTTTTGAGAATCTCTCCCGGAGTTTGAGAGATTTGGACGTGAAAGGGTACCAGTCTTGTCGGGGATTGGGAACCCTTCGTGAGAATGTCCAGAGTTTCAGCGGGATTTCCAAAATGTTGAGAGGAACTCGAAACATGTCAACCTTGGTTTTGAGAATCTCTCCCGGAGTTTGAGAGATTTGGACGTGAAACGGTACCAGTCTTGTCGGGGATTGGGAACCCTTCGCCAGAATGTCCAAAGTTTCAGCGGGATTTCCAAAATGTTGAGAGGAACTCGAAACATGTCAGCCTTGGTTTTGAGAATCTCTCCCGGAGTTTGAGAGATTTGGACGTGAAAGGGTACCAGTCTTGTCGGGGATTGGGAACCCTTCGCCAGAATGTCCAAAGTTTCAGCGGGATTTCCAAAATGTTGAGAGGAACTCGAAACATGTCAGCCTTGGTTTTGAGAATCTCTCCCGGAGTTTGAGAGATTTGGACGTGAAAGGGTACCAGTCTTGTCGGGGATTGGGAACCCTTCGCCAGAATGTCCAAAGTTTCAGCGGGATTTCCAAAATGTTGAGAGGAACTCGAAACATGTCAACCTCGGTTTTGAGAATCTCTCCCGGAGTTTGAGAGATTTGGACGTGAAAGGGTACCAGTCTTGTCGGGGATTGGGAACCCTTCGCGACAATGTCCAAAGTTTCAGCGGGATTTCCAAAATGTTGAAAGGAACTCGAAACATGTCAACCTCGGTTTTGAGAATCTCTCCCGGAGTTTGAAAGATTTGGACGTGAAAGGGTACCAGTCTTGTCGGGGATTGGGAACCCTTCGCCAGAATGACCAAAGTTTCAGCGGGATTTCTAAAATGTTGAAAGGAACTCGAAACATGTCAACCTTGGTTTTGAGAATCTCTCCCGGAGTTTGAGAGATTTGGACGTGAAACGGTACCAGTCTTGTCGGGGATTGGGAACCCTTCGCCAGAATGTCCAAAGTTTCAGCGGGATTTCCAAAATGTTGAAAGGAACTCGAAACATGTCAACCTTGGTTTTGAGAATCTCTCCCGGAGTTTGAGAGATTTGGACGTGAAAGGGTACCAGTCTTGTCGGGGATTGGGAACCCTTCGCGAGAATGTCCAAGGTTTCAGCGGGATTTCCAAAATGTTGAGAGGAACTCGAAACATGTCAACCTTGGTTTTGAGAATCTCTCCCGGAGTTTGAGAGATTTGGACGTGAAAGGGTACCAGTCTTGTCGGGGATTGGGAACCCTTCGTGAGAATGTCCAAAGTTTCAGCGGGATTTCCAAAATGTTGAGAGGAACTCGAAACATGTCAACCTCGGTTTTGCGAATCTCTCCCGGAGTTTGAGAGATTTGGACGTGAAAGGGTACCAGTCTTGTCGGGGATTGGGAGCCCTTCGTGAGAATGTCCAAAGTTTCAGCGGGATTTCCAAAATGTTGAGAGGAACTCGAAACATGTCAACCTTGGTTTTGAGAATCTCTCCCGGAGTTTGAGAGATTTGGACGTGAAACGGTACCAGTCTTGTCGGGGATTGGGAACCCATCGCCAGAATGTCCAAAGTTTCAGCGGGATTTCCAAAATGTTGAAAGGAACTGGAAACATGTCAACCTTGGTTTTGAGAATCTCTCCCGGAGTTTGAGAGATTTGGACGTGAAAGGGTACCAGTCTTGTCGGGGATTGGGAGCCCTTCGTGAGAATGTCCAAAGTTTCAGCGGGATTTCCAAAATGTTGAAAGGAACTCGAAACATGTCAACCTTGGTTTTGAGAATCTCTCCCGGAGTTTGAGAGATTTGGACGTGAAAGGGTACCAGTCTTGTCGGGGATTGGGAACCCTTCGCCAGAATGTCCAAAGTTTCAGCGGGATTTCCAAAATGTTGAGAGGAACTCGAAACATGTCAACCTTGGTTTTGAGAATCTCTCCCGGAGTTTGAGAGATTTGGACGTGAAAGGGTACCAGTCTTGTCGGGGATTGGGAACCCTTCGTGAGAATGTCCAAAGTTTCAGCGGGATTTCCAAAATGTTGAGAGGAACTCGAAACATGTCAACCTTGGTTTTGAGAATCTCTCCCGGAGTTTGAGAGATTTGGACGTGAAACGGTACCAGTCTTGTCGGGGATTGGGAACCCTTCGCCAGAATGTCCAAAGTTTCAGCGGGATTTCCAAAATGTTGAGAGGAACTCGAAACATGTCAGCCTTGGTTTTCAGAATCTCTCCCGGAGTTTGAGAGATTTGGACGTGAAAGGGTACCAGTCTTGTCGGGGATTGGGAACCCTTTGCGAGAATGTCCAAAGTTTCAGCGGGATTTCCAAAATGTTGAAAGGAACTCGAACCATGTCAACCTTGGTTTTGAGAATCTCTCCCGGAGTGTGAGAGATTTGGACGTGAAAGGGTACCAATCTTGTCGGGGATCGGGAACCCTTCGCGAGAATGTCCAAAGTTTCAGCGGGATTTCCAAAATGTTGAAAGGAACTCGAACCATGTCAACCTTGGTTTTGAGAATCTCTCCCGGAGTTTGAGAGATTTGGACGTGAAAGGGTACCAGTCTTGTCGGGGATTGGGAACCCTTCGCCAGAATGTCCAAAGTTTCAGCGGGATTTCCAAAATGTTGAGAGGAACTCGAAACATGTCAACCTTGGTTTTGAGAATCTCTCCCGGAGTTTGAGAGATTTGGACGTGAAAGGGTACCAGTCTTGTCGGGGATTGGGAACCCTTCGCCAGAATGTCCAAAGTTTCAGCGGGATTTCCAAAATGTTGAAAGGAACTCGAAACATGTCAACCTTGGTTTTGAGAATCTCTCCCGGAGTTTGAGAGATTTGGACGTGAAAGGGTACCAGTCTTGTCGGGGATTGGGAACCCTTCGCCAGAATGTCCAAAGTTTCAGCGGGATTTCCAAAATGTTGAGAGGAACTCGAAACATGTCAACCTTGGTTTTGAGAATCTCTCCCGGAGTTTGAGAGATTTGGACGTGAAAGGGTACCAGTCTTGTCGGGGATTGGGAACCCTTCGCCAGAATGTCCAAAGTTTCAGCGGGATTTCCAAAATGTTGAGAGGAACTCGAAACATGTCAACCTTGGTTTTGAGAATCTCTCCCGGAGTTTGAGAGATTTGGACGTGAAAGGGTACCAGTCTTGTCGGGGATTGGGAACCCTTCGCCAGAATGTCCAAAGTTTCAGCGGGATTTCCAAAATGTTGAGAGGAACTCGAAACATGTCAAGCTTGGTTTTGAGAATCTCTCCCGGAGTTTGAGAGATTTGGACGTGAAACGGTACCAGTCTTGTCGGGGATTGGGAACCCTTCGCCAGAATGTCCAAAGTTTCAGCGGGATTTCCAAAATGTTGAAAGGAACTCGAAACATGTCAACCTGGGTTTTGAGAATCTCTCCCGGAGTTTGAGAGATCTGGACGTGAAAGGGTACCAGTCTTGTCGGGGATTGGGAACCCTTCGCCAGAATGTCCAAAGTTTCAGCGGGATTTCCAAAATGTTGAAAGGAACTCGAAACATGTCAACCTCGGTTTTGAGAATCTCTCCCGGAGTTTGAAAGATTTGGACGTGAAAGGGTACCAGTCTTGTCGGGGATTGGGAACCCTTCGCCAGAATGTCCAAAGTTTCAGCGGGATTTCCAAAATGTTGAGAGGAACTCGAAACATGTCAGCCTTGGTTTTGAGAATCTCTCCCGGAGTTTGAGAGATTTGGACGTGAAAGGGTACCAGTCTTGTCGGGGATTGGGAACCCTTCGTGAGAATGTCCAAAGTTTCAGCGGGATTTCCAAAATGTTGAGAGGAACTCGAAACATGTCAACCTTGGTTTTGAGAATCTCTCACGGAGTTTGAGAGATTTGGACGTGAAACGGTACCAGTCTTGTCGGGGATTGGGAACCCTTCGCCAGAATGTCCAAAGTTTCAGCGGGATTTCCAAAATGTTGAGAGGATCTCGAAACATGTCAACCTTGGTTTTGAGAATCTCTCCCGGAGTTTGAGAGATTTGGACGTGAAAGGGTACCAGTCTTGTCGGGGATTGGGAACCCTTCGCCAGAATGTCCAAAGTTTCAGCGGGATTTCCAAAATGTTGAGAGGAACTCGAAACATGTCAACCTCGGTTTTGCGAATCTCTCCCGGAGTTTGAGAGATTTGGACGTGAATGGGTACCAGTCTTGTCGGGGATTGGGAACCCTTCGCCAGAATGTCCAAAGTTTCAGAGGGATTTCCAAAATGTTGAAAGGAACTCGAACCATGTCAACCTTGGTTTTGAGAATCTCTCCCGGAGTGTGAGAGATTTGGACGTGAAAGGGTACCAATCTTGTCGGGGATCGGGAACCCTTCGCGAGAATGTCCAAAGTTTCAGCGGGATTTCCAAAATTTTGAAAGGAACTCGAAACATGTCAACCTTGGTTTTGAGAATCTCTCCCGGAGTTTGAGAGATTTGGACGTGAAAGGGTACCAGTCTTGTCGGGGATTGGGAACCCTTTGCGAGAATGTCCAAAGTTTCAGCGGGATTTCCAAAATGTTGAAAGGAACTCGAAACATGTCAACCTCGGTTTTGAGAATCTCTCCCGGAGTTTGAGAGATTTGGACGTGAAAGGGTACCAGTCTTGTCGGGGATTGGGAACCCTTCGCCAGAATGTCCAAAGTTTCAGCGGGATTTCCAAAATGTTGAGAGGAACTCGAAACATGTCAGCCTTGGTTTTGAGAATCTCTCCCGGAGTTTGAGAGATTTGGACGTGAAAGGGTACCAGTCTTGTCGGGGATTGGGAACCCTTCGCCAGAATGTCCAAAGTTTCAGCGGGATTTCCAAAATGTTGAAAGGAACTCGAAACATGTCAACCTCGGTTTTGAGAATCTCTCCCGGAGTTTGAGAGATTTGGACGTGAAAGGGTACCAGTCTTGTCGGGGATTGGGAACCCTTCGCGAGAATGTCCAAAGTTTCAGCTAGATTTCCAAAATGTTGAGAGGAACTCGAAACATGTCAACCTTGGTTTTGAGAATCTCTCCCGGAGTTTGAGAGATTTGGACGTGAAAGGGTACCGGTCTTGTCGGGGATTGGGAACCCTTCGCGAGAATGTCCAAAGTTTCAGCGGGATTTCCAAAATGTTGAAAGGAACTGGAAACATGTCAACCTTGGTTTTGAGAATCTCTCCCGGAGTTTGAGAGATTTGGACGTGAAAGGGTACCAATCTTGTCGGGGATCGGGAACCCTTCGCGAGAATGTCCAAAGTTTCAGAGGGATTTCCAAAATGTTGAAAGGAACTCGAAACATGTCAACCTTGGTTTTGAGAATCTCTCCCGGAGTGTGAGAGATTTGGACGTGAAAGGGTACCAATCTTGTCGGGGATCGGGAACCCTTCGCGAGAATGTCCAAAGTTTCAGCGGGATTTCCAAAATGTTGAAAGGAACTCGAAACATGTCAACCTTGGTTTTGAGAATCTCTCCCGGAGTTTGAGAGATTTGGACGTGAAAGGGTACCAGTCTTGTCGGGGATTGGGAACCCTTTGCGAGAATGTCCAAAGTTTCAGCGGGATTTCCAAAATGTTGAAAGGAACTCGAAACATGTCAACCTCGGTTTTGAGAATCTCTCCCGGAGTTTGAGAGATTTGGACGTGAAAGGGTACCAGTCTTGTCCGGGGTTGGGAACCCTTCGCGAGAATGACCAAAGTTTCAGCGGGATTTCTAAAATGTTGAAAGGAACTCGAAACATGTCAACCTTGGTTTTGAGAATCTCTCCCGGAGTTTGAGAGATTTGGACGTGAAAGTGTACCAGTCTTGTCGGGGATTTGGAACCCTTCGCGAGAATGTCCAAAGTTTCAGCGGGATTTCCAAAATGTTGAGAGGAACTCGAAACATGTCAGCCTTGGTTTTGAGAATCTCTCCCGGAGTTTGAGGGATTTGGACGTGAAAGGGTACCAGTCTTGTCGGGGATTGGGAACCCTTCGCGAGAATGTCCAAAGTTTCAGCGGGATTTTCAAAATGTGTAAAGGAACTCGAAACATGTCAACCTCGGTTTTGAGAATCTCTCCCGGAGTTTGAGAGATTTGGACGTGAAAGGGTACCAGTCTTGTCGGGGATTGGGAACCCTTCGCGAGAATGTCCAAAGTTTCCGCGGGATTTCCAAAATGTTAGAGGAACTCGAAACGTGTCAACCTCGGTTTTGAGAATCTCTCCCGGAGTTTGAGAGATTTGGACGTGAAAGGGTACCAGTCTTGTCGGGGATTTGGAACCCTTCGCGAGAATGTCCAAAGTTTCAGTGGGATTTCCAAAATGTTGAGAGGAACTCGAAACATGTCAACCTCGGTTTTGAGAATCTCTCCCGGAGTTTGAGAGATTTGGACCTGAAAGGGTACCAGTCTTGTCCGGGGTTGGGAACCCTTCGCGAGAATGACAAAAGTTTCAGCGGGATTTCCAAAATGTTGAAAGGAACTCGAAACATGTCAACCTTGGTTTTGAGAATCTCTCCCGGAGTTTGAGAGATTTGGACGTGAAACGGTACCAGTCTTGTCGGGGATTTGGAACCCTTTGCGAGAATGTCCAAAGTTTCAGCGGGATTTCCAAAATGTTGAGAGGAACTCGAAACATGTCAGCCTTGGTTTTGAGAATCTCTCCCGGAGTTTGAGAGATTTGGACGTGAAAGGGTACCAGTCTTGTCGGGGATTGGGAACCCTTCGCGAGAATGTCGAAAGTTTCAGCGGGATTTCCAAAATGTTAGAGGAACTCGAAACGTGTCAACCTCGGTTTTTAGAATCTCTCCCGGAGTTTGAGAGATTTGGACGTGAAAGGGTACCAGTCTTGTCGGGGATTTGGAACCCTTCGCGAGAATGTCCAAAGTTTCAGTGGGATTTCCAAAATGTTGAGAGGAACTCAAAACATGTCAACCTCGGTTTTGAGAATCTCTCCCGGAGTTTGAGAGATTTGGACGTGAAAGGGTACCAGTCTTGTCGGGGATTGGGAACCCTTCGCGAGAATGTCCAAAGTTTCAGCGGGATTTCCAAAATGTTGAGAGGAACTCGAAACATGTCAACCTTGGTTTTGAGAATCTCTCCCGGAGTTTGAGAGATTTGGACGTGAAAGGGTACCAGTCTTGTCCGGGGTTGGGAACCCTTCGCGAGAATGACCAAAGATTCAGCGGGATTTCTAAAATGTTGAAAGGAACTCGAAACATGTCAACCTTGGTTTTGAGAATCTCTCCCGGAGTTTGAGAGATTTGGACGTGAAAGGGTACCAGTCTTGTCGGGGATTGGGAACCCTTCGCGAGAATGTCCAAAGTTTCAGCGGGATTTCCAAAATGTTGAGAGGAACTCGAAACATGTCAGCCTTGGTTTTGAGAATCTCTCCCGGAGTTTGAGAGATTTGGACGTGAAAGGGTACCAATCTTGTCGGGGATTGGGAACCCTTCGCGAGAATGTCCAAAGTTTCAGCGGGATTTCCAAAATGTTGAAAGGAACTCGAAACATGTCAACCTCGGTTTTGAGAATCTCTCCCGGAGTTTGAGAGATTTGGACGTGAAAGGGTACCAGTCTTGTCGGGGATTGGGAACCCTTCGCGAGAATGTCCAAAGTTTCAGCGGGATTTCCAAAATGTTGAAAGGAACTCGAAACATGTCAACCTTGGTTTTGAGAATCTCTCCCGGAGTTTGAGAGATTTGGACCTGAAAGGGTACCAGTCTTGTCGGGGATTGGGAACCCTTCGCGAGAATGTCCAAAGTTTCAGCGGGATTTCCAAAATGTTGAAAGGAACTCGAAACATGTCAACCTCGGTTTTGAGAATCTCTCCCGGAGTTTGAAATATTTGGACGTGAAAGGGTACCAGTCTTGTCGGGGATTGGGAACCCTTCGCGAGAATGTCCAAAGTTTCAGTGGGATTTCCAAAATGTTGAGAGGAACTCGAAACATGTCAACCTTGGTTTTGAGAATCTCTCCCGGAGTTTGAGAGATTTGGACGTGAAAGGGTACCAGTCTTGTCGGGGATTGGGAACCCTTCGCGAGAATGTCCAAAGTTTCAGCGGGATTTCCAAAATGTTGAAAGGAACTGGAAACATGTCAACCTCGGTTTTGAGAATCTCTCCCGGAGTTTGAAAGATTTGGACGTGAAAGGGTACCAGTCTTGTCGGGGATTGGGAACCCTTCGCCAGAATGACCAAAGTTTCAGCGGGATTTCTAAAATGTTGAAAGGAACTCGAAACATGTCAACCTTGGTTTTGAAAATCTCTCCCGGAGTTTGAGAGATTTGGACGTGAAAGGGTACCAGTCTTGTCGGGGATTTGGAACCCTTCGCCAGAATGTCCAAAGTTTCAGCGGGATTTCCAAAATGTTGAGAGGAACTCGAAACATGTCAGCCTTGGTTTTGAGAATCTCTCCCGGAGTTTGAGAGATTTGGACCTGAAAGGGTACCAGTCTTGTCGGGGATTGGGAACCCTTCGCGAGAATGTCCAAAGTTTCAGCGGGATTTCCAAAATGTTGAAAGGAACTCGAAACATGTCAACCTCGGTTTTGAGAATCTCTCCCGGAGTTTGAAATATTTGGACGTGAAAGGGTACCAGTCTTGTCGGGGATTGGGAACCCTTCGCGAGAATGTCCAAAGTTTCAGTGGGATTTCCAAAATGTTGAGAGGAACTCGAAACATGTCAACCTTGGTTTTGAGAATCTCTCCCGGAGTTTGAGAGATTTGGACGTGAAAGGGTACCAGTCTTGTCGGGGATTGGGAACCCTTCGCGAGAATGTCCAAAGTTTCAGCGGGATTTCCAAAATGTTGAAAGGAACTGGAAACATGTCAACCTCGGTTTTGAGAATCTCTCCCGGAGTTTGAAAGATTTGGACGTGAAAGGGTACCAGTCTTGTCGGGGATTGGGAACCCTTCGCCAGAATGACCAAAGTTTCAGCGGGATTTCTAAAATGTTGAAAGGAACTCGAAACATGTCAACCTTGGTTTTGAGAATCTCTCCCGGAGTTTGAGAGATTTGGACGTGAAAGGGTACCAGTCTTGTCAAGGATTGGGAACCCTTCGCGAGAATGTCCAAAGTTTCAGCGGGATTTCCAAAATGTTGAGAGGAACTCGAAACATGTCAACCTTGGTTTTGAGAATCTCTCCCGGAGTTTGAGAGATTTGGACGTGAAAGGGTACCAGTCTTGTCGGGGATTGGGAACCCTTCGCGAGAATGTCCAAAGTTTCAGCGGGATTTCCAAAATGTTGAGAGGAACTCGAAACATGTCAGCCTTGGTTTTGAGAATCTCTCCCGGAGTTTGAGAGATTTGGACGTGAAAGGGTACCAATCTTGTCGGGGATTGGGAACCCTTCGCGAGAATGTCCAAAGTTTCAGCGGGATTTCCAAAATGTTGAAAGGAACTCGAAACATGTCAACCTCGGTTTTGAGAATCTCTCCCGGAGTTTGAGAGATTTGGACGTGAAAGGGTACCAGTCTTGTCGGGGATTGGGAACCCTTCGCGAGAATGTCCAAAGTTTCAGCGGGATTTCCAAAATGTTGAAAGGAACTCGAAACATGTCAACCTTGGTTTTGAGAATCTCTCCCGGAGTTTGAGAGATTTGGACCTGAAAGGGTACCAGTCTTGTCGGGGATTGGGAACCCTTCGCGAGAATGTCCAAAGTTTCAGCGGGATTTCCAAAATGTTGAAAGGAACTCGAAACATGTCAACCTCGGTTTTGAGAATCTCTCCCGGAGTTTGAAATATTTGGACGTGAAAGGGTACCAGTCTTGTCGGGGATTGGGAACCCTTCGCGAGAATGTCCAAAGTTTCAGTGGGATTTCCAAAATGTTGAGAGGAACTCGAAACATGTCAACCTTGGTTTTGAGAATCTCTCCCGGAGTTTGAGAGATTTGGACGTGAAAGGGTACCAGTCTTGTCGGGGATTGGGAACCCTTCGCGAGAATGTCCAAAGTTTCAGCGGGATTTCCAAAATGTTGAAAGGAACTGGAAACATGTCAACCTCGGTTTTGAGAATCTCTCCCGGAGTTTGAAAGATTTGGACGTGAAAGGGTACCAGTCTTGTCGGGGATTGGGAACCCTTCGCCAGAATGACCAAAGTTTCAGCGGGATTTCTAAAATGTTGAAAGGAACTCGAAACATGTCAACCTTGGTTTTGAAAATCTCTCCCGGAGTTTGAGAGATTTGGACGTGAAAGGGTACCAGTCTTGTCGGGGATTTGGAACCCTTCGCCAGAATGTCCAAAGTTTCAGCGGGATTTCCAAAATGTTGAGAGGAACTCGAAACATGTCAGCCTTGGTTTTGAGAATCTCTCCCGGAGTTTGAGAGATTTGGACCTGAAAGGGTACCAGTCTTGTCGGGGATTGGGAACCCTTCGCGAGAATGTCCAAAGTTTCAGCGGGATTTCCAAAATGTTGAAAGGAACTCGAAACATGTCAACCTCGGTTTTGAGAATCTCTCCCGGAGTTTGAAATATTTGGACGTGAAAGGGTACCAGTCTTGTCGGGGATTGGGAACCCTTCGCGAGAATGTCCAAAGTTTCAGTGGGATTTCCAAAATGTTGAGAGGAACTCGAAACATGTCAACCTTGGTTTTGAGAATCTCTCCCGGAGTTTGAGAGATTTGGACGTGAAAGGGTACCAGTCTTGTCGGGGATTGGGAACCCTTCGCGAGAATGTCCAAAGTTTCAGCGGGATTTCCAAAATGTTGAAAGGAACTGGAAACATGTCAACCTCGGTTTTGAGAATCTCTCCCGGAGTTTGAAAGATTTGGACGTGAAAGGGTACCAGTCTTGTCGGGGATTGGGAACCCTTCGCCAGAATGACCAAAGTTTCAGCGGGATTTCTAAAATGTTGAAAGGAACTCGAAACATGTCAACCTTGGTTTTGAGAATCTCTCCCGGAGTTTGAGAGATTTGGACGTGAAAGGGTACCAGTCTTGTCAAGGATTGGGAACCCTTCGCGAGAATGTCCAAAGTTTCAGCGGGATTTCCAAAATGTTGAGAGGAACTCGAAACATGTCAACCTTGGTTTTGAGAATCTCTCCCGGAGTTTGAGAGATTTGGACGTGAAAGGGTACCAGTCTTGTCGGGGATTGGGAACCCTTCGCGAGAATGTCCAAAGTTTCAGCGGGATTTCCAAAATGTTGAAAGGAACTGGAAACATGTCAACCTCGGTTTTGAGAATCTCTCCCGGAGTTTGAAAGATTTGGACGTGAAAGGGTACCAGTCTTGTCGGGGATTGGGAACCCTTCGCCAGAATGACCAAAGTTTCAGCGGGATTTCTAAAATGTTGAAAGGAACTCGAAACATGTCAACCTTGGTTTTGAGAATCTCTCCCGGAGTTTGAGAGATTTGGACGTGAAAGGGTACCAGTCTTGTCGGGGATTTGGAACCCTTCGCGAGAATGTCCAAAGTTTCAGCGGGATTTCCAAAATGTTGAGAGGAACTCGAAACATGTCAGCCTTGGTTTTGAGAATCTCTCCCGGAGTTTGAGGGATTTGGACGTGAAAGGGTACCAGTTTTGTCGGGGATTGGGAACCCTTTGCGAGAATGTCCAAAGTTTCAGCGGGATTTTCAAAATGTGTAAAGGAACTCGAAACATGTCAACCTCGGTTTTGAGAATCTCTCCCGGAGTTTGAGAGATTTGGACGTGAAAGGGTACCAGTCTTGTCCGGGGATTGGGAACCCTTCGCCAGAATGTCCAAAGTTTCCGCGGGATTTCCAAAATGTTAGAGGAACTTGAAACGTGTCAACCTCGGTTTTGAGAATCTCTCCCGGAGTTTGAGAGATTTGGACGTGAAAGGGTACCAGTCTTGTCGGGGATTTGGAACCCTTCGCGAGAATGTCCAAAGTTTCAGTGGAATTTCCAAAATGTTGAGAGGAACTCGAAACATGTCAACCTCGGTTTTGAGAATCTCTCCCGGAGTTTGAGAGATTTGGACGTGAAAGGGTACCAGTCTTGTCGGGGATTGGGAACCCTTCGCGAGAATGTCCAAAGTTTCAGCGGGATTTCCAAAATGTTGAAAGGAACTCGAAACATGTCAACCTCGGTTTTGAGAATCTCTCCCGGAGTTTGAGAGATTTGGACGTGAAAGGGTACCAGTCTTGTCGGGGATTTGGAACCCTTCGCGAGAATGTCCAAAGTTTCAGCGGGATTTCCAAAATGTTGAGAGGAACTCGAAACATGTCAGCCTTGGTTTTGAGAATCTCTCCCGGAGTTTGAGAGATTTGGACGTGAAAGGGTACTAATCTTGTCGGGGATTGGGAACCCTTCGCGAGAATGTCCAAAGTTTCAGCGGGATTTCCAAAATGTTGAAAGGAACTCGAAACATGTCAACCTCGGTTTTGAGAATCTCTCCCGGAGTTTGAGAGATTTGGACGTGAAAGGGTACCAGTCTTGTCGGGGATTGGGAACCCTTCGCCAGAATGTCCAAAGTTTCAGCGGGATTTCCAAAATGTTGAAAGGAACTCGAAACATGTCAACCTTGGTTTTGAGAATCTCTCCCGGAGTTTGAGAGATTTGGACGTGAAAGGGTAACCAGTCTTGTCGGGGATTGGGAACCCTTCGCCAGAATGACCAAAGTTTCAGCGGGATTTTTAAAATGTTGAAAGGAACTCGAAACATGTCAACCTTGGTTTTGAGAATCTCTCCCGGAGTTTGAGAGATCTGGACGTGAAAGGGTACCAGTCTTGTCGGGGATTTGGAACCCTTCGCCAGAATGTCCAAAGTTTCAGCGGGATTTCCAAAATGTTGAGAGGAACTCGAAACATGTCAGCCTTGGTTTTGAGAATCTCTCCCGGAGTTTGAGAGATTTGGACGTGAAAGGGTACCAGTCTTGTCGGGGATTGGGAACCCTTCGCGAGAATGTCCAAAGTTTCAGCGGGATTTCCAAAATGTTGAGAGGAACTCGAAACATGTCAACCTTGGTTTTGAGAATCTCTCCCGGAGTTTGAGAGATTTGGACGTGAAAGGGTACCAGTCTTGTCCGGGATTGGGAACCCTTCGCGAGAATGTCCAAAGTTTCAGCGGGATTTCCAAAATGTTGAAAGGAACTCGAAACATGTCAACCTCGGTTTTGAGAATCTCTCCCGGAGTTTGAAAGATTTGGACGTGAAAGGGTACCAGTCTTGTCGGGGACTGGGAACCCTTCGCGAGAATGTCCAAAGTTTCCGCGGGATTTCCAAAATGTTAGAGGAACTCGAAACGTGTCAACCTCGGTTTTGAGAATCTCTCCCGGAGTTTGAGAGATTTGGACGTGAAAGGGTACCAGTCTTGTCGGGGATTTGGAACCCTTCGCGAGAATGTCCAAAGTTTCAGTGGGATTTCCAAAATGTTGAGAGGAACTCGAAACATGTCAACCTCGGTTTTGAGAATCTCTCCCGGAGTTTGAGAGATTTGGACCTGAAAGGGTACCAGTCTTGTCCGGGGTTGGGAACCCTTCGCGAGAATGACAAAAGTTTCAGCGGGATTTCCAAAATGTTGAAAGGAACTCGAAACATGTCAACCTTGGTTTTGAGAATCTCTCCCGGAGTTTGAGAGATTTGGACGTGAAACGGTACCAGTCTTGTCGGGGATTTGGAACCCTTTGCGAGAATGTCCAAAGTTTCAGCGGGATTTCCAAAATGTTGAGAGGAACTCGAAACATGTCAGCCTTGGTTTTGAGAATCTCTCCCGGAGTTTGAGAGATTTGGACGTGAAAGGGTACCAGTCTTGTCGGGGATTGGGAACCCTTCGCGAGAATGTCCAAAGTTTCAGCGGGATTTCCAAAATGTTAGAGGAACTCGAAACGTGTCAACCTCGGTTTTTAGAATCTCTCCCGGAGTTTGAGAGATTTGGACGTGAAAGGGTACCAGTCTTGTCGGGGATTTGGAACCCTTCGCGAGAATGTCCAAAGTTTCAGTGGGATTTCCAAAATGTTGAGAGGAACTCGAAACATGTCAACCTCGGTTTTGAGAATCTCTCCCGGAGTTTGAGAGATTTGGACGTGAAAGGGTACCAGTCTTGTCGGGGATTGGGAACCCTTCGCGAGAATGTCCAAAGTTTCAGCGGGATTTCCAAAATGTTGAGAGGAACTCGAAACATGTCAACCTTGGTTTTGAGAATCTCTCCCGGAGTTTGAGAGATTTGGACGTGAAAGGGTACCAGTCTTGTCCGGGGTTGGGAACCCTTCGCGAGAATGACCAAAGATTCAGCGGGATTTCTAAAATGTTGAAAGGAACTCGAAACATGTCAACCTTGGTTTTGAGAATCTCTCCCGGAGTTTGAGAGATTTGGACGTGAAAGGGTACCAATCTTGTCGGGGATTTGGAACCCTTCGCCAGAATGTCCAAAGTTTCAGCGGGATTTCCAAAATGTTGAAAGGAACTCGAAACATGTCAACCTTGGTTTTGAGGATCTCTCCCGGAGTCTGAGAGATTTGGACGTGAAAGGGTACCAGTCTTGTCGGGGATTGGGAACCCTTCACGAGAATGTCCAAAGTTTCAGCGGGATTTCCAAAATGTTGAAAGGAACTCGAAACATGTCAACCTCGGTTTTGAGAATCTCTCCCGGAGTTTGAGAGATTTGGACGTGAAAGGGTACCAGTCTTGTCCGGGGTTGGGAACCCTTCGCGAGAATAACAAAAGTTTCAGCGGGATTTCTAAAATGTTGAAAGGAACTCGAAACATGTCAACCTTGGTTTTGAGAATCTCTCCCGGAGTTTGAGAGATTTGGACGTGAAAGGGTACCAGTCTTGTCGGGGATTGGGAACCCTTCGCGAGAATGTCCAAAGTTTCAGCGGGATTTCCAAAATGTTGAGAGGAACTCGAAACATGTCAGCCTTGGTTTTGAGAATCTCTCCCGGAGTTTGAGAGATTTGGACGTGAAAGGGTACCAATCTTGTCGGGGATTGGGAACCCTTCGCGAGAATGTCCAAAGTTTCAGCGGGATTTCCAAAATGTTGAAAGGAACTCGAAACATGTCAACCTCGGTTTTGAGAATCTCTCCCGGAGTTTGAGAGATTTGGACGTGAAAGGGTACCAGTCTTGTCGGGGATTGGGAACCCTTCGCGAGAATGTCCAAAGTTTCAGCGGGATTTCCAAAATGTTGAAAGGAACTCGAAACATGTCAACCTTGGTTTTGAGAATCTCTCCCGGAGTTTGAGAGATTTGGACGTGAAAGGGTAACCAGTCTTGTCGGGGATTGGGAACCCTTCGCCAGAATGACCAAAGTTTCAGCGGGATTTTTAAAATGTTGAAAGGAACTCGAAACATGTCAACCTTGGTTTTGAAAATCTCTCCCGGAGTTTGAGAGATTTGGACGTGAAAGGGTACCAGTCTTGTCGGGGATTTGGAACCCTTCGCCAGAATGTCCAAAGTTTCAGCGGGATTTCCAAAATGTTGAGAGGAACTCGAAACATGTCAGCCTTGGTTTTGAGAATCTCTCCCGGAGTTTGAGAGATTTGGACCTGAAAGGGTACCAGTCTTGTCGGGGATTGGGAACCCTTCGCGAGAATGTCCAAAGTTTCAGCGGGATTTCCAAAATGTTGAAAGGAACTCGAAACATGTCAACCTCGGTTTTGAGAATCTCTCCCGGAGTTTGAGAGATTTGGACGTGAAAGGGTACCAGTCTTGTCGGGGATTGGGAACCCTTCGCGAGAATGTCCAAAGTTTCAGCGGGATTTCCAAAATGTTGAGAGGAACTCGAAACATGTCAACCTTGGTTTTGAGAATCTCTCCCGGAGTTTGAGAGATTTGGACGTGAAAGGGTACCAGTCTTGTCGGGGATTGGGAACCCTTCGCGAGAATGTCCAAAGTTTCAGCGGGATTTCCAAAATGTTGAAAGGAACTGGAAACATGTCAACCTCGGTTTTGAGAATCTCTCCCGGAGTTTGAAAGATTTGGACGTGAAAGGGTACCAGTCTTGTCGGGGATTGGGAACCCTTCGCCAGAATGACCAAAGTTTCAGCGGGATTTCTAAAATGTTGAAAGGAACTCGAAACATGTCAACCTTGGTTTTGAGAATCTCTCCCGGAGTTTGAGAGATTTGGACGTGAAAGGGTACCAGTCTTGTCGGGGATTGGGAACCCTTCGCGAGAATGTCCAAAGTTTCAGCGGGATTTCCAAAATGTTGAGAGGAACTCGAAACATGTCAACCTTGGTTTTGAGAATCTCTCCCGGAGTTTGAGAGATTTGGACGTGAAAGGGTACCAGTCTTGTCCGGGATTGGGAACCCTTCGCGAGAATGTCCAAAGTTTCAGCGGGATTTCCAAAATGTTGAAAGGAACTGGAAACATGTCAACCTTGGTTTTGAGAATCTCTCCCGGAGTTTGAAAGATTTGGACGTGAAAGGGTACCAGTCTTGTCGGGGATTGGGAACCCTTCGCCAGAATGACCAAAGTTTCAGCGGGATTTCTAAAATGTTGAAAGGAACTCGAAACATGTCAACCTTGGTTTTGAGAATCTCTCCCGGAGTTTGAGAGAATTGGATGTGAAAGGGTACCAGTCTTGTCGGGGATTGGGAACCCTTCGCGAGAATGTCCAAAGTTTCAGCGGGATTTCCAAAATGTTGAAAGGAACTCGAAACATGTCAACCTCGGTTTTGAGAATCTCTCCCGGAGTTTGAGAGATTTGGACGTGAAAGGGTACCAGTCTTGTCGGGGATTGGGAACCCTTCGCGAGAATGTCCAAAGTTTCAGCGGGATTTCCAAAATGTTAGAGGAACTGGAAACATGTCAACCTCGGTTTTGAGAATCTCTCCCGGAGTTTGAGAGATTTGGACGTGAAAAGGTACCAGTCTTGTCGGGGATTGGGAACCCTTCGCGAGAATGTCCAAAGTTTCAGTGGGATTTCCAAAATGTTGAGAGGAACTCGAAACATGTCAACCTTGGTTTTGAGAATCTCTCCCGGAGTTTGAGAGATTTGGACGTGAAAGGGTACCAGTCTTGTCGGGGATTGGGAACCCTTCGCGAGAATGTCCAAAGTTTCAGCGGGATTTCCAAAATGTTGAGAGGAACTCGAAACATGTCAACCTCGGTTTTGCGAATCTCTCCCGGAGTTTGAGAGATTTGGACGTGAAAGGGTACCAGTCTTGTCGGGGATTGGGAACCCTTCGCCAGAATGTCCAAAGTTTCAGCGGGATTTCCAAAATGTTGAAAGGAACTCGAAACATGTCAACCTTGGTTTTGAGAATCTCTCCCGGAGTGTGAGAGATTTGGACGTGAAAGGGTACCAGTCTTGTCGGGGATCGGGAACCCTTCGCGAGAATGTCCAAAGTTTCAGAGGGATTTCCAAAATGTTGAAAGGAACTCGAACCATGTCAACCTTGGTTTTGAGAATCTCTCCCGGAGTGTGAGAGATTTGGACGTGAAAGGGTACCAATCTTGTCGGGGATCGGGAACCCTTCGCGAGAATGTCCAAAGTTTCAGCGGGATTTCCAAAATGTTGAAAGGAACTCGAAACATGTCAACCTTGGTTTTGAGAATCTCTCCCGGAGTTTGAGAGATTTGGACGTGAAAGGGTACCAGTCTTGTCCGGGGTTGGGAACCCTTCGCGAGAATGACCAAAGTTTCAGCGGGATTTCTAAAATGTTGAAAGGAACTCGAAACATGTCAACCTTGGTTTTGAGAATCTCTCCCGGAGTTTGAGAGATTTGGACGTGAAAGGGTACCAGTCTTGTCGGGGATTTGGAACCCTTCGCGAGAATGTCCAAAGTTTCAGCGGGATTTCCAAAATGTTGAGAGGAACTCGAAACATGTCAGACTTGGTTTTGAGAATCTCTCCCGGAGTTTGAGGGATTTGGACGTGAAAGGGTACCAGTTTTGTCGGGGATTGGGAACCCTTTGCGAGAATGTCCAAAGTTTCAGCGGGATTTTCAAAATGTGTAAAGGAACTCGAAACATGTCAACTTCGGTTTTGAGAATCTCTCCCGGAGTTTGAGAGATTTGGACGTGAAAGGGTACCAGTCTTGTCGGGGATTGGGAACCCTTCGCCAGAATGTCCAAAGTTTCCGCGGGATTTCCAAAATGTTAGAGGAACTCGAAACGTGTCAACCTCGGTTTTGAGAATCTCTCCCGGAGTTTGAGAGATTTGGACGTGAAAGGGTACCAGTCTTGTCGGGGATTTGGAACCCTTCGCGAGAATGTCCAAAGTTTCAGTGGAATTTCCAAAATGTTGAGAGGAACTCGAAACATGTCAACCTCGGTTTTGAGAATCTCTCCCGGAGTTTGAGAGATTTGGACGTGAAAGGGTACCAGTCTTGTCGGGGATTGGGAACCCTTCGCGAGAATGTCCAAAGTTTCAGCGGGATTTCCAAAATGTTGAAAGGAACTCGAAACATGTCAACCTCGGTTTTGAGAATCTCTCCCGGAGTTTGAGAGATTTGGACGTGAAAGGGTACCAGTCTTGTCGGGGATTTGGAACCCTTCGCGAGAATGTCCAAAGTTTCAGCGGGATTTCCAAAATGTTGAGAGGAACTCGAAACATGTCAGCCTTGGTTTTGAGAATCTCTCCCGGAGTTTGAGAGATTTGGACGTGAAAGGGTACCAATCTTGTCGGGGATTGGGAACCCTTCGCGAGAATGTCCAAAGTTTCAGCGGGATTTCCAAAATGTTGAAAGGAACTCGAAACATGTCAACCTTGGTTTTGAGAATCTCTCCCGGAGTTTGAGAGATTTGGACGTGAAAGGGTAACCAGTCTTGTCGGGGATTGGGAACCCTTCGCCAGAATGACCAAAGTTTCAGCGGGATTTTTAAAATGTTGAAAGGAACTCGAAACATGTCAACCTTGGTTTTGAGCATCTCTCCCGGAGTTTGAGAGATCTGGACGTGAAAGGGTACCAGTCTTGTCGGGGATTTGGAACCCTTCGCCAGAATGTCCAAAGTTTCAGCGGGATTTCCAAAATGTTGAGAGGAACTCGAAACATGTCAGCCTTGGTTTTGAGAATCTCTCCCGGAGTTTGAGAGATTTGGACGTGAAAGGGTACCAGTCTTGTCGGGGATTGGGAACCCTTCGCGAGAATGTCCAAAGTTTCAGCGGGATTTCCAAAATGTTGAGAGGAACTCGAAACATGTCAACCTTGGTTTTGAGAATCTCTCCCGGAGTTTGAGAGATTTGGACGTGAAAGGGTACCAGTCTTGTCCGGGATTGGGAACCCTTCGCGAGAATGTCCCAAGTTTCAGCGGGATTTCCAAAATGTTGAAAGGAACTGGAAACATGTCAACCTCGGTTTTGAGAATCTCTCCCGGAGTTTGAAAGATTTGGACGTGAAAGGGTACCAGTCTTGTCGGGGATTGGGAACCCTTCGCCAGAATGACCAAAGTTTCAGCGGGATTTCTAAAATGTTGAAAGGAACTCGAAACATGTCAACCTTGGTTTTGAGAATCTCTCCCGGAGTTTGAGAGATTTGGACGTGAAAGGGTACCAGTCTTGTCGGGGATTGGGAACCCTTCGCCAGAATGTCCAAAGTTTCAGCGGGATTTCCAAAATGTTGAAAGGAACTCGAAACATGTCAACCTCGGTTTTGAGAATCTCTCCCGGAGTTTGAGAGATTTGGACGTGAAAGGGTACCAGTCTTGTCGGGGATTGGGAACCCTTCGCGAGAATGTCCAAAGTTTCAGCGGGATTTCCAGAATGTTAGAGGAACTCGAAACGTGTCAACCTCGGTTTTGAGAATCTCTCCCGGAGTTTGAGAGATTTGGACGTGAAAAGGTACCAGTCTTGTCGGGGATTGGGAACCCTTCGCGAGAATGTCCAAAGTTTCAGTGGGATTTCCAAAATGTTGAGAGGAACTCGAAACATGTCAGCCTCGGTTTTGAGAATCTCTCCCGGAGTTTGAGAGATTTGGACGTGAAAGGGTACCAGTCTTGTCGGGGATTGGGAACCCTTCGCGAGAATGTCCAAAGTTTCAGCGGGATTTCCAAAATGTTGAGAGGAACTCGAAACATGTCAACCTCGGTTTTGAGAATCTCTCCCGGAGTTTGAGAGATTTGGACGTGAAAGGGTACCAGTCTTGTCCGGGGTTGGGAACCCTTCGCGAGAATGACAAAATTTTCAGCGGGATTTCTAAAATGTTGAAAGGAACTCGAAACATGTCAACCTTGGTTTTGAGAATCTCTCCCGGAGTTTGAGAGATTTGGACGTGAAAGGGTACCAGTCTTGTCGGGGATTTGGAACCCTTCGCCAGAATGTCCAAAGTTTCAGCGGGATTTCCAAAATGTTGAGAGGAACTCGAAACATGTCAGCCTTGGTTTTGAGAATCTCTCCCGGAGTTTGAGAGATTTGGACGTGAAAGGGTACCAATCTTGTCGGGGATTGGGAACCCTTCGCGAGAATGTCCAAAGTTTCAGCGGGATTTCCAAAATGTTGAAAGGAACTCGAAACATGTCAACCTCGGTTTTGAGAATCTCTCCCGGAGTTTGAGAGATTTGGACGTGAAAGGGTACCAGTCTTGTCGGGGATTGGGAACCCTTCGCGAGAATGTCCAAAGTTTCAGCGGGATTTCCAAAATGTTGAAAGGAACTCGAAACATGTCAACCTCGGTTTTGAGAATCTCTCCCGGAGTTTGAGAGATTTGGACGTGAAAGGGTAACCAGTCTTGTCGGGGATTGGGAACCCTTCGCCAGAATGACCAAAGTTTCAGCGGGATTTCTAAAATGTTGAAAAGAACTCGAAACATGTCAACCTTGGTTTTGAGAATCTCTCCCGGAGTTTGAGAGATTTGGACGTGAAAGGGTACCAGTCTTGTCGGGGATTTGGAACCCTTCGCCAGAATGTCCAAAGTTTCAGCGGGATTTCCAAAATGTTGAGAGGAACTCGAAACATGTCAACCTCGGTTTTGAGAATCTCTCCCGGAGTTTGTGAGATTTGGACGTGAAAGGGTACCAGTCTTGTCGGGGATTGGGAACCCTTCGCGAGAATGTCCAAAGTTTCAGCGGGATTTCCAAAATGTTGAAAGGAACTCGAAACATGTTAACCTCGGTTTTGAGAATCTCTCCCGGAGTTTGAGAGATTTGGACGTGAAAGGGTACCAGTCTTGTCCGGGGTTGGGAATCCTTCGCGAGAATGACCAAAGTTTCAGCGGGATTTCTAAAATGTTGAAAGGAACACGAAACATGTCAACCTTGGTTTTGAGAATCTCTCCCGGAGTTTGAGAGATTTGGACGTGAAAGGGTACCAGTCTTGTCGGGGATTGGGAACCCTTCGCCAGAATGTCCAAAGTTTCAGCGGGATTTCCAAAATGTTGAAAGGAACTCGAAACATGTCAACCTTGGTTTTGAGGATCTCTCCCGGAGTTTGAGAGATTTGGACGTGAAAGGGTACCAGTCTTGTCGGGGATTGGGAACCCTTCGCGAGAATGTCCAAAGTTTCAGCGGGATTTCCAAAATGTTGAAAGGAACTCGAAACATGTCAACCTCGGTTTTGAGAATCTCTCACGGAGTTTGAGAGATTTGGACGTGAAAGGGTACCAATCTTGTTGGGGATTGGGAACCCTTCGCGAGAATGTCCAAAGTTTCAGCGGGATTTCCAAAACGTTGAAAGGAACTCGAAACATGTCAACCTTGGTTTTGAGAATCTCTCCCGGAGTTTGAGAGATTTGGACGTGAAAGGGTACCAGTCTTGTCGGGGATTGGGAACCCTTCGCGAGAATGTCCAAAGTTTCAGCGGGATTTCCAAAATGTTGAAAGGAACTCGAAACATGTCAACCTCGGTTTTGAGAATCTCTCCCGGAGTTTGAGAGATTTGGACGTGAAAGGGTACCAGTCTTGTCGGGGATTGGGAACCCTTCGCCAGAATGTCCAAAGTTTCAGCGGGATTTCCAAAATGTTGAGAGGAACTCGAAACATGTCAACCTCGGTTTTGAGAATCTCTCCCGGAGTTTGAGAGATTTGGACGTGAAAGGGTACCAGTCTTGTCCGGGGTTGGGAACCCTTCGCGAGAATGACCAAAGTTTCAGCGGGATTTCTAAAATGTTGAAAGGAACTCTAAACATGTCAACCTTGGTTTTGAGAATCTCTCCCGGAGTTTGAGAGATTTGGACGTGAAAGGGTACCAGTCTTGTCGGGGATTTGGAACCCTTCGCGAGAATGTCCCAAGTTTCAGCGGGATTTCCAAAATGTTGAGAGGAACTCGAAACATGTCAGCCTTGGTTTTGAGAATCTCTCCCGGAGTTTGAGGGATTTGGACGTGAAAGGGTACCAGTCTTGTCGGGGATTGGGAACCCTTCGCGAGAATGTCCAAAGTTTCAGCGGGATTTCCAAAATGTTGAGAGGAACTCGAAACATGTCAACCTCGGTTTTGAGAATCTCTCCCGGAGTTTGAGAGATTTGGACGTGAAAGGGTACCAGTCTTGTCGGGGATTTGGAACCCTTCGCGAGAATGTCCAAAGTTTCAGCGGGATTTCCAAAATGTTGAGAGGAACTCGAAACATGTCAGCCTTGGTTTTGAGAATCTCTCCCGGAGTTTGAGAGATTTGGACGTGAAAGGGTACCAATCTTGTCGGGGATTGGGAACCCTTCGCGAGAATGTCCAAAGTTTCAGCGGGATTTCCAAAATGTTGAAAGGAACTCGAAACATGTCAACCTCGGTTTTGAGAATCTCTCCCGGAGTTTGAGAGATTTGGACGTGAAAGGGTACCAGTCTTGTCGGGGATTGGGAACCCTTCGCGAGAATGTCCAAAGTTTCAGTGGGATTTCCAAAATGTTGAGAGGAACTCGAAACATGTCAACCTCGGTTTTGAGAATCTCTCCCGGAGTTTGAGAGATTTGGACGTGAAAGGGTACCAGTCTTGTCCGGGGTTGGGAAGCCTTCGCGAGAATGACAAAAGTTTCAGCGGGATTTCTAAAATGTTGAAAGGACCTCGAAACATGTCAACCTTGGTTTTGAGAATCTCTCTTGGAGTTTGAGAGATTTGGACGTGAAAGGGTACCAATCTTGTCGGGGATTGGGAACCCTTCGCGAGAATGTCCAAAGTTTCAGCGGGATTTCCAAAATGTTGAAAGGAACTCGAAACATGTCAACCTCGGTTTTGAGAATCTCTCCCGGAGTTTGAGAGATTTGGACGTGAAAGGGTACCAGTCTTGTCGGGGATTGGGAACCCTTCGCCAGAATGTCCAAAGTTTCAGCGGGATTTCCAAAATGTTGAAAGGAACTCGAAACATGTCAGCCATGGTTTTGAGAATCTCTCCCGGAGTTTGAGAGATTTGGACGTGAAAGGGTAACCAGTCTTGTCGGGGATTGGGAACCCTTCGCCAGAATGACCAAAGTTTCAGCGGGATTTCTAAAATGTTGAAAGGAACTCGAAACATGTCAACCTTGGTTTTGAGAATCTCTCCCGGAGTTTGAGAGATTTGGACGTGAAAGGGTACCAGTCTTGTCGGGGATTTGGAACCCTTCGCCAGAATGTCCAAAGTTTCAGCGGGATTTCCAAAATGTTGAGAGGAACTCGAAACATGTCAACCTTGGTTTTGAGAATCTCTCCCGGAGTTTGAGAGATTTGGACGTGAAAGGGTACCAGTCTTGTCGGGGATTGGGAACCCTTTGCGAGAATGTCCAAAGTTTCAGCGGGATTTCCAAAATGTTGAGAGGAACTCGAAACATGTCAACCTTGGTTTTGAGAATCTCTTCCGGAGTTTGAGAGATTTGGACGTGAAAGGGTACCAGTCTTGTCGGGGATTTGGAACCCTTCGCCAGAATGACCAAAGTTTCAGCGGGATTTCCAAAATGTTGAAAGGAACTGGAAACATGTCAACCTCGGTTTTGAGAATCTCTCCCGGAGTTTGAGAGATTTGGACGTGAAAGGGTACCAGTCTTGTCCGGGGTTGGGAACCCTTCGCGAGAATGACAAAAGTTTCAGCGGGATTTCTAAAATGTTGAAAGGAACTCGAAACATGTCAACCTTGGTTTTGAGAATCTCTCCCGGAGTTTGAGAGATTTGGACGTGAAAGGGTACCAGTCTTGTCGGGGATTTGGAACCCTTCGCGAGAATGTCCAAAGTTTCAGCGGGATTTCCAAAATGTTGAGAGGAACTCGAAACATGTCAGCCTTGGTTTTGAGAATCTCTCCCGGAGTTTGAGAGATTTGGACGTGAAAGGGTACCAATCTTGTCGGGGATTGGGAACCCTTCGCGAGAATGTCCAAAGTTTCAGCGGGATTTCCAAAATGTTGAAAGGAACTCGAAACATGTCAACCTCGGTTTTGAGAATCTCTCCCGGAGTTTGAGAGATTTGGACGTGAAAGGGTACCAGTCTTGTCGGGGATTGGGAACCCTTCGCCAGAATGTCCAAAGTTTCAGCGGGATTTCCAAAATGTTAGAGGAACTCGAAACGTGTCAACCTCGGTTTTGAGAATCTCTCCCGGATTTTGAGAGATTTGGACGTGAAAGGGTAACCAGTCTTGTCGGGGATTGGGAACCCTTCGCCAGAATGACCAAAGTTTCAGCGGGATTTCTAAAATGTTGAAAGGAACTCGAAACATGTCAACCTTGGTTTTGAGAATCTCTCCCGGAGTTTGAGAGATTTGGACGTGAAAGGGTACCAGTCTTGTCGGGGATTGGGAACCCTTCGCCAGAATGTCCAAAGTTTCAGCGGGATTTCCAAAATGTTGAGAGGAACTCGAAACATGTCAACCTTGGTTTTGAGAATCTCTCCCGGAGTTTGAGAGATTTGGACGTGAAAGGGTACCAGTCTTGTCGGGGATTGGGAACCCTTTGCGAGAATGTCCAAAGTTTCAGCGGGATTTCCAAAATGTTGAGAGGAACTCGAAACATGTCAACCTTGGTTTTGAGAATCTCTCCCGGAGTTTGAGAGATTTGGACGTGAAAGGGTACCAGTCTTGTCGGGGATTGGGAACCCTTCGCGAGAATGTCCAAAGTTTCAGCGGGATTTCCAAAATGTTGAAAGGAACTGGAAACATGTCAACCTCGGTTTTGAGAATCTCTCCCGGAGTTTGAAAGATTTGGACGTGAAAAGGTACCAGTCTTGTCGGGGATTGGGAACCCTTCGCCAGAATGTCCAAAGTTTCAGCGGGATTTCCAAAATGTTGAGAGGAACTCGAAACATGTCAACCTTGGTTTTGAGAATCTCTCCCGGAGTTTGAGAGATTTGGACGTGAAAGGGTACCAGTCTTGTCGGGGATTGGGAACCCTTCGCCAGAATGTCCAAAGTTTCAGCGGGATTTCCAAAATGTTGAAAGGAACTCGAAACATGTCAACCTTGGTTTTGAGAATCTCTCCCGGAGTTTGAGAGATTTGGACGTGAAAGGGTACCAGTCTTGTCGGGGATTGGGAACCCTTCGCCAGAATGACCAAAGTTTCAGCGGGATTTCCAAAATGTTGAGAGGAACTCGAAACGTGTCAACCTCGGTTTTGAGAATCTCTCCCGGAGTTTGAGAGATTTGGACGTGAAAGGGTACCAGTCTTGTCGGGGATTTGGAACCCTTCGCGAGAATGTCCAAAGTTTCAGTGGGATTTCCAAAATGTTGAGAGGAACTCGAAACATGTCAACCTCAGTTTTGAGAATCTCTCCCGGAGTTTGAGAGATTTGGACGTGAAAGGGTACCAGTCTTGTCGGGGATTGGGAACCCTTCGCGAGAATGTCCAAAGTTTCAGCGGGATTTCCAAAATGTTGAAAGGAACTGGAAACATGTCAACCTCGGTTTTGAGAATCTCTCCCGGAGTTTGAGAGATTTGGACGTGAAAGGGTACCAGTCTTGTCCGGGGTTGGGAACCCTTCGCGAGAATGACCAAAGTTTCAGCGGGATTTCTAAAATGTTGAAAGGAACTCGAAACATGTCAACCTTGGTTTTGAGAATCTCTCCCGGAGTTTGAGAGATCTGGACGTGAAAGGGTACCAGTCTTGTCGGGGATTTGGAACCCTTCGCCAGAATGTCCAAAGTTTCAGCGGGATTTCCAAAATGTTGAAAGGAACTCGAAACATGTCAACCTTGGTTTTGAGGATCTCTCCCGGAGTTTGAGAGATTTGGACGTGAAAGGGTACCAGTCTTGTCGGGGATTGGGAACCCTTCGCGAGAATGTCCAAAGTTTCAGCGGGATTTCCAAAATGTTGAAAGGAACTCGAAACATGTCAACCTCGGTTTTGAGAATCTCTCCCGGAGTTTGAGAGATTTGGACGTGAAAGGGTACCAGTCTTGTCGGGGATTGGGAACCCTTCGCGAGAATGTCCAAAGTTTCAGCGGGATTTCCAAAATGTTGAAAGGAACTCGAAACATGTCAACCTTGGTTTTGAGAATCTCTCCCGGAGTTTGAGAGATTTGGACGTGAAAGGGTAACCAGTCTTGTCGGGGATTGGGAACCCTTCGCGAGAATGACCAAAGTTTCAGCGGGATTTTTAAAATGTTGAAAGGAACTCGAAACATGTCAACCTTGGTTTTGAGAATCTCTCCCGGAGTTTGAGAGATTTGGACGTGAAAGGGTACCAGTCTTGTCGGGGATTTGGAACCCTTCGCCAGAATGTCCAAAGTTTCAGCGGGATTTCCAAAATGTTGAAAGGAACTCGAAACATGTCAGCCTTGGTTTTGAGAATCTCTCCCGGAGTTTGAGAGATTTGGACGTGAAACGGTACCAGTCTTGTCAGGGATTGGGAACCCTTCGCCAGAATGTCCAAAGTTTCAGCGGGATTTCCAAAATGTTGAAAGGAACTCGAAACATGTCAACCTCGGTTTTGAGAATCTCTCCCGGAGTTTGAGAGATTTGGACGTGAAAGGGTACCAGTCTTGTCGGGGATTGGGAACCCTTCGCCAGAATGTCCAAAGTTTCAGCAGGATTTCCAAAATGTTAGAGGAACTCGAAACGTGTCAACCTCGGTTTTGAGAATCTCTCCCGGAGTTTGAGAGATTTGGACGTGAAAAGGTACCAGTCTTGTCGGGGATTGGGAACCCTTCGCGAGAATGTCCAAAGTTTCAGTGGGATTTCCAAAATGTTGAGAGGAACTCGTAACATGTCAACCGCGGTTTTGAGAATCTCTCCCGGAGTTTGAGAGATTTGGACGTGAAAGGGTACCAGTCTTGTCGGGGATTTGGAACCCTTCGCGAGAATGTCCAAAGTTTCAGCGGGATTTCCAAAATGTTGAGAGGAACTCGAAACATGTCAGCCTTGGTTTTGAGAATCTCTCCCGGAGTTTGAGGGATTTGGACGTGAAAGGGTACCAGTCTTGTCGGGGATTGGGAACCCTTCGCGAGAATGTCCAAAGTTTCAGCGGGATTTCCAAAATGTGTAAAGGAACTCGAAACATGTGAACATGGGTTTTGAGAATCTCTCCCGGATTTTGAGAGATTTGGACGTGAAAGGGTACCAGTCTTGTCGGGGATTGGGAACCCTTCGCGAGAATGTCCAAAGTTTCCGCGGGATTTCCAAAATGTTAGAGGAACTCGAAACGTGTCAACCTCGGTTTTGAGAATCTCTCCCGGAGTTTGAGAGATTTGGACGTGAAAGGGTAACCAGTCTTGTCGGGGATTGGGAACCCTTCGCCAGAATGTCCAAAGTTTCAGCGGGATTTCCAAAATGTTGAAAGGAACTCGAAACATGTCAACCTTGGTTTTGAGAATCTCTCCCGGAGTTTGAGAGATTTGGACGTGAAAGGGTACCAGTCTTGTCGGGGATTTGGAACCCTTCGCCAGAATGTCCAAAGTTTCAGCGGGATTTCCAAAATGTTGAGAGGAACTCGAAACATGTCAGCCTTGGTTTTGAGAATCTCTCCCGGAGTTTGAGAGATTTGGACGTGAAAGGGTACCAGTCTTGTCGGGGATTGGGAACCCTTCGCCAGAATGTCCAAAGTTTCAGCGGGATTTCCAAAATGTTGAAAGGAACTCGAAACATGTCAACCTCGGTTTTGAGAATCTCTCCCGGAGTTTGAGAGATTTGGACGTGAAAGGGTACCAGTCTTGTCGGGGATTGGGAACCCTTCACGAGAATGTCCAAAGTTTCAGCGGGATTTCCAAAATGTTAGAGGAACTCAAAACATGTCAACCTCGGTTTTGAGAATCTCTCCCGGAGTTTGAGAGATTTGGACGTGAAAGGGTACCAGTCTTGTCGGGGATTTGGAACCCTTCGCGAGAATGTCCAAAGTTTCAGTGGGATTTCCAAAATGTTGAGAGGAACTCGAAACATGTCAACCTCGGTTTTGAGAATCTCTCCCGGAGTTTGAGAGATTTGGACGTGAAAGGGTACCAGTCTTGTCCGGGGTTGGGAACCCTTCGCGAGAATGACAAAAGTTTCAGCGGGATTTCTAAAATGTTGAAAGGAACTCGAAACATGTCAACCTTGGTTTTGAGAATCTCTCCCGGAGTTTGAGAGATTTGGACGTGAAAGGGTACCAGTCTTGTCGGGGATTTGGAACCCTTCGCGAGAATGTCCAAAGTTTCAGCGGGATTTCCAAAATGTTGAGAGGAACTCGAAACATGTCAACCTTGGTTTTGAGAATCTCTCCCGGAGTTTGAGAGATTTGGACGTGAAAGGGTACCAATCTTGTCGGGGATTGGGAACCCTTGGCCAGAATGTCCAGAGTTTCAGCGGGATTTCCAAAATGTTGAAAGGAACTCGAAACATGTCAACCTTGGTTTTGAGAATCTCTCCCGGAGTTTGAGAGATTTGGACGTGAAAGGGTACCAGTCTTGTCGGGGATTGGGAACCCTTCGCGAGAATGTCCAAAGTTTCAGCAGGATTTCCAAAATGTTAGAGGAACTCGAAACGTGTCAACCTTGGTTTTGAGAATCTCTCCCGGAGTTTGAGAGATTTGGACGTGAAACGGTACCAGTCTTGTCGGGGATTGGGAACCCTTCGCCAGAATGTCCAAAGTTTCAGCGGGATTTCCAAAATGTTGAGAGGAACTCGAAACATGTCAACCTCGGTTTTGAGAATCTCTCCCGGAGTTTGAGAGATTTGGACGTGAAAGGGTACCAGTCTTGTCGGGGATTGGGAACCCTTTGCGAGAATGTCCAAAGTTTCCGCGGGATTTCCAAAATGTTAGAGGAACTCGAAACGTGTCAACCTCGGTTTTGAGAATCTCTCCCGGAGTTTGAGAGATTTGGACGTGAAAGGGTACCAGTCTTGTCGGGGATTGGGAACCCTTCGCCAGAATGTCCAAAGTTTCAGCGGGATTTCCAAAATGTTAGAGGAACTCGAAACGTGTCAACCTCGGTTTTGAGAATCTCTCCCGGAGTTTGAGAGATTTGGACGTGAAAAGGTACCTGTCTTGTCGGGGATTGGGAACCCTTCGCGAGAATGTCCAAAGTTTCAGTGGGATTTCCAAAATGTTGAGAGGAACTCGAAACATGTCAACCTCGGTTTTGAGAATCTCTCCCGGAGTTTGAGAGATTTGGACGTGAAAGGGTACCAATCTTGTCGGGGATTGGGAACCCTTCGCGAGAATGTCCAAAGTTTCAGCGGGATTTCCAAAATGTTGAAAGGAACTGGAAACATGTCAACCTTGGTTTTGAGAATCTCTCCCGGAGTTTGAGAGATTTGGACCTGAAACGGTACCAGTCTTGTCGGGGATTGGGAACCCTTCGCCAGAATGTCCAAAGTTTCAGCGGGATTTCCAAAATGTTGAAAGGAACTCGAAACATGTCAGCCTTGGTTTTGAGAATCTCTCCCGGAGTTTGAGAGATTTGGACGTGAAAGGGTACCAGTCTTGTCGGGGATTGGGAACCCTTCGCGAGAATGTCCAAAGTTTCAGCGGGATTTCCAAAATGTTGAAAGGAACTGGAAACATGTCAACCTCGGTTTTGAGAATCTCTCCCGGAGTTTGAAAGATTTGGACGTGAAAGGGTACCAGTCTTGTCGGGGATTGGGAACCCTTCGCCAGAATGAACAAAGTTTCAGCGGGATTTCTAAAATGTTGAAAGGAACTCGAAACATGTCAACCTTGGTTTTGAGAATCTCTCCCGGAGTTTGAGAGATTTGGACGTGAAAGGGTACCAGTCTTGTCGGGGATTGGGAACCCTTCGCCAGAATGTCCAAAGTTTCAGCGGGATTTCCAAAATGTGTAAAGGAACTCGAAACATGTCAACCTCGGTTTTGAGAATCTCTCCCGGAGTTTGAGAGATTTGGACGTGAAAGGGTACCAGTCTTGTCGGGGATTGGGAACCCTTCGCGAGAATGTCCAAAGTTTCAGCGGGATTTCCAAAATGTTGAGAGGAACTCGAAACTTGTCAACCTTGGTTTTGAGAATCTCTCCCGGAGTTTGAGAGATTTGGACGTGAAAGGGTACCAGTCTTGTCGGGGATTGGGAACCCTTCGCCAGAATGTCCAAAGTTTCAGCGGGATTTCCAAAATGTTGAGAGGAACTCGAAACGTGTCAACCTCGGTTTTGAGAATCTCTCCCGGAGTTTGAGAGATTTGGACGTGAAAAGGTACCAGTCTTGTCGGGGATTGGGAACCCTTCGCGAGAATGTCCAAAGTTTCAGCAGGATTTCCAAAATGTGTAAAGGAACTCGAAACATGTGAACATGGGTTTTGAGAATCTCTCCCGGAGTTTGAGAGATTTGGACGTGAAAGGGTACCAGTCTTGTCGGGGATTGGGAACCCTTCGCCAGAATGTCCAAAGTTTCCGCGGGATTTCCAAAATGTTAGAGGAACTCGAAACGTGTCAACCTCGGTTTTGAGAATCTCTCCCGGAGTTTGAGAGATTTGGACGTGAAAGGGTACCAGTCTTGTCGGGGATTTGGAACCCTTCGCGAGAATGTCCAAAGTTTCAGTGGGATTTCCGAAATGTTGAGAGGAACTCGAAACATGTCAACCTCGGTTTTGAGAATCTCTCCCGGAGTTTGAGAGATTTGGACGTGAAAGGGTACCAGTCTTGTCCGGGGTTGGGAACCCTTCGCGAGAATGACAAAAGTTTCAGCGGGATTTCTAAAATGTTGAAAGGAACTCGAAACATGTCAACCTTGGTTTTGAGAATCTCTCCCGGAGTTTGAGAGATTTGGACGTGAAAGGGTACCAGTCTTGTCGGGGATTGGGAACCCTTCGCCAGAATGTCCAAAGTTTCAGCGGGATTTCCAAAATGTTGAGAGGAACTCGAAACATGTCAGCCTTGGTTTTGAGAATCTCTCCCGGAGTTTGAGAGATTTGGACGTGAAAGGGTACCAATCTTGTCGGGGATTGGGAACCCTTCGCGAGAATGTCCAAAGTTTCAGCGGGATTTCCAAAATGTTGAAAGGAACTCGAAACATGTCAACCTCGGTTTTGAGAATCTCTCCCGGAGTTTGAGAGATTTGGACGTGAAAGGGTACCAGTCTTGTCGGGGATTGGGAACCCTTCGCCAGAATGTCCAAAGTTTCAGCGGGATTTCCAAAATGTTGAAAGGAACTCGAAACATGTCAACCTTGGTTTTGAGAATCTCTCCCGGAGTTTGAGAGATTTGGACGTGAAAGGGTAACCAGTCTTGTCGGGGATTGGGAACCCTTCGCCAGAATGTCCAAAGTTTCAGCGGGATTTCCAAAATGTTGAGAGGAACTCGAAACATGTCAACCTTGGTTTTGAGAATCTCTCCCGGAGTTTGAGAGATTTGGACGTGAAAGGGTAACCAGTCTTGTCGGGGATTGGGAACCCTTCGCCAGAATGTCCAAAGTTTCAGCGGGATTTCCAAAATGTTGAGAGGAACTCGAAACATGTCAACCTTGGTTTTGAGAATCTCTCCCGGAGTTTGAGAGATTTGGACGTGAAAGGGTACCAGTCTTGTCGGGGATTGGGAACCCTTCGCGAGAATGTCCAAAGTTTCAGCGGGATTTCCAAAATGTTGAGAGGAACTCGAAACATGTCAGCCTTGGTTTTGAGAATCTCTCCCGGAGTTTGAGGGATTTGGACGTGAAAGGGTACCAGTCTTGTCGGGGATTGGGAACCCTTCGCGAGAATGTCCAAAGTTTCAGCGGGATTTCCAAAATGTGTAAAGGATCTCGAAACATGTCAACCTCGGTTTTGAGAATCTCTCCCGGAGTTTGAGAGATTTGGACGTGAAAGGGTACCAGTCTTGTCGGGGATTGGGAACCCTTCGCGAGAATGTCCAAAGTTTCCGCGGGATTTCCAAAATGTTAGAGGAACTCGAAACGTGTCAACCTCGGTTTTGAGAATCTCTCCCGGAGTTTGAGAGATTTGGACGTGAAAGGGTACCAGTCTTGTCGGGGATTGGGAACCCTTCGCCAGAATGTCCAAAGTTTCAGCGGGATTTCCAAAATGTTAGAGGAACTCGAAACGTGTCAACCTCGCTTTTGAGAATCTCTCCCGGAGTTTGAGAGATTTGGACGTGAAAAGGTACCAGTCTTGTCAGGGATTGGGAACCCTTCGCGAGAATGTCCAAAGTTTCAGTGGGATTTCCAAAATGTTGAGAGGAACTCGTAACATGTCAACCTCGGTTTTGAGAATCTCTCCCGGAGTTTGAGAGATTTGGACGTGAAAGGGTACCAGTCTTGTCCGGGGTTGGGAACCCTTCGCGAGAATGACCGAAGTTTCAGCGGGATTTCTAAAATGTTGAAAGGAACTCGAAACATGTCAACCTTGGTTTTGAGAATCTCTCCCGGAGTTTGAGAGATTTGGACGTGAAAGGGTACCAGTCTTGTCGGGGATTTGGAACCCTTCGCGAGAATGTCCAAAGTTTCAGCGGGATTTCCAAAATGTTGAGAGGAACTCGAAACACGTCAGCCTTGGTTTTGAGAATCTCTCCCGGAGTTTGAGAGATTTGGACGTGAAAGGGTACCAGTCTTGTCGGGGATTGGGAACCCTTCGCGAGAATGTCCAAAGTTTCAGCGGGATTTCCAAAATGTTGAAAGGAACTCGAAACATGTCAACCTCGGTTTTGAGAATCTCTCCCGGAGTTTGAGAGATTTGGACGTGAAAGGGTACCAGTCTTGTCGGGGATTGGGAACCCTTCGCCAGAATGTCCAAAGTTTCAGCGGGATTTCCAAAATGTTGAAAGGAACTCGAAACATGTCAATTTTGGTTTTGAGAATCTCTCCCGGAGTTTGAGAGATTTGGACGTGAAAGGGTAACCAGTCTTGTCGGGGATTGGGAACCCTTCGCCAGAATGACCAAAGTTTCAGCGGGATTTCTAAAAGGTTGAAAGGAACTCGAAACATGTCAACCTCGGTTTTGAGAATCTCTCCCGGAGTTTGAGAGATTTGGACGTGAAAGGGTACCAGTCTTGTCGGGGATTTGGAACCCTTCGCCAGAATGTCCAAAGTTTCAGCGGGATTTCCAAAATGTTGAGAGGAACTCGAAACATGTCAGCCTTGGTTTTGAGAATCTCTCCCGGAGTTTGAGAGATTTGGACGTGAAAGGGTACCAGTCTTGTCGGGGATTGGGAACCCTTCGCCAGAATGTCCAAAGTTTCAGCGGGATTTCCAAAATGTTGAAAGGAACTCGAAACATGTCAACCTCGGTTTTGAGAATCTCTCCCGGAGTTTGAGAGATTTGGACGTGAAAGGGTACCAGTCTTGTCGGGGATTGGGAACCCTTCGCCAGAATGACCAAAGTTTCAGCGGGATTTCTAAAATGTTGAAAGGAACTCTAAACATGTCAACCTTGGTTTTGAGAATCTCTCCCGGAGTTTGAGAGATTTGGACGTGAAAGGGTACCAGTCTTGTCGGGGATTGGGAACCCTTCGCCAGAATGTCCAAAGTTTCAGCGGGATTTCCAAAATGTTGAAAGGAACTCGAAACATGTCAACCTCGGTTTTGAGAATCTCTCCCGGAGTTTGAGAGATTTGGACGTGAAAGGGTACCAGTCTTGTCGGGGATTGGGAACCCTTCGCGAGAATGTCCAAAGTTTCAGCGGGATTTCCAAAATGTTAGAGCAACTCGAAACGTGTCAACCTCGGTTTTGAGAATCTCTCCCGGAGTTTGAGAGATTTGGACGTGAAAAGGTACCAGTCTTGTCGGGGATTGGGAACCCTTCGCGAGAATGTCCAAAGTTTCAGTGGGATTTCCAAAATGTTGAGAGGAACTCGAAACATGTCAACCTCGGTTTTGAGAATCTCTCCCGGAGTTTGAGAGATTTGGACGTGAAAGGGTACCAGTCTTGTCCGGGGTTGGGAACCCTTCGCGAGAATGACCAAAGTTTCAGCGGGATTTCTAAAATGTTGAAAGGAACTCTAAACATGTCAACCTTGGTTTTGAGAATCTCTCCCGGAGTTTGAGAGATTTGGACGTGAAAGGGTACCAGTCTTGTCGGGGATTTGGAACCCTTCGCCAGAATGTCCAAAGTTTCAGCGGGATTTCCAAAATGTTGAGAGGAACTCGAAACATGTCAACCTTGGTTTTGAGAATCTCTCCCGGAGTTTGAGAGATTTGGACGTGAAAGGGTACCAGTCTTGTCGGGGATTGGGAACCCTTCGCGAGAATGTCCAAAGTTTCAGCGGGATTTCCAAAATGTTGAAAGGAACTCGGAACATGTCAACCTCGGTTTTGAGAATCTCTCCCGGAGTTTGAAAGATTTGGACGTGAAAGGATACCAGTCTTGTCGGGGATTGGGAACCCTTCGCCAGAATGACCAAAGTTTCAGCGGGATTTCTAAAATGTTGAAAGGAACTCGAAACATGTCAACCTTGGTTTTGAGAATCTCTCCCGGAGTTTGAGAGATTTGGACGTGAAAGGGTACCAGTCTTGTCGGGGATTGGGAACCCTTCGCCAGAATGTCCAAAGTTTCAGCGGGATTTCCAAAATGTTGAAAGGAACTCGAAACATGTCAACCTCGGTTTTGAGAATCTCTCCCGGAGTTTGAGAGATTTGGACGTGAAAGGGTACCAGTCTTGTCGGGGATTGGGAACCCTTCGCGAGAATGTCCAAAGTTTCAGCGGGATTTCCAAAATGTTAGAGGAACTCGAAACGTGTCAACCTCGGTTTTGAGAATCTCTCCCGGAGTTTGAGAGATTTGGACGTGAAAAGGTACCAGTCTTTTCGGGGATTGGGAACCATTCGCGAGAATGTCCAAAGTTTCAGCGGGATTTCCAAAATGTTGAGAGGAACTCGAAACATGTCAACCTCGGTTTTGAGAATCTCTCCCGGAGTTTGAGAGATTTGGACGTGAAAGGGTACCAGTCTTGTCGGGGATTGGGAACCCTTTGCAAGAATGTCCAAAGTTTCAGCGGGATTTCCAAAATGTTGAAAGGAACTCGAAACATGTCAACCTCGGTTTTGAGAATCTCTCCCGGAGTTTGAGAGATTTGGACGTGAAAGGGTACCAGTCTTGTCCGGGGTTGGGAACCCTTCGCGAGAATGACCAAAGTTTCAGCGGGATTTCTAAAATGTTGAAAGGAACTCTAAACATGTCAACCTTGATTTTGAGAATCTCTCCCGGAGTTTGAGAGATTTGGACGTGAAAGGGTACCAGTCTTGTCGGGGATTTGGAACCCTTCGCGAGAATGTCCAAAGTTTCAGCGGGATTTCCAAAATGTTGAGAGGAACTCGAAACATGTCAGCCTTGGTTTTGAGAATCTCTCCCGGAGTTTGAGGGATTTGGACGTGAAAGGGTACCAGTCTTGTCGGGGATTGGGAACCCTTCGGGAGAATGTCCAAAGTTTCAGCGGGATTTCCAAAATGTTGAGAGGAACTCGAAACATGTCAACCTCGGTTTTGAGAATCTCTCCCGGAGTTTGAGAGATTTGGACGTGAAAGGGTACCAGTCTTGTCGGGGATTGGGAACCCTTCGCGAGAATGTCCAAAGTTTCAGCGGTATTTCCAAAATGTTAGAGGAACTCGAAACGTGTCAACCTCGGTTTTGAGAATCTCTCCCGGAGTTTGAGAGATTTGGACGTGAAAGGGTACCAGTCTTGTCCGGGGTTGGGAACCCTTCGCGAGAATGACCAAAGTTTCAGCGGGATTTCTAAAATGTTGAAAGGAACTCTAAACATGTCAACCTTGGTTTTGAGAATCTCTCCCGGAGTTTGAGAGATTTGGACGTGAAAGGGTACCAGTCTTGTCGGGGATATGGAACCCTTCGCGAGAATGTCCAAAGTTTCAGCGGGATTTCCAAAATGTTGAGAGGAACTCGAAACATGTCAGCCTTGGTTTTGAGAATCTCTCCCGGAGTTTGAGAGATTTGGACGTGAAAGGGTACCAGTCTTGTCGGGGATTGGGAACCCTTCGCCAGAATGTCCAAAGTTTCAGCGGGATTTCCAAAATGTTGAAAGGAACTCGAAACATGTCAACCTCGGTTTTGAGAATCTCTCCCGGAGTTTGAGAGATTTGGACGTGAAAGGGTACCAGTCTTGTCGGGGATTGGGAACCCTTCGCGAGAATGTCCAAAGTTTCAGCGGGATTTCCAAAATGTTAGAGGAACTCGAAACGTGTCAACCTCGGTTTTGAGAATCTCTCCCGGAGTTTGAGGGATTTGGACGTGAAAGGGTACCAGACTTGTCGAAGATTGGGCACCCTTTGCGAGAATGTCCAAAGTTTCAGCGGGATTTCCAAAATGTTGAAAGGAACTCGAAACATGTCAACCTCGGTTTTGAGAATCTCTCCCGGAGTTTGAGAGATTTGGACGTGAAAGGGTACCAGTCTTGTCCGGGGTTGGGAACCCTTCGCGAGAATGACCAAAGTTTCAGCGGGATTTCTAAAATGTTGAAAGGAACTCTAAACATGTCAACCTTGGTTTTGAGAATCTCTCCCGGAGTTTGAGAGATTTGGACGTGAAAGGGTACCAGTCTTGTCGGGGATTTGGAACCCTTCGCGAGAATGTCCAAAGTTTCAGCGGGATTTCCAAAATGTTGAGAGGAACTCGAAACATGTCAACCTTGGTTTTGAGAATCTCTCCCGGAGTTTGAGGGATTTGGACGTGAAAGGGTACCAGTCTTGTCGGGGATTGGGAACCCTTCGCGAGAATGTCCAAAGTTTCAGCGGGATTTCCAAAATGTGTAAAGGAACTCGAAACATGTCAACCTCGGTTTTGAGAATCTCTCCCGGAGTTTGAGAGATTTGGACGTGAAACGGTACCAGTCTTGTCGGGGATTGGGAACCCTTCGCGAGAATGTCCAAAGTTTCCGCGGGATTTCCAAAATGTTAGAGGAACTCGAAACGTGTCAACCTCGGTTTTGAGAATCTCTCCCGGAGTTTGAGAGATTTGGACGTGAAAGGGTACCAGTCTTGTCGGGGATTGGGAACCCTTCGCCAGAATGTCCAAAGTTTCAGCGGGATTTCCAAAATGTTAGAGGAACTCGAAACGTGTCAACCTTGGTTTTGAGAATCTCTCCCGGAGTTTGAGAGATTTGGACGTGAAAAGGTACCAGTCTTGTCGGGGATTGGGAACCCTTCGCGAGAATGTCCAAAGTTTCAGTGGGATTTCCAAAATGTTGAGAGGAACTCGTAACATGTCAACCTCGGTTTTGAGAATCTCTCCCGGAGTTTGAGAGATTTGGACGTGAAAGGGTACCAGTCTTGTCCGGGGTTGGGAACCCTTCGCGAGAATGACCAAAGTTTCAGCGGGATTTCTAAAATGTTGAAAGGAACTCGAAACATGTCAACCTTGGTTTTGAGAATCTCTCCCAGAGTTTGAGAGATTTGGACGTGAAAGGGTACCAGTCTTGTCGGGGATTGGGAACCCTTCGCCAGAATGTCCAAAGTTTCAGCGGGATTTCCAAAATGTTGAGAGGAACTCGAGACATGTCAGCCTTGGTTTTGAGAATCTCTCCCGGAGTTTGAGGGATTTGGACGTGAAAGGGTACCAGTCTTGTCGGGGATTGGGAACCCTTCGCGAGAATGTCCAAAGTTTCAGCGGGATTTCCAAAATGTTGAAAGGAACTCGAAACATGTCAAAATTGGTTTTGAGAATCTCTCCCGGAGTTTGAGAGATTTGGACGTGAAAGGGTACCAGTCTTGTCGGGGATTGGGAACCCTTCGCCAGAATGTCCAAAGTTTCTGCGGGATTTCCAAAATGTTAGAGGAACTCGAAACGTGTCAACCTCGGTTTTGAGAATCTCTCCCGGAGTTTGAGAGATTTGGACGTGAAAGGGTACCAGTCTTGTCGGGGATTTGGAACCCTTCGCGAGAATGTCCAAAGTTTCAGCGGGATTTCCAAAATGTTGAAAGGAACTCGAAACATGTCAACCTTGGTTTTGAGAATCTCTCCCGGAGTTTGAGAGATTTGGACGTGAAAGGGTACCAGTCTTGTCCGGGGTTGGGAACCCTTCGCGAGAATGACAAAAGTTTCAGCGGGATTTCTAAAATGTTGAAAGGAACTCGAAACATGTCAACCTTGGTTTTGAGAATCTCTCCCGGAGTTTGAGAGATTTGGACCTGAAAGGGTACCAGTCTTGTCGGGGATTGGGAACCCTTCGCCAGAATGACCAAAGTTTCAGCGGGATTTCTAAAATGTTGAAAGGAACTTGAAACATGTCAACCTTGGTTTTGAGAATCTCTCCCGGAGTTTGAGAGATTTGGACGTGAAAGGGTACCAGTCTTGTCGGGGATTGGGAACCCTTCGCCAGAATGTCCAAAGTTTCAGCGGGATTTCCAAAATGTTGAGAGGAACTCGAAACATGTCAACCTTGGTTTTGAGAATCTCTCCTGGAGTTTGAGAGATTTGGACGTGAAAGGGTACCAGTCTTGTCGGGGATTGGGAACCCTTCGCCAGAATGTCCAAAGTTTCAGCGGGATTTCCAAAATGTTGAGAGGAACTCGAAACATGTCAACCTCGGTTTTGAGAATCTCTCCCGGAGTTTGAGAGATTTGGACGTGAAAGGGTACCAGTCTTGTCGGGGATTGGGAACCCTTCGCCAGAATGTCCAAAGTTTCAGCGGGATTTCCAAAATGTTGAGAGGAACTCGAAACATGTCAACCTTGGTTTTGAGAATCTCTCCCGGAGTTTGAGAGATTTGGACGTGAAACGGTACCAGTCTTGTCGGGGATTGGGAACCCTTCGCCAGAATGTCCAAAGTTTCAGCGGGATTTCCAAAATGTTGAGAGGATCTCGAAACATGTCAACCTTGGTTTTGAGAATCTCTCCCGGAGTTTGAGAGATTTGGACGTGAAAGGGTACCAGTCTTGTCGGGGATTGGGAACCCTTCGCGAGAATGACCAAAGTTTCAGCGGGATTTCCAAAATGTTAGAGGAACTCGAAGCGTGTCAAACTCGGTTTTGAGAATCTCTCCCGGAGTTTGAAAGATTTGGACGTGAAAGGGTACCAGTCTTGTCGGGGATTTGGAACCCTTCGCGAGAATGTCCAAAATTTCAGTGGGATTTCCAAAATGTTGAGAGGAACTCGAAACATGTCAACCTCGGTTTTGAGAATCTCTCCCGGAGTTTGAGAGATTTGGACGTGAAAGGGTACCAGTCTTGTCGGGGATTGGGAACCCTTTGCGAGAATGTCCAAAGTTTCAGCGGGATTTCCAAAATGTTGAAAGGAACTCGAAACATGTCAACCTTGGTTTTGAGAATCTCTCCCGGAGTTTGAGAGATTTGGACGTGAAAGGGTAACCAGTCTTGTCGGGGATTGGGAACCCTTCGCCAGAATGACCAAAGTTTCAGCGGGATTTCTAAAATGTTGAAAGGAACTCGAAACATGTCAACCTAGCTTTTGAGAATCTCTCCCGGAGTTTGAGAGATTTGGACGTGAAAGGGTACCAGTCTTGTCGGGGATTTGGAACCCTTCGCCAGAATGTCCAAAGTTTCAGCGGGATTTCCAAAATGTTGAGAGGAACTCGAAACATGTCAGCCTCGGTTTTGAGAATCTCTCCCGGAGTTTGAGAGATTTGGACGTGAAAGGGTACCAGTCTTGTCGGGGATTGGGAACCCTTCGCCAGAATGTCCAAAGTTTCAGCGGGATTTCCAAAATGTTGAAAGGAACTCGAAACATTTCAACCTCGGTTTTGAGAATCTCTCCCGGAGTTTGAGAGATTTGGACGTGAAAGGGTACCAGTCTTGTCGGGGATTGGGAACCCTTCGCGAGAATGTCCAAAGTTTCAGCGGGATTTCCAAAATGTTGAGAGGAACTCGAAACATGTCAGCCTTGGTTTTGAGAATCTCTCCCGGAGTTTGAGGGATTTGGACGTGAAAGGGTACCAGTCTTGTCGGGGATTGGGAACCCTTCGCGAGAATGTCCAAAGTTTCAGCGGGATTTCCAAAATGTGTAAAGGAACTCGAAACATGTCAACCTCGGTTTTGAGAATCTCTCCCGGAGTTTGAGAGATTTGGACGTGAAAGGGTACCAGTCTTGTCGGGGATTGGGAACCCTTCGCGAGAATGTCCAAAGTTTCTGCGGGATTTCCAAAATGTTAGAGGAACTCGAAACGTGTCAACCTCGGTTTTGAGAATCTCTCCCGGAGTTTGAGAGATTTGGACGTGAAAGGGTACCAGTCTTGTCGGGGATTTGGAACCCTTCGCGAGAATGTCCAAAGTTTCAGTGGGATTTCCAAAATGTTGAGAGGAACTCGAAACATGTCAACCTCGGTTTTGAGAATCTCTCCCGGAGTTTGAGAGATTTGGACGTGAAAGGGTACCAGTCTTGTGGGGGATTTGGAACCCTTCGCCAGAATGTCCAAAGTTTCAGCGGGATTTCCAAAATGTTGAGAGGAACTCGAAACATGTCAGCCTTGGTTTTGAGAATCTCTCCCGGAGTTTGAGAGATTTGGACGTGAAAGGGTACCAGTCTTGTCGGGGATTGGGAACCCTTCGCCAGAATGTCCAAAGTTTCAGCGGGATTTCCAAAATGTTGAAAGGAACTCGAAACATGTCAACCTTGGTTTTGAGAATCTCTCCCAGAGTTTGAGAGATTTGGACGTGAAAGGGTACCAGTCTTGTCGGGGATTGGGAACCCTTCGCCAGAATGTCCGAAGTTTCAGCGGGATTTCCAAAATGTTGAGAGGAACTCGAAACATGTCAACCTTGGTTTTGAGAATCTCTCCCGGAGTTTGAGAGATTTGGACGTGAAAGGGTACCAGTCTTGTCGGGGATTGGGAACCCTTCGCCAGAATGTCCAAAGTTTCAGCGGGATTTCCAAAATGTTGAAAGGAACTCGAAACATGTCAAAATTGGTTTTGAGAATCTCTCCCGGAGTTTGAAAGATTTGGACGTGAAAGGGTACCAGTCTTGTCGGGGATTGGGAACCCTTCGCGAGAATGTCCAAAGTTTCAGCGGGATTTCCAAAATGTGTAAAGGAACTCGAAACATGTCAGCCATGGTTTTGAGAATCTCTCCCGGAGTTTGAGAGATTTGGACGTGAAAGGGTACCAGTCTTGTCGGGGATTGGGAACCCTTCGCCAGAATGTCCAAAGTTTCAGCGGGATTTCCAAAATGTTGAAAGGAACTCGAAACATGTCAACCTCGGTTTTGAGAATCTCTCCCGGAGTTTGAGAGATTTGGACGTGAAAGGGTACCAGTCTTGTCGGGGATTGGGAACCCTTCGCCAGAATGTCCAAAGTTTCAGCGGGATTTCCAAAATGTTGAAAGGAACTCGAAACATGTCAACCTTGGTTTTGAGAATCTCTCCCGGAGTTTGAGAGATTTGGACGTGAAAGGGTACCAGTCTTGTCGGGGATTGGGAACCCTTCGCGAGAATGTCCAAAGTTTCAGCGGGATTTCCAAAATGTTGAAAGGAACTGGAAACATGTCAACCTCGGTTTTGAGAATCTCTCCCGGAGTTTGAAAGATTTGGACGTGAAAGGGTACCAGTCTTGTCGGGGATTGGGAACCCTTCGCCAGAATGACCAAAGTTTCAGCGGGATTTCTAAAATGTTGAAAGGAACTCGAAACATGTCAACCTTGGTTTTGAGAATCTCTCCCGGAGTTTGAGAGATTTGGACGTGAAAGGGTACCAGTCTTGTCGGGGATTGGGAACCCTTCGCGAGAATGTCCAAAGTTTCAGCGGGATTTCCAAAATGTTGAGAGGAACTCGAAACATGTCAACCTTGGTTTTGAGAATCTCTCCCGGAGTTTGAGAGATTTGGACGTGAAAGGGTACCAGTCTTGTCGGGGATTGGGAGCCCTTCGTGAGAATGTCCAAAGTTTCAGCGGGATTTCCAAAATGTTGAGAGGAACTCGAAACATGTCAACCTTGGTTTTGAGAATCTCTCCCGGAGTTTGAGAGATTTGGACGTGAAACGGTACCAGTCTTGTCGGGGATTGGGAACCCTTCGCCAGAATGTCCAAAGTTTCAGCGGGATTTCCAAAATGTTGAAAGGATCTCGAAACATGTCAACCTTGGTTTTGAGAATCTCTCCCGGAGTTTGAGAGATTTGGACGTGAAAGGGTACCAGTCTTGTCGGGGATTGGGAACCCTTCGCGAGAATGTCCAAAGTTTCCGCGGGATTTCCAAAATGTTAGAGGAACTCGAAGCGTGTCAACCTCGGTTTTGAGAATCTCTCCCGGAGTCTGAGAGATTTGCACGTGAAAGGGTACCAGTCTTGTCGGGGATTTGGAACCCTTCGCGAGAATGTCCAAAGTTTCAGTGGGATTTCCAAAATGTTGAGAGGAACTCGAAACATGTCAACCTCGGTTTTTAGAATCTCTCCCGGAGTTTGAGAGATTTGGACGTGAAAGGGTACCAGTCTTGTCGGGGATTTGGAACCCTTCGCGAGAATGTCCAAAGTTTCAGCGAAATTTCCAAAATGTTGAAAGGAACTCGAAACATGTCAACCTCGGTTTTGAGAATCTCTCCCGGAGTTTGAGAGATTTGGACGTGAAAGGGTACCAGTCTTGTCCGGGGTTGGGAACCCTTCGCGAGAATGACCAAAGTTTCAGCGGGATTTCTAAAATGTTGAAAGGAACTTGAAACATGTCAACCTTGGTTTTGAGAATCTCTCCCGGAGTTTGAGAGATTTGGACGTGAAAGGGTACCAGTCTTGTCGGGGATTTGGAACCCTTCGCGAGAATGTCCAAAGTTTCAGCGGGATTTCCAAAATGTTGAGAGGAACTCGAAACATGTCAGCCATGGTTTTGAGAATCTCTCCCGGAGTTTGAGGGATTTGGACGTGAAAGGGTACCAGTCTTGTCGGGGATTGGGAACCCTTCGCGAGAATGTCCAAAGTTTCAGCGGGATTTCCAAAATGTGTAAAGGAACTGGAAACATGTCAACCTCGGTTTTGAGAATCTCTCCCGGAGTTTGAGAGATTTGGACGTGAAAGGGTACCAGTCTTGTCGGGGATTTGGAACCCTTCGCGAGAATGTCCAAAGTTTCAGTGGGATTTCCACAATGTTGAGAGGAACTCGAAACATGTCAACCTCGGTTTTGAGAATCTCTGCCGGAGTTTGAGAGATTTGGACGTGAAAGGGTACCAGTCTTGTGGGGGATTTGGAACCCTTCGCCAGAATGTCCAAAGTTTCAGCGGGATTTCCAAAATGTTGAAAGGAACTCGAAACATGTCAACCTCAGTTTTGAGAATCTCTCCCGGAGTTTGAGAGATTTGGACGTGAAAGGGTACCAGTCTTGTCGGGGATTGGGAACCCTTCGCCAGAATGTCCAAAGTTTCAGCGGGATTTCCAAAATGTTGAAAGGAACTCGAAACATGTCAACCTTGGTTTTGAGAATCTCTCCCGGAGTTTGAGAGATTTGGACGTGAAAGGGTACCAGTCTTGTCGGGGATTGGGAACCCTTCGCCAGAATGTCCGAAGTTTCAGCGGGATTTCCAAAATGTTGAGAGGAACTCGAAACATGTCAACCTTGGTTTTGAGAATCTCTCCCGGAGTTTGAGAGATTTGGACGTGAAAGGGTACCAGTCTTGTCGGGGATTGGGAACCCTTCGCCAGAATGTCCAAAGTTTCAGCGGGATTTCCAAAATGTTGAGAGGAACTCGAAACATGTCAAAATTGGTTTTGAGAATCTCTCCCGGAGTTTGAGAGATTTGGACGTGAAAGGGTACCAGTCTTGTCGGGGATTGGGAACCCTTCGCCAGAATGTCCAAAGTTTCAGCGGGATTTCCAAAATGTTGAGAGGAACTCGAAACATGTCAGCCTTGGTTTTGAGAATCTCTCCCGGAGTTTGAGAGATTTGGACGTGAAAGACTACCAGTCTTGTCGGGGATTGGGAGCCCTTCGTGAGAATGTCCAAAGTTTCAGCGGGATTTCCAAAATGTTGAGAGGAACTCGAAACATGTCAACCTTGGTTTTGAGAATCTCTCCCGGAGTTTGAGAGATTTGGACGTGAAACGGTACCAGTCTTGTCGGGGATTGGGAACCCTTCGCCAGAATGTCCAAAGTTTCAGCGGGATTTCCAAAATGTTGAGAGGATCTCGAAACATGTCAACCTTGGTTTTGAGAATCTCTCCCGGAGTTTGAGAGATTTGGACGTGAAAGGGTACCAGTCTTGTCGGGGATTGGGAGCCCTTCGCGAGAATGTCCAAAGTTTCCGCGGGATTTCCAAAATGTTAGAGGAACTCGAAGCGTGTCAACCTCGGTTTTGAGAATCTCTCCCGGAGTTTGAGAGATTTGGACGTGAAAGGGTACCAGTCTTGTCGGGGATTTGGAACCCTTCGCGAGAATGTCCAAAGTTTCAGTGGGATTTCCAAAATGTTGAGAGGAACTCGAAACATGTCAACCTCGGTTTTGAGAATCTCTCCCGGAGTTTGAGAGATTTGGACGTGAAAGGGTACCAGTCTTGTCAGGGATTTGGAACCCTTCGCGAGAATGTCCAAAGTTTCAGCGAAATTTCCAAAATGTTGAAAGGAACTCGAAACATGTCAACCTCGGTTTTGAGAATCTCTCCCGGAGTTTGAGAGATTTGGACGTGAAAGGGTACCAGTCTTGTCCGGGGTTGGGAACCCTTCGCGAGAATGACCAAAGTTTCAGCGGGATTTCTAAAATGTTGAAAGGAACTCGAAACATGTCAACCTCGGTTTTGAGAATCTCTCCCGGAGTTTGAGAGATTTGGACGTGAAAGGGTACCAGTCTTGTCGGGGATTTGGAACCCTTCGCGAGAATGTCCAAAGTTTCAGCGGGATTTCCACAATGTTGAGAGGAACTCAAAACATGTCAACCTCGGTTTTGAGAATCTCTCCCGGAGTTTGAGAGATTTGGACGTGAAAGGGTACCAGTCTTGTCGGGGATTGGGAACCCTTTGCGAGAATGTCCAAAGTTTCAGCGGGATTTCCAAAATGTTGAAAGGAACTCGAAACATGTCAACCTCAGTTTTGAGAATCTCTCCCGGAGTTTGAGAGATTTGGACGTGAAAGGGTACCAGTCTTGTCGGGGATTGGGAACCCTTCGCGAGAATGTCCAAAGTTTCCGCGGGATTTCCAAAATGTTAGAGGAACTCGAAACGTGTCAACCTCGCTTTTGAGAATCTCTCCCGGAGTTTGAGAAATTTGGACGTGAAAGGGTACCAGTCTTGTCGGGGATTTGGAACCCTTCGCGAGAATGTCCAAAGTTTCAGTGGGATTTCCAAAATGTTGAGAGGAACTCGAAACATGTCAACCTCGGTTTTGAGAATCTCTCCCGGAGTTTGAGAGATTTGGACGTGAAAGGGTACCAGTCTTGTCCGGGGTTGGGAACCCTTCGCGAGAATGTCCAAAGTTTCAGCGGGATTTCCAAAATGTTGAGAGGAACTCGAAACATGTCAGCCTTGGTTTTGAGAATCTCTCCCGGAGTTTGAGGGATTTGGACGTGAAAGGGTACCAGTCTTGTCGGGGATTGGGAACCCTTCGCGAGAATGTCCAAAGTTTCAGCGGGATTTCCAAAATGTGTAAAGGAACTGGAAACATGTCAACCTCGGTTTTGAGAATCTCTCCCGGAGTTTGAGAGATTTGGACGTGAAAGGGTACCAGTCTTGTCGGGGATTTGGAACCCTTCGCGAGAATGTCCAAAGTTTCAGTGGGATTTCCACAATGTTGAGAGGAACTCAAAACATGTCAACCTCGGTTTTGAGAATCTCTCCCGGAGTTTGAGAGATTTGGACGTGAAAGGGTACCAGTCTTGTGGGGGATTTGGAACCCTTCGCCAGAATGTCCAAAGTTTCAGCGGGATTTCCAAAATGTTGAAAGGAACTCGAAACATGTCAACCTCAGTTTTGAGAATCTCTCCCGGAGTTTGAGAGATTTGGACGGGAAAGGGTACCAGTCTTGTCGGGGATTGGGAACCCTTCGCCAGAATGTCCAAAGTTTCAGCGGGATTTCCAAAATGTTGAAAGGAACTCGAAACATGTCAACCTTGGTTTTGAGAATCTCTCCCGGAGTTTGAGAGATTTGGACGTGAAAGGGTACCAGTCTTGTCGGGGATTGGGAACCCTTCGCCAGAATGTCCGAAGTTTCAGCGGGATTTCCAAAATGTTGAGAGGAACTCGAAACATGTCAACCTTGGTTTTGAGAATCTCTCCCGGAGTTTGAGAGATTTGGACGTGAAAGGGTACCAGTCTTGTCGGGGATTGGGAACACTTTGCCAGAATGTCCAAAGTTTCAGCGGGATTTCCAAAATGTTGAGAGGAACTCGAAACATGTCAAAATTGGTTTTGAGAATCTCTCCCGGAGTTTGAGAGATTTGGACGTGAAAGGGTACCAGTCTTGTTGGGGATTGGGAACCCTTCGCCAGAATGTCCAAAGTTTCAGCGGGATTTCCAAAATGTGTAAAGGAACTGGAAACATGTCAACCTCGGTTTTGAGAATCTCTCCTGGAGTTTGAGAGATTTGGACGTGAAAGGGTACCAGTCTTGTCGGGGATTTGGAACCCTTCGCGAGAATGTCCAAAGTTTCAGCGGGATTTCCACAATGTTGAGAGGAACTCAAAACATGTCAACCTCGGTTTTGAGAATCTCTCCCGGAGTTTGAGAGATTTGGACGTGAAAGGGTACCAGTCTTGTCGGGGATTGGGAACCCTTTGCGAGAATGTCCAAAGTTTCAGCGGGATTTCCAAAATGTTGAGAGGAACTCGAAACATGTCAACCTCAGTTTTGAGAATCTCTCCCGGAGTTTGAGAGATTTGGACGTGAAAGGGTACCAGTCTTGTCGGGGATTGGGAACCCTTCGCGAGAATGTCCAAAGTTTCCGCGGGATTTCCACAATGTTGAGAGGAACTCAAAACATGTCAACCTCGGTTTTGAGAATCTCTCCCGGAGTTTGAGAGATTTGGACGTGAAAGGGTACCAGTCTTGTCGGGGATTGGGAACCCTTTGCGAGAATGTCCAAAGTTTCAGCGGGATTTCCAAAATGTTGAGAGGAACTCGAAACATGTCAACCTCAGTTTTGAGAATCTCTCCCGGAGTTTGAGAGATTTGGACGTGAAAGGGTACCAGTCTTGTCGGGGATTGGGAACCCTTCGCGAGAATGTCCAAAGTTTCCGCGGGATTTCCAAAATGTTAGAGGAACTCGAAACGTGTCAACCTCGCTTTTGAGAATCTCTCCCGGAGTTTGAGAAATTTGGACGTGAAAGGGTACCAGTCTTGTCGGGGATTTGGAACCCTTCGCGAGAATGTCCAAAGTTTCAGTGGGATTTCCAAAATGTTGAGAGGAACTCGAAACATGTCAACCTCGGTTTTGAGAATCTCTCCCGGAGTTTGAGAGATTTGGACGTGAAAGGGTACCAGTCTTGTCCGGGGTTGGGAACCCTTCGCGAGAATGACCAAAGTTTCAGCGGGATTTCTAAAATGTTGAAAGGAACTCGAAACATGTCAACCTTGGTTTTGAGAATCTCTCCCGGAGTTTGAGAGATTTGGACGTGAAAGGGTACCAGTCTTGTCGGGGATTTGGAACCCTTCGCGAGAATGTCCAAAGTTTCAGCGGGATTTCCAAAATGTTGAGAGGAACTCGAAACATGTCAACCTTGGTTTTGAGAATCTCTCCCGGAGTTTGAGAGATTTGGACGTGAAAGGGTACCAATCTTGTCGGGGATTGGGAACCCTTCGCGAGAATGTCCAAAGTTTCAGCGGGATTTCCAAAATGTTGAAAGGAACTCGAAACATGTCAACCTCGGTTTTGAGAATCTCTCCCGGAGTTTGAGGGATTTGGACGTGAAAGGGTACCAGTCTTGTCGGGGATTGGGAACCCTTCGCGAGAATGTCCAAAGTTTCAGCGGGATTTCCAAAATGTGTAAAGGAACTCGAAACATGTGAACATGGGTTTTGAGAATCTCTCCCGGAGTTTGAGAGATTTGGACGTGAAAGGGTACCAGTCTTGTCGGGGATTTGGAACCCTTCGCGAGAATGTCCAAAGTTTCCGCGGGATTTCCAAAATGTTAGAGGAACTCGAAACGTGTCAACCTCGGTTTTGAGAATCTCTCCCGGAGTTTGAGAGATTTGGACGTGAAAGGGTACCAGTCTTGTCGGGGATTTGGAACCCTTCGCGAGAATGTCCAAAGTTTCAGTGGGATTTCGAAAATGTTGAGAGGAACTCGAAACATGTCAACCTCGGTTTTGAGAATCTCTCCCGGAGTTTGAGAGATTTGGACGTGAAAGGGTACCAGTCTTGTCCGGGGTTGGGAACCCTTCGCGAGAATGACAAAAGTTTCAGCGGGATTTCCAAAATGTTGAAAGGAACTCGAAACATGTCAACCTTGGTTTTGAGAATCTCTCCCGGAGTTTGAGAGATTTGGACGTGAAAGGGTACCAGTCTTGTCGGGGATTGGGAACCCTTCGCGAGAATGTCCAAAGTTTCAGCGGGATTTCCAAAATGTTGAAAGGAACTCGAAACATGTCAACCTTGGTTTTGAGAATCTCTCCCGGAGTTTGAGAGATTTGGACGTGAAAGGGTACCAATCTTGTCGGGGATTGGGAACCCTTCGCGAGAATGTCCAAAGTTTCAGCGGGATTTCCAAAATGTTGAAAGGAACTCGAAACATGTCAACCTTGGTTTTGAGAATCTCTCCCGGAGTTTGAGAGATTTGGACGTGAAAGGGTACCAGTCTTGTCGGGGATTGGGAACCCTTCGCCAGAATGACCAAAGTTTCAGCGGGATTTCTAAAATGTTGAAAGGAACTCGAAACATGTCAACCTTGCTTTTGAGAATCTCTCCCGGAGTTTGAGAGATTTGGACGTGAAAGGGTACCAGTCTTGTCGGGGATTTGGAACCCTTCGCCAGAATGTCCAAAGTTTCAGCGGGATTTCCAAAATGTTGAGAGGAACTCGAAACATGTCAGCCTTGGTTTTGAGAATCTCTCCCGGAGTTTGAGAGATTTGGACGTGAAAGGGTACCAGTCTTGTCGGGGATTGGGAACCCTTCGCCAGAATGTCCAAAGTTTCAGCGGGATTTCCAAAATGTTGAAAGGAACTCGAAACATGTCAACCTCGGTTTTGAGAATCTCTCCCGGAGTCTGAGAGATTTGGACGTGAAAGGGTACCAGTCTTGTCGGGGATTGGGAACCCTTCGCCAGAATGTCCAAAGTTTCAGCGGGATTTCCAAAATGTTGAAAGGAACTCGAAACATGTCAACCTTGGTTTTGAGAATCTCTCCCGGAGTTTGAGAGATTTGGACGTGAAAGGGTACCAGTCTTGTCGGGGATTGGGAACCCTTCGCCAGAATGTCCGAAGTTTCAGCGGGATTTCCAAAATGTTGAGAGGAACTCGAAACATGTCAACCTTGGTTTTGAGAATCTCTCCCGGAGTTTGAGAGATTTGGACGTGAAAGGGTACCAGTCTTGTCGGGGATTGGGAACACTTCGCCAGAATGTCCAAAGTTTCAGCGGGATTTCCAAAATGTTGAGAGGAACTCGAAACATGTCAAAATTGGTTTTGAGAATCTCTCCCGGAGTTTGAGAGATTTGGACGTGAAAGGGTACCAGTCTTGTCGGGGATTGGGAACCCTTCGCCAGAATGTCCAAAGTTTCAGCGGGATTTCCAAAATGTTGAGAGGAACTCGAAACATGTCAGCCTTGGTTTTGAGAATCTCTCCCGGAGTTTGAGAGATTTGGACGTGAAAGGGTACCAGTCTTGTCGGGGATTGGGAGCCCTTCGTGAGAATGTCCAAAGTTTCAGCGGGATTTCCAAAATGTTGAGAGGAACTCGAAACATGTCAACCTTGGTTTTGAGAATCTCTCCCGGAGTTTGAGAGATTTGGACGTGAAACGGTACCAGTCTTGTCGGGGATTGGGAACCCTTCGCCAGAATGTCCAAAGTTTCAGCGGGATTTCCAAAATGTTGAGAGGATCTCGAAACATGTCAACCTTGGTTTTGAGAATCTCTCCCGGAGTTTGAGAGATTTGGACGTGAAAGGGTACCAGTCTTGTCGGGGATTGGGAGCCCTTCGCGAGAATGTCCAAAGTTTCCGCGGGATTTCCAAAATGTTAGAGGAACTCGAAGCGTGTCAACCTCGGTTTTGAGAATCTCTCCCGGAGTTTGAGAGATTTGGACGTGAAAGGGTACCAGTCTTGTCGGGGATTTGGAACCCTTCGCGAGAATGTCCAAAGTTTCAGTGGGATTTCCAAAATGTTGAGAGGAACTCGAAACATGTCAACCTCGGTTTTGAGAATCTCTCCCGGAGTTTGAGAGATTTGGACGTGAAAGGGTACCAGTCTTGTCAGGGATTTGGAACCCTTCGCGAGAATGTCCAAAGTTTCAGCGAAATTTCCAAAATGTTGAAAGGAACTCGAAACATGTCAACCTCGGTTTTGAGAATCTCTCCCGGAGTTTGAGAGATTTGGACGTGAAAGGGTACCAGTCTTGTCCGGGGTTGGGAACCCTTCGCGAGAATGACCAAAATTTCAGCGGGATTTCTAAAATGTTGAAAGGAACTCGAAACATGTCAACCTTGGTTTTGAGAATCTCTCCCGGAGTTTGAGAGATTTGGACGTGAAAGGGTACCAGTCTTGTCGGGGATTTGGAACCCTTCGCGAGAATGTCCAAAGTTTCAGCGGGATTTCCAAAATGTTGAGAGGAACTCGAAACATGTCAACCTTGGTTTTGAGAATCTCTCCCGGAGTTTGAGGGATGTGGACGTGAAAGGGTACCAGTCTTGTCGGGGATTGGGAACCCTTCGCGAGAATGTCCAAAGTTTCAGCGGGATTTCCAAAATTTGTAAAGGAACTGGAAACATGTCAACCTCGGTTTTGAGAATCTCTCCTGGAGTTTGAGAGATTTGGACGTGAAAGGGTACCAGTCTTGTCGGGGATTTGGAACCCTTCGCGAGAATGTCCAAAGTTTCAGCGGGATTTCCACAATGTTGAGAGGAACTCAAAACATGTCAACCTCGGTTTTGAGAATCTCTCCCGGAGTTTGAGAGATTTGGACGTGAAAGGGTACCAGTCTTGTCGGGGATTGGGAACCCTTTGCGAGAATGTCCAAAGTTTCAGCGGGATTTCCAAAATGTTGAGAGGAACTCGAAACATGTCAACCTCAGTTTTGAGAATCTCTCCCGGAGTTTGAGAGATTTGGACGTGAAAGGGTACCAGTCTTGTCGGGGATTGGGAACCCTTCGCGAGAATGTCCAAAGTTTCCGCGGGATTTCCAAAATGTTAGAGGAACTCGAAACGTGTCAACCTCGCTTTTGAGAATCTCTCCCGGAGTTTGAGAAATTTGGACGTGAAAGGGTACCAGTCTTGTCGGGGATTTGGAACCCTTCGCGAGAATGTCCAAAGTTTCAGTGGGATTTCCAAAATGTTGAGAGGAACTCGAAACATGTCAACCTCGGTTTTGAGAATCTCTCCCGGAGTTTGAGAGATTTGGACGTGAAAGGGTACCAGTCTTGTCCGGGGTTGGGAACCCTTCGCGAGAATGACCAAAGTTTCAGCGGGATTTCTAAAATGTTGAAAGGAACTCGAAACATGTCAACCTTGGTTTTGAGAATCTCTCCCGGAGTTTGAGAGATTTGGACGTGAAAGGGTACCAGTCTTGTCGGGGATTTGGAACCCTTCGCGAGAATGTCCAAAGTTTCAGCGGGATTTCCAAAATGTTGAGAGGAACTCGAAACATGTCAGCCTTGGTTTTGAGAATCTCTCCCGGAGTTTGAGAGATTTGGACGTGAAAGGGTACCAATCTTGTCGGGGATTGGGAACCCTTCGCGAGAATGTCCAAAGTTTCAGCGGGATTTCCAAAATGTTGAAAGGAACTCGAAACATGTCAACCTCGGTTTTGAGAATCTCTCCCGGAGTTTGAGGGATTTGGACGTGAAAGGGTACCAGTCTTGTCGGGGATTGGGAACCCTTCGCGAGAATGTCCAAAGTTTCAGCGGGATTTCCAAAATGTGTAAAGGAACTCGAAACATGTGAACATGGGTTTTGAGAATCTCTCCCGGAGTTTGAGAGATTTGGACGTGAAAGGGTACCAGTCTTGTCGGGGATTTGGAACCCTTCGCGAGAATGTCCAAAGTTTCCGCGGGATTTCCAAAATGTTAGAGGAACTCGAAACGTGTCAACCTCGGTTTTGAGAATCTCTCCCGGAGTTTGAGAGATTTGGACGTGAAAGGGTACCAGTCTTGTCGGGGATTTGGAACCCTTCGCGAGAATGTCCAAAGTTTCAGTGGGATTTCGAAAATGTTGAGAGGAACTCGAAACTTGTCAACCTCGGTTTTGAGAATCTCTCCCGGAGTTTGAGAGATTTGGACGTGAAAGGGTACCAGTCTTGTCCGGGGTTGGGAACCCTTCGCGAGAATGACAAAAGTTTCAGCGGGATTTCCAAAATGTTGAAAGGAACTCGAAACATGTCAACCTTGGTTTTGAGAATCTCTCCCGGAGTTTGAGAGATTTGGACGTGAAAGGGTACCAGTCTTGTCGGGGATTGGGAACCCTTCGCGAGAATGTCCAAAGTTTCAGCGGGATTTCCAAAATGTTGAAAGGAACTCGAAACATGTCAACCTTGGTTTTGAGAATCTCTCCCGGAGTTTGAGAGATTTGGACGTGAAAGGGTACCAATCTTGTCGGGGATTGGGAACCCTTCGCGAGAATGTCCAAAGTTTCAGCGGGATTTCCAAAATGTTGAAAGGAACTCGAAACATGTCAACCTTGGTTTTGAGAATCTCTCCCGGAGTTTGAGAGATTTGGACGTGAAAGGGTACCAGTCTTGTCGGGGATTGGGAACCCTTCGCCAGAATGACCAAAGTTTCAGCGGGATTTCTAAAATGTTGAAAGGAACTCGAAACATGTCAACCTTGCTTTTGAGAATCTCTCCCGGAGTTTGAGATATTTGGACGTGAAAGGGTACCAGTCTTGTCGGGGATTTGGAACCCTTCGCCAGAATGTCCAAAGTTTCAGCGGGATTTCCAAAATGTTGAGAGGAACTCGAAACATGTCAGCCTTGGTTTTGAGAATCTCTCCCGGAGTTTGAGAGATTTGGACGTGAAAGGGTACCAGTCTTGTCGGGGATTGGGAACCCTTCGCCAGAATGTCCAAAGTTTCAGCGGGATTTCCAAAATGTTGAAAGGAACTCGAAACATGTCAACCTCGGTTTTGAGAATCTCTCCCGGAGTCTGAGAGATTTGGACGTGAAAGGGTACCAGTCTTGTCGGGGATTGGGAACCCTTCGCGAGAATGTCCAAAGTTTCAGCGGGATTTCCAAAATGTTGAGAGGAACTCGAAACATGTCAACCTTGGTTTTGAGAATCTCTCCCGGAGTTTGAGAGATTTGGACGTGAAAGGGTACCAGTCTTGTCGGGGATTGGGAACCCTTCGCGAGAATGTCCAAAGTTTCAGCGGGATTTCCAAAATGTTTAAAGGAACTGGAAACATGTCAACCTCGGTTTTGAGAATCTCTCCCGGAGTTTGAGGGATTTGGACGTGAAAGGGTACCAGTCTTGTCGGGGATTGGGAACCCTTCGCCAGAATGTCCAAAGTTTCAGCGGGATTTCCAAAATGTTAGAGGAACTCGAAACGTGTCTACCTCGGTTTTGAGAATCTCTCCCGGAGTTTGAGAGATTTGGACGTGAAACGGTACCAGTCTTGTCGGGGATTTGGAACCCTTCGCGAGAATGTCCAAAGTTTCAGTGGGATTTCCAAAATGTTGAGAGGAACTCGAAACATGTCAGCCTTGGTTTTGAGAATCTCTCCCGGAGTTTGAGAGATTTGGACGTGAAAGGGTACCAGTCTTGTCCGGGGTTGGGAACCCTTCGCGAGAATGACCAAAGTTTCAGCGGGATTTCCAAAATGTTGAAAGGAACTCGAAACATGTCAACCTCGGTTTTGAGAATCTCTCCCGGAGTTTGAGATATTTGGACGTGAAAGGGTACCAGTCTTGTCGGGGATTTGGAACCCTTCGCGAGAATGTCCAAAGTTTCAGTGGGATTTCCAAAATGTTGAGAGGAACTCGAAACATGTCAGCCTTGGTTTTGAGAATCTCTCCCGGAGTTTGAGAGATTTGGACGTGAAAGGGTACCAATCTTGTCGGGGATTGGGAACCCTTCGCGAGAATGTCCTAAGTTTCAGCGGGATTTCCAAAATGTTGAAAGGAACTCGAAACATGTCAACCTCGGTTTTGAGAATCTCTCCCGGAGTTTGAGAGATTTGGACGTGAAAGGGTACCAGTCTTGTCGGGGATTGGGAACCCTTCGCCAGAATGTCCAAAGTTTCAGCGGGATTTCCAAAATGTTGAAAGGAACTCGAAACATGTCAACCTTGGTTTTGAGAATCTCTCCCGGAGTTTGAGAGATTTGGACGTGAAAGGGTAACCAGTCTTGTCGGGGATTGGGAACCCTTCGCCAGAATGACCAAAGTTTCAGCGGGATTTCTAAAATGTTGAAAGGAACTCGAAACATGTCAACCTTGGTTTTGAGAATCTCTCCCGGAGTTTGAGAGATTTGGACGTGAAAGGGTACCAGTCTTGTCGGGGATTGGGAACACTTCGCCAGAATGTCCAAAGTTTCAGCGGGATTTCCAAAATGTTGAGAGGAACTCGAAACATGTCAAAATTGGTTTTGAGAATCTCTCCCGGAGTTTGAGAGATTTGGACGTGAAAGGGTACCAGTCTTGTCGGGGATTGGGAACCCTTCGCCAGAATGTCCAAAGTTTCAGCGGGATTTCCAAAATGTTGAGAGGAACTCGAAACATGTCAGCCTTGGTTTTGAGAATCTCTCCCGGAGTTTGAGAGATTTGGACGTGAAAGGGTACCAGTCTTGTCGGGGATTGGGAGCCCTTCGTGAGAATGTCCAAAGTTTCAGCGGGATTTCCAAAATGTTGAGAGGAACTCGAAACATGTCAACCTTGGTTTTGAGAATCTCTCCCGGAGTTTGAGAGATTTGGACGTGAAACGGTACCAGTCTTGTCGGGGATTGGGAACCCTTCGCCAGAATGTCCAAAGTTTCAGCGGGATTTCCAAAATGTTGAGAGGATCTCGAAACATGTCAACCTTGGTTTTGAGAATCTCTCCCGGAGTTTGAGAGATTTGGACGTGAAAGGGTACCAGTCTTGTCGGGGATTGGGAGCCCTTCGCGAGAATGTCCAAAGTTTCCGCGGGATTTCCAAAATGTTAGAGGAACTCGAAGCGTGTCAACCTCGGTTTTGAGAATCTCTCCCGGAGTTTGAGAGATTTGGACGTGAAAGGGTACCAGTCTTGTCGGGGATTTGGAACCCTTCGCGAGAATGTCCAAAGTTTCAGTGGGATTTCCAAAATGTTGAGAGGAACTCGAAACATGTCAACCTCGGTTTTGAGAATCTCTCCCGGAGTTTGAGAGATTTGGACGTGAAAGGGTACCAGTCTTGTCAGGGATTTGGAACCCTTCGCGAGAATGTCCAAAGTTTCAGCGAAATTTCCAAAATGTTGAAAGGAACTCGAAACATGTCAACCTCGGTTTTGAGAATCTCTCCCGGAGTTTGAGAGATTTGGACGTGAAAGGGTACCAGTCTTGTCCGGGGTTGGGAACCCTTCGCGAGAATGACCAAAATTTCAGCGGGATTTCTAAAATGTTGAAAGGAACTCGAAACATGTCAACCTTGGTTTTGAGAATCTCTCCCGGAGTTTGAGAGATTTGGACGTGAAAGGGTACCAGTCTTGTCGGGGATTTGGAACCCTTCGCGAGAATGTCCAAAGTTTCAGCGGGATTTCCAAAATGTTGAGAGGAACTCGAAACATGTCAACCTTGGTTTTGAGAATCTCTCCCGGAGTTTGAGGGATGTGGACGTGAAAGGGTACCAGTCTTGTCGGGGATTGGGAACCCTTCGCGAGAATGTCCAAAGTTTCAGCGGGATTTCCAAAATTTGTAAAGGAACTGGAAACATGTCAACCTCGGTTTTGAGAATCTCTCCTGGAGTTTGAGAGATTTGGACGTGAAAGGGTACCAGTCTTGTCGGGGATTTGGAACCCTTCGCGAGAATGTCCAAAGTTTCAGCGGGATTTCCACAATGTTGAGAGGAACTCAAAACATGTCAACCTCGGTTTTGAGAATCTCTCCCGGAGTTTGAGAGATTTGGACGTGAAAGGGTACCAGTCTTGTCGGGGATTGGGAACCCTTTGCGAGAATGTCCAAAGTTTCAGCGGGATTTCCAAAATGTTGAGAGGAACTCGAAACATGTCAACCTCAGTTTTGAGAATCTCTCCCGGAGTTTGAGAGATTTGGACGTGAAAGGGTACCAGTCTTGTCGGGGATTGGGAACCCTTCGCGAGAATGTCCAAAGTTTCCGCGGGATTTCCAAAATGTTAGAGGAACTCGAAACGTGTCAACCTCGCTTTTGAGAATCTCTCCCGGAGTTTGAGAAATTTGGACGTGAAAGGGTACCAGTCTTGTCGGGGATTTGGAACCCTTCGCGAGAATGTCCAAAGTTTCAGTGGGATTTCCAAAATGTTGAGAGGAACTCGAAACATGTCAACCTCGGTTTTGAGAATCTCTCCCGGAGTTTGAGAGATTTGGACGTGAAAGGGTACCAGTCTTGTCCAGGGTTGGGAACCCTTCGCGAGAATGACCAAAGTTTCAGCGGGATTTCTAAAATGTTGAAAGGAACTCGAAACATGTCAACCTTGGTTTTGAGAATCTCTCCCGGAGTTTGAGAGATTTGGACGTGAAAGGGTACCAGTCTTGTCGGGGATTTGGAACCCTTCGCGAGAATGTCCAAAGTTTCAGCGGGATTTCCAAAATGTTGAGAGGAACTCGAAACATGTCAGCCTTGGTTTTGAGAATCTCTCCCGGAGTTTGAGAGATTTGGACGTGAAAGGGTACCAATCTTGTCGGGGATTGGGAACCCTTCGCGAGAATGTCCAAAGTTTCAGCGGGATTTCCAAAATGTTGAAAGGAACTCGAAACATGTCAACCTCGGTTTTGAGAATCTCTCCCGGAGTTTGAGGGATTTGGACGTGAAAGGGTACCAGTCTTGTCGGGGATTGGGAACCCTTCGCGAGAATGTCCAAAGTTTCAGCGGGATTTCCAAAATGTGTAAAGGAACTCGAAACATGTGAACATGGGTTTTGAGAATCTCTCCCGGAGTTTGAGAGATTTGGACGTGAAAGGGTACCAGTCTTGTCGGGGATTTGGAACCCTTCGCGAGAATGTCCAAAGTTTCCGCGGGATTTCCAAAATGTTAGAGGAACTCGAAACGTGTCAACCTCGGTTTTGAGAATCTCTCCCGGAGTTTGAGAGATTTGGACGTGAAAGGGTACCAGTCTTGTCGGGGATTTGGAACCCTTCGCGAGAATGTCCAAAGTTTCAGTGGGATTTCGAAAATGTTGAGAGGAACTCGAAACTTGTCAACCTCGGTTTTGAGAATCTCTCCCGGAGTTTGAGAGATTTGGACGTGAAAGGGTACCAGTCTTGTCCGGGGTTGGGAACCCTTCGCGAGAATGACAAAAGTTTCAGCGGGATTTCCAAAATGTTGAAAGGAACTCGAAACATGTCAACCTTGGTTTTGAGAATCTCTCCCGGAGTTTGAGAGATTTGGACGTGAAAGGGTACCAGTCTTGTCGGGGATTGGGAACCCTTCGCGAGAATGTCCAAAGTTTCAGCGGGATTTCCAAAATGTTGAAAGGAACTCGAAACATGTCAACCTTGGTTTTGAGAATCTCTCCCGGAGTTTGAGAGATTTGGACGTGAAAGGGTACCAATCTTGTCGGGGATTGGGAACCCTTCGCGAGAATGTCCAAAGTTTCAGCGGGATTTCCAAAATGTTGAAAGGAACTCGAAACATGTAAACCTTGGTTTTGAGAATCTCTCCCGGAGTTTGAGAGATTTGGACGTGAAAGGGTACCAGTCTTGTCGGGGATTGGGAACCCTTCGCCAGAATGACCAAAGTTTCAGCGGGATTTCTAAAATGTTGAAAGGAACTCGAAACATGTCAACCTTGCTTTTGAGAATCTCTCCCGGAGTTTGAGATATTTGGACGTGAAAGGGTACCAGTCTTGTCGGGGATTTGGAACCCTTCGCCAGAATGTCCAAAGTTTCAGCGGGATTTCCAAAATGTTGAGAGGAACTCGAAACATGTCAGCCTTGGTTTTGAGAATCTCTCCCGGAGTTTGAGAGATTTGGACGTGAAAGGGTACCAGTCTTGTCGGGGATTGGGAACCCTTCGCCAGAATGTCCAAAGTTTCAGCGGGATTTCCAAAATGTTGAAAGGAACTCGAAACATGTCAACCTCGGTTTTGAGAATCTCTCCCGGAGTCTGAGAGATTTGGACGTGAAAGGGTACCAGTCTTGTCGGGGATTGGGAACCCTTCGCGAGAATGTCCAAAGTTTCAGCGGGATTTCCAAAATGTTGAGAGGAACTCGAAACATGTCAACCTTGGTTTTGAGAATCTCTCCCGGAGTTTGAGAGATTTGGACGTGAAAGGGTACCAGTCTTGTCGGGGATTGGGAACCCTTCGCGAGAATGTCCAAAGTTTCAGCGGGATTTCCAAAATGTTTAAAGGAACTGGAAACATGTCAACCTCGGTTTTGAGAATCTCTCCCGGAGTTTGAGGGATTTGGACGTGAAAGGGTACCAGTCTTGTCGGGGATTGGGAACCCTTCGCCAGAATGTCCAAAGTTTCAGCGGGATTTCCAAAATGTTAGAGGAACTCGAAACGTGTCTACCTCGGTTTTGAGAATCTCTCCCGGAGTTTGAGAGATTTGGACGTGAAAGGGTACCAGTCTTGTCGGGGATTTGGAACCCTTCGCGAGAATGTCCAAAGTTTCAGTGGGATTTCCAAAATGTTGAGAGGAACTCGAAACATGTCAGCCTTGGTTTTGAGAATCTCTCCCGGAGTTTGAGAGATTTGGACGTGAAAGGGTACCAGTCTTGTCCGGGGTTGGGAACCCTTCGCGAGAATGACCAAAGTTTCAGCGGGATTTCCAAAATGTTGAAAGGAACTCGAAACATGTCAACCTCGGTTTTGAGAATCTCTCCCGGAGTTTGAGATATTTGGACGTGAAAGGGTACCAGTCTTGTCGGGGATTTGGAACCCTTCGCGAGAATGTCCAAAGTTTCAGTGGGATTTCCAAAATGTTGAGAGGAACTCGAAACATGTCAGCCTTGGTTTTGAGAATCTCTCCCGGAGTTTGAGAGATTTGGACGTGAAAGGGTACCAATCTTGTCGGGGATTGGGAACCCTTCGCGAGAATGTCCTAAGTTTCAGCGGGATTTCCAAAATGTTGAAAGGAACTCGAAACATGTCAACCTCGGTTTTGAGAATCTCTCCCGGAGTTTGAGAGATTTGGACGTGAAAGGGTACCAGTCTTGTCGGGGATTGGGAACCCTTCGCCAGAATGTCCAAAGTTTCAGCGGGATTTCCAAAATGTTGAAAGGAACTCGAAACATGTCAACCTTGGTTTTGAGAATCTCTCCCGGAGTTTGAGAGATTTGGACGTGAAAGGGTAACCAGTCTTGTCGGGGATTGGGAACCCTTCGCCAGAATGACCAAAGTTTCAGCGGGATTTCTAAAATGTTGAAAGGAACTCGAAACATGTCAACCTTGGTTTTGAGAATCTCTCCCGGAGTTTGAGAGATTTGGACGTGAAAGGGTAGCAGTCTTGTCGGGGATTTGGAACCCTTCGCCAGAATGTCCAAAGTTTCAGCGGGATTTCCAAAATGTTGAGAGGAACTCGAAACATGTCAGCCTTGGTTTTGAGAATCTCTCCCGGAGTTTGAGAGATTTGGACGTGAAAGGGTACCAGTCTTGTCGGGGATTGGGAACCCTTCGCCAGAATGTCCAAAGTTTCAGCGGGATTTCCAAAATGTTGAAAGGAACTGGAAACATGTCAACCTCGGTTTTGAGAATCTCTCCCGGAGTTTGAAAGATTTGGACGTGAAAGGGTACCAGTCTTGTCGGGGATTAGGAACCCTTCGCCAGAATGACCAAAGTTTCAGCGGGATTTCTAAAATGTTGAAAGGAACTCGAAACATGTCAACCTTGGTTTTGAGAATCTCTCCCGGAGTTTGAGAGATTTGGACGTGAAAGGGTACCAGTCTTGTCGGGGATTGGGAGCCCTTCGCCAGAATGTCCAAAGTTTCAGCGGGATTTCCAAAATGTTGAAAGGAACTCGAAACATGTCAACCTCGGTTTTGAGAATCTCTCCCGGAGTTTGAGAGATTTGGACGTGAAAGGGTACCAGTCTTGTCAGGGATTGGGAACCCTTCGCGAGAATGTCCAAAGTTTCAGCGGGATTTCCAAAATGTTAGAGGAACTAGAAACATGTCAGCCTCGGTTTTGAGAATCTCTCCCGGAGTTTGAGAGATTTGGACGTGAAAAGGTACCAGTCTTGTCGGGGATTGGGAACCCTTCGCGAGAATGTCCAAAGTTTCAGTGGGATTTCCAAAATGTTGAAAGGAACTCTAAACATGTCAGCCTTGGTTTTGAGAATCTCTCCCGGAGTTTGAGGGATTTGGACGTGAAAGGGTACCAGTCTTGTCGGGGATTGGGAACCCTTCGCGAGAATGTCCAAAGTTTCAGCGGGATTTCCAAACTGTGTAAAGGAACTCGAAACATGTCAACCTCGGTTTTGAGAATCTCTCCCGGAGTTTGAGAGATTTGGACGTGAAACGGTATCAGTCTTGTCGGGGATTGGGAACCCTTCGCGAGAATGTCCAAAGTTTCCGCGGGATTTCCAAAATGTTAGAGGAACTCGAAACGTGTCAACCTTGGTTTTGAGAATCTCTCCCGGAGTTTGAGAGATTTGGACGTGAAAGGGTACCAGTCTTGTCGGGGATTGGGAACCCTTCGCCAGAATGTCCAAAGTTTCAGCGGGATTTCCAAAATGTTGAGAGGAACTCGAAACATGTCAACCTTGGTTTTGAGAATCTCTCCCGGAGTTTGAGAGATTTGGACGTGAAAGGGTACCAGTCTTGTCGGGGATTGGGAACCCTTCGCCACAATGTCCAAAGTTTCAGCGGGATTTCCAAAATGTTGAGAGGAACTCGAAACATGTCAACCTTGGTTTTGAGAATCTCTCCCGGAGTTTGAGAGATTTGGACGTGAAAGGGTACCAGTCTTGTCGGGGATTGGGAACCCTTCGCCAGAATGTCCAAAGTTTCAGCGGGATTTCCAAAATGTTAAGAGGAACTCGAAACATGTCAACCTTGGTTTTGAGAATCTCTCCCGGAGTTTGAGAGATTTGGACGTGAAAGGGTACCAGTCTTGTCGGGGATTGGGAACCCTTCGCCAGAATGTCCAAAGTTTCAGCGGGATTTCCAAAATGTTGAGAGGAACTCGAAACATGTCAACCTCGGTTTTGAGAATCTCTCCCGGAGTTTGAGAGATTTGGACGTGAAAGGGTACCAGTCTTGTCGGGGATTGGGAACCCTTCGCCAGAATGTCCAAAGTTTCAGCGGGATTTCCAAAATGTTGAAAGGAACTCGAAACATGTCAACCTCGGTTTTGAGAATCTCTCCCGGAGTTTGAGAGATTTGGACGTGAAAGGGTACCAGTCTTGTCGGGGATTGGGAGCCCTTCGTGAGAATGTCCAAAGTTTCAGCGGGATTTCCAAAATGTTGAGAGGAACTCGAAACATGTCAACCTTGGTTTTGAGAATCTCTCCCGGAGTTTGAGAGATTTGGACGTGAAAGGGTACCAGTCTTGTCGGGGATTGGGAACCCTTCGCCAGAATGTCCAAAGTTTCAGCGGGATTTCCAAAATGTTGAGAGGAACTCGAAACATGTCAACCTTGGTTTTGAGAATCTCTCCCAGAGTTTGAGAGATTTGGACGTGAAAGGGTACCAGTCTTGTCGGGGATTGGGAACCCTTCGCCAGAATGTCCAAAGTTTCAGCGGGATTTCCAAAATGTTGAAAGGAACTTGAAACATGTCAACCTCGGTTTTGAGAATCTCTCCCGGAGTTTGAGAGATTTGGACGTGAAAGGGTACCAGTCTTGTCGGGGATTGGGAACCCTTCGCCAGAATGTCCAAAGTTTCAGCGGGATTTCCAAAATGTTGAAAGGAACTCGAAACATGTCAACCTCGGTTTTGAGAATCTCTCCCGGAGTTTGAGAGATTTGGACGTGAAAGGGTACCAGTCTTGTCGGGGATTGGGAGCCCTTCGTGAGAATGTCCAAAGTTTCAGCCAGATTTCCAAAATGTTGAGAGGAACTCGAAACATGTCAACCTTGGTTTTGAGAATCTCTCCCGGAGTTTGAGAGATTTGGACGTGAAAGGGTACCAGTCTTGTCGGGGATTGGGAACCCTTCGCCAGAATGTCCAAAGTTTCAGCGGGATTTCCAAAATGTTGAGAGGAACTCGAAACATGTCAACCTTGGTTTTGAGAATCTCTCCCGGAGTTTGAGAGATTTGGACGTGAAAGGGTACCAGTCTTGTCAGGGATTGGGAACCCTTCGCGAGAATGTCCAAAGTTTCAGCGGGATTTCCAAAATGTTAGAGGAACTAGAAACATGTCAGCCTCGGTTTTGAGAATCTCTCCCGGAGTTTGAGAGATTTGGACGTGAAAAGGTACCAGTCTTGTCGGGGATTGGGAACCCTTCGCGAGAATGTCCAAAGTTTCAGTGGGATTTCCAAAATGTTGAAAGGAACTCTAAACATGTCAGCCTTGGTTTTGAGAATCTCTCCCGGAGTTTGAGGGATTTGGACGTGAAAGGGTACCAGTCTTGTCGGGGATTGGGAACCCTTCGCGAGAATGTCCAAAGTTTCAGCGGGATTTCCAAACTGTGTAAAGGAACTCGAAACATGTCAACCTCGGTTTTGAGAATCTCTCCCGGAGTTTGAGAGATTTGGACGTGAAAGGGTATCAGTCTTGTCGGGGATTGGGAACCCTTCGCCAGAATGTCCAAAGTTTCAGCGGGATTTCCAAAATGTTGAAAGGAACTCGAAACATGTCAACCTTGGTTTTGAGAATCTCTCCCGGAGTTTGAGAGATTTGGACGTGAAAGGGTACCAGTCTTGTCGGGGATTGGGAACCCTTCGCCAGAATGTCCAAAGTTTCAGCGGGATTTCCAAAATGTTGAGAGGAACTCGAAACATGTCAACCTTGGTTTTGAGAATCTCTCCCGGAGTTTGAGAGATTTGGACGTGAAAGGGTACCAGTCTTGTCGGGGATTGGGAACCCTTCGCCAGAATGTCCAAAGTTTCAGCGGGATTTCCAAAATGTTAAGAGGAACTCGAAACATGTCAACCTTGGTTTTGAGAATCTCTCCCGGAGTTTGAGAGATTTGGACGTGAAAGGGTACCAGTCTTGTCGGGGATTGGGAACCCTTCGCCAGAATGTCCAAAGTTTCAGCGGGATTTCCAAAATGTTGAGAGGAACTCGAAACATGTCAACCTCGGTTTTGAGAATCTCTCCCGGAGTTTGAGAGATTTGGACGTGAAAGGGTACCAGTCTTGTCGGGGATTGGGAACCCTTCGCCAGAATGTCCAAAGTTTCAGCGGGATTTCCAAAATGTTGAAAGGAACTCGAAACATGTCAACCTCGGTTTTGAGAATCTCTCCCGGAGTTTGAGAGATTTGGACGTGAAAGGGTACCAGTCTTGTCGGGGATTGGGAGCCCTTCGTGAGAATGTCCAAAGTTTCAGCGGGATTTCCAAAATGTTGAGAGGAACTCGAAACATGTCAACCTTGGTTTTGAGAATCTCTCCCGGAGTTTGAGAGATTTGGACGTGAAAGGGTACCAGTCTTGTCGGGGATTGGGAACCCTTCGCCAGAATGTCCAAAGTTTCAGCGGGATTTCCAAAATGTTGAGAGGAACTCGAAACATGTCAACCTTGGTTTTGAGAATCTCTCCCAGAGTTTGAGAGATTTGGACGTGAAAGGGTACCAGTCTTGTCGGGGATTGGGAACCCTTCGCCAGAATGTCCAAAGTTTCAGCGGGATTTCCAAAATGTTGAAAGGAACTTGAAACATGTCAACCTCGGTTTTGAGAATCTCTCCCGGAGTTTGAGAGATTTGGACGTGAAAGGGTACCAGTCTTGTCGGGGATTGGGAACCCTTCGCCAGAATGTCCAAAGTTTCAGCGGGATTTCCAAAATGTTGAAAGGAACTCGAAACATGTCAACCTCGGTTTTGAGAATCTCTCCCGGAGTTTGAGAGATTTGGACGTGAAAGGGTACCAGTCTTGTCGGGGATTGGGAGCCCTTCGTGAGAATGTCCAAAGTTTCAGCCAGATTTCCAAAATGTTGAGAGGAACTCGAAACATGTCAACCTTGGTTTTGAGAATCTCTCCCGGAGTTTGAGAGATTTGGACGTGAAAGGGTACCAGTCTTGTCGGGGATTGGGAACCCTTCGCCAGAATGTCCAAAGTTTCAGCGGGATTTCCAAAATGTTGAGAGGAACTCGAAACATGTCAACCTTGGTTTTGAGAATCTCTCCCAGAGTTTGAGAGATTTGGACGTGAAAGGGTACCAGTCTTGTCGGGGATTGGGAACCCTTCGCCAGAATGTCCAAAGTTTCAGCGGGATTTCCAAAATGTTGAAAGGAACTTGAAACATGTCAACCTCGGTTTTGAGAATCTCTCCCGGAGTTTGAGAGATTTGGACGTGAAAGGGTACCAGTCTTGTCGGGGATTGGGAACCCTTCGCCAGAATGTCCAAAGTTTCAGCGGGATTTCCAAAATGTTGAAAGGAACTCGAAACATGTCAACCTCGGTTTTGAGAATCTCTCCCGGAGTTTGAGAGATTTGGACGTGAAAGGGTACCAGTCTTGTCGGGGATTGGGAGCCCTTCGTGAGAATGTCCAAAGTTTCAGCCAGATTTCCAAAATGTTGAGAGGAACTCGAAACATGTCAACCTTGGTTTTGAGAATCTCTCCCGGAGTTTGAGAGATTTGGACGTGAAAGGGTACCAGTCTTGTCGGGGATTGGGAACCCTTCGCCAGAATGTCCAAAGTTTCAGCGGGATTTCCAAAATGTTGAGAGGAACTCGAAACATGTCAACCTTGGTTTTGAGAATCTCTCCCGGAGTTTGAGAGATTTGGACGTGAAAGGGTACCAGTCTTGTCGGGGATTGGGAACCCTTCGCCAGAATGTCCAAAGTTTCAGCGGGATTTCCAAAATGTTGAAAGGAACTCGAAACATGTCAACCTCGGTTTTGAGAATCTCTCCCGGAGTTTGAAACATTTGGACGTGAAAGGGTACCAGTCTTGTCGGGGATTGGGAACCCTTCGCCAGAATGTCCAAAGTTTCAGCGGGATTTCCAAAATGTTGAGAGGAACTCGAAACATGTCAACCTCGGTTTTGAGAATCTCTCCCGGAGTTTGAGAGATTTGGACGTGAAAGGGTACCAGTCTTGTCGGGGATTGGGAGCCCTTCGTGAGAATGTCCAAAGTTTCAGCCAGATTTCCAAAATGTTGAGAGGAACTCGAAACATGTCAACCTCGGTTTTGAGAATCTCTCCCGGAGTTTGAGAGATTTGGACGTGAAAGGGTACCAGTCTTGTCGGGGATTGGGAACCCTTCGCCAGAATGTCCAAAGTTTCAGCGGGATTTCCAAAATGTTGAGAGGAACTCGAAACATGTCAACCTTGGTTTTGAGAATCTCTCCCGGAGTTTGAGAGATTTGGACGTGAAAGGGTACCAGCCTTGTCGGGGATTGGGAACCCTTCGCCAGAATGTCCAAAGTTTCAGCGGGATTTCCAAAATGTTGAAAGGAACTCGAAACATGTCAACCTCGGTTTTGAGAATCTCTCCCGGAGTTTGAGAGATTTGGACGTGAAAGGGTACCAGTCTTGTCGGGGATTGGGAACCCTTCGCCAGAATGTCCAAAGTTTCAGCGGGATTTCCAAAATGTTGAGAGGAACTCGAAACATGTCAACCTTGGTTTTGAGAATCTCTCCCGGAGTTTGAGAGATTTGGACGTGAAAGGGTACCAGTCTTGTCGGGGATTGGGAACCCTTCGCCAGAATGTCCAAAGTTTCAGCGGGATTTCCAAAATGTTGAGAGGAACTCGAAACATGTCAACCTTGGTTTTGAGAATCTCTCCCGGAGTTTGAGAGATTTGGACGTGAAAGGGTACCAGTCTTGTCGGGGATTGGGAACCCTTCGCCAGAATGACCTAAGTTTCAGCGGGATTTCCAAAATGTTGAGAGGAACTCGAAACATGTCAACCTCGGTTTTGAGAATCTCTCACGGAGTTTGAGAGATTTGGACGTGAAAGGGTACCAGTCTTGTCGGGGATTGGGAACCCTTCGCGAGAATGACCAAAGTTTCAGCGGGATTTCCAAAATGTTGAAAGGAACTCGAAACATGTCAACCTTGGTTTTGAGAATCTCTCCCGGAGTTTGAGAGATTTGGACGTGAAAGGGTACCAGTCTTGTCGGGGATTGGGAACCCTTCGCCAGAATGACCTAAGTTTCAGCGGGATTTCCAAAATGTTGAGAGGAACTCGAAACATGTCAACCTCGGTTTTGAGAATCTCTCCCGGAGTTTGAGAGATTTGGACGTGAAAGGGTACCAGTCTTGTCCGGGGTTGGGAACCCTTCGCGAGAATGACCAAAGTTTCAGCGGGATTTCCAAAATGTTGAAAGGAACTCGAAACATGTCAACCTTGGTTTTGAGAATCTCTCCCGGAGTTTGAGAGATTTGGACGTGAAAGGGTACCAGTCTTGTCGGGGATTTGGAACCCTTCGCGAGATTGTCCAAAGTTTCAGCGGGATTTCCAAAATGTTGAGAGGAACTCGAAACATGTCAGCCTTGGTTTTGAGAATCTCTCCCGGAGTTTGAGAGATTTGGACGTGAAAGGGTACCAATCTTGTCGGGGATTGGGAACCCTTCGCGAGAATGTCCTAAGTTTCAGCGGGATTTCCAAAATGTTGAAAGGAACTCGAAACATGTCAACCTCGGTTTTGAGAATCTCTCCCGGAGTTTGAGAGATTTGGACGTGAAAGGGTACCAGTCTTGTCGGGGATTGGGAACCCTTCGCCAGAATGTCCAAAGTTTCAGCGGGATTTCCAAAATGTTGAAAGGAACTCGAAACATGTCAACCTTGGTTTTGAGAATCTCTCCCGGAGTTTGAGAGATTTGGACGTGAAAGGGTAACCAGTCTTGTCGGGGATTGGGAACCCTTCGCCAGAATGACCAAAGTTTCAGCGGGATTTCTAAAATGTTGAAAGGAACTCGAAACATGTCAACCTTGGTTTTGAGAATCTCTCCCGGAGTTTGAGAGATTTGGACGTGAAAGGGTACCAGTCTTGTCGGGGATTTGGAACCCTTCGCCAGAATGTCCAAAGTTTCAGCGGGATTTCCAAAATGTTGAGAGGAACTCGAAACATGTCAGCATTGGTTTTGAGAATCTCTCCCGGAGTTTGAGAGATTTGGACGTGAAAGGGTACCAGTCTTGTCGGGGATTGGGAACCCTTCGCGAGAATGTCCAAAGTTTCAGCGGGATTTCCAAAATGTTGAAAGGAACTGGAAACATGTCAACCTCGGTTTTGAGAATCTCTCCCGGAGTTTGAAAGATTTGGACGTGAAAGGGTACCAGTCTTGTCGGGGATTAGGAACCCTTCGCCAGAATGACCAAAGTTTTAGCGGGATTTCTAAAATGTTGAAAGGAACTCGAAACATGTCAACCTTGGTTTTGAGAATCTCTCCCGGAGTTTGAGAGATTTGGACGTGAAACGGTACCAGTCTTGTCGGGGATTGGGAACCCTTCGCCAGAATGTCCAAAGTTTCAGCGGGATTTCCAAAATGTTGAAAGGAACTCGAAACATGTCAACCTCGGTTTTGAGAATCTCTCCCGGAGTTTGAGAGATTTGGACGTGAAAGGGTACCAGTCTTGTCAGGGATTGGGAACCCTTCGCGAGAATGTCCAAAGTTTCAGCGGGATTTCCAAAATGTTAGAGGAACTCGAAACATGTCAACCTCGGTTTTGAGAATCTCTCCCGGAGTTTGAGAGATTTGGACGTGAAAAGGTACCAGTCTTGTCGGGGATTGGGAACCCTTCGCGAGAATGTCCAAAGTTTCAGTGGGATTTCCAAAATGTTGAAAGGAACTCTAAACATGTCAGCCTTGGTTTTGAGAATCTCTCCCGGAGTTTGAGGGATTTGGACGTGAAAGGGTACCAGTCTTGTCGGGGATTGGGAACCCTTCGCGAGAATGTCCAAAGTTTCAGCGGGATTTCCAAACTGTGTAAAGGAACTCGAAACATGTCAACCTCGGTTTTGAGAATCTCTCCCGGAGTTTGAGAGATTTGGACGTGAAAGGGTATCAGTCTTGTCGGGGATTGGGAACCCTTCGCGAGAATGTCCAAAGTTTCCGCGGGATTTCCAAAATGTTAGAGGAACTCGAAACGTGTCAACCTTGGTTTTGAGAATCTCTCCCGGAGTTTGAGAGATTTGGACGTGAAAGGGTACCAGTCTTGTCGGGGATTGGGAACCCTTCGCCAGAATGTCCAAAGTTTCAGCGGGATTTCCAAAATGTTGAGAGGAACTCGAAACATGTCAACCTTGGTTTTGAGAATCTCTCCCGGAGTTTGAGAGATTTGGACGTGAAAGGGTACCAGTCTTGTCGGGGATTGGGAACCCTTCGCCAGAATGTCCAAAGTTTCAGCGGGATTTCCAAAATGTTGAGAGGAACTCGAAACATGTCAACCTTGGTTTTGAGAATCTCTCCCGGAGTTTGAGAGATTTGGACGTGAAAGGGTACCAGTCTTGTCGGGGATTGGGAACCCTTCGCCAGAATGTCCAAAGTTTCAGCGGGATTTCCAAAATGTTAAGAGGAACTCGAAACATGTCAACCTTGGTTTTGAGAATCTCTCCCGGAGTTTGAGAGATTTGGACGTGAAAGGGTACCAGTCTTGTCGGGGATTGGGAACCCTTCGCCAGAATGTCCAAAGTTTCAGCGGGATTTCCAAAATGTTGAGAGGAACTCGAAACATGTCAACCTTGGTTTTGAGAATCTCTCCCGGAGTTTGAGAGATTTGGACGTGAAAGGGTACCAGTCTTGTCGGGGATTGGGAACCCTTCGCCAGAATGTCCAAAGTTTCAGCGGGATTTCCAAAATGTTGAAAGGAACTCGAAACATGTCAACCTCGGTTTTGAGAATCTCTCCCGGAGTTTGAGAGATTTGGACGTGAAAGGGTACCAGTCTTGTCGGGGATTGGGAGCCCTTCGTGAGAATGTCCAAAGTTTCAGCGGGATTTCCAAAATGTTGAGAGGAACTCGAAACATGTCAACCTTGGTTTTGAGAATCTCTCCTGGAGTTTGAGAGATTTGGACGTGAAAGGGTACCAGTCTTGTCGGGGATTGGGAACCCTTCGCCAGAATGTCCAAAGTTTCAGCGGGATTTCCAAAATGTTGAGAGGAACTCGAAACATGTCAACCTTGGTTTTGAGAATCTCTCCCAGAGTTTGAGAGATTTGGACGTGAAAGGGTACCAGTCTTGTCGGGGATTGGGAACCCTTCGCCAGAATGTCCAAAGTTTCAGCGGGATTTCCAAAATGTTGAAAGGAACTTGAAACATGTCAACCTCGGTTTTGAGAATCTCTCCCGGAGTTTGAGAGATTTGGACGTGAAAGGGTACCAGTCTTGTCGGGGATTGGGAACCCTTCGCCAGAATGTCCAAAGTTTCAGCGGGATTTCCAAAATGTTGAAAGGAACTCGAAACATGTCAACCTCGGTTTTGAGAATCACTCCCGGAGTTTGAGAGATTTGGACGTGAAAGGGTACCAGTCTTGTCGGGGATTGGGAGCCCTTCGTGAGAATGTCCAAAGTTTCAGCCAGATTTCCAAAATGTTGAGAGGAACTCGAAACATGTCAACCTTGGTTTTGAGAATCTCTCCCGGAGTTTGAGAGATTTGGACGTGAAAGGGTACCAGTCTTGTCGGGGATTGGGAACCCTTCGCCAGAATGTCCAAAGTTTCAGCGGGATTTCCAAAATGTTGAGAGGAACTCGAAACATGTCAACCTTGGTTTTGAGAATCTCTCCCGGAGTTTGAGAGATTTGGACGTGAAAGGGTACCAGTCTTGTCGGGGATTGGGAACCCTTCGCCAGAATGTCCAAAGTTTCAGCGGGATTTCCAAAATGTTGAAAGGAACTCGAAACATGTCAACCTCGGTTTTGAGAATCTCTCCCGGAGTTTGAAACATTTGGACGTGAAAGGGTACCAGTCTTGTCGGGGATTGGGAACCCTTCGCCAGAATGTCCAAAGTTTCAGCGGGATTTCCAAAATGTTGAAAGGAACTCGAAACATGTCAACCTCGGTTTTGAGAATCTCTCCCGGAGTTTGAGAGATTTGGACGTGAAAGGGTACCAGTCTTGTCGGGGATTGGGAGCACTTCGTGAGAATGTCCAAAGTTTCAGCCAGATTTCCAAAATGTTGAGAGGAACTCGAAACATGTCAACCTTGGTTTTGAGAATCTCTCCCGGAGTTTGAGAGATTTGGACGTGAAAGGGTACCAGTCTTGTCGGGGATTGGGAGCCCTTCGTGAGAATGTCCAAAGTTTCAGCGGGATTTCCAAAATGTTGAGAGGAACTCGAAACATGTCAACCTTGGTTTTGAGAATCTCTCCCGGAGTTTGAGAGATTTGGACGTGAAAGGGAACCAGCCTTGTCGGGGATTGGGAACCCTTCGCCAGAATGTCCAAAGTTTCAGCGGGATTTCCAAAATGTTGAAAGGAACTCGAAACATGTCAACCTCGGTTTTGAGAATCTCTCCCGGAGTTTGAGAGATTTGGACGTGAAAGGGTACCAGTCTTGTCGGGGATTGGGAGCCCTTCGTGAGAATGTCCAAAGTTTCAGCGGGATTTCCAAAATGTTGAGAGGAACTCGAAACATGTCAACCTTGGTTTTGAGAATCTCTCCCGGAGTTTGAGAGATTTGGACGTGAAAGGGTACCAGTCTTGTCGGGGATTGGGAACCCTTCGCCAGAATGTCCAAAGTTTCAGCGGGATTTCCAAAATGTTGAGAGGAACTCGAAACATGTCAACCTTGGTTTTGAGAATCTCTCCCGGAGTTTGAGAGATTTGGACGTGAAAGGGTACCAGTCTTGTCGGGGATTGGGAACCCTTCGCCAGAATGACCTAAGTTTCAGCGGGATTTCCAAAATGTTGAGAGGAACTCGAAACATGTCAACCTCGGTTTTGAGAATCTCTCACGGAGTTTGAGAGATTTGGACGTGAAAGGGTACCAGTCTTGTCGGGGATTGGGAACCCTTCGCGAGAATGTCCAAAGTTTCAGCGGGATTTCCAAAATGTTGAGAGGAACTCGAAAAATGTCAACCTTGGTTTTGAGAATCTCTCCCGGAGTTTGAGAGATTTGGACGTGAAAGGGTACCAGTCTTGTCGGGGATTGGGAACCCTTCGCCAGAATGTCCGAAGTTTCAGCGGGATTTCCAAAATGTTGAGAGGAACTCGAAACATGTCAACCTTGGTTTTGAGAATCTCTCCCGGAGTTTGAGAGATTTGGACGTGAAAGGGTACCAGTCTTGTCGGGGATTGGGAACCCTTCGCCAGAATGTCCAAAGTTTCAGCGGGATTTCCAAAATGTTGAAAGGAACTCGAAACATGTCAACCTTGGTTTTGAGAATCTCTCCCGGAGTTTGAGAGATTTGGACGTGAAAGGGTACCAGTCTTGTCGGGGATTGGGAACCCTTCGCCAGAATGTCCAAAGTTTCAGCGGGATTTCCAAAATGTTGAGAGGAACTCGAAACATGTCAACCTTGGTTTTGAGAATCTCTCCCGGAGTTTGAGAGATTTGGACGTGAAACGGTACCAGTATTGTCGGGGATTGGGAACCCTTCGCCAGAATGTCCAAAGTTTCAGCGGGATTTCCAAAATGTTGAGAGGAACTCGAAACATGTCAACCTTGGTTTTGAGAATCTCTCCCGGAGTTTGAGAGATTTGGACGTGAAAGGGTACCAGTCTTGTCGGGGATTGGGAACCCTTCGCCAGAATGTCCAAAGTTTCAGCGGGATTTCCAAAATGTTGAGAGGAACTCGAAACATGTCAACCTTGGTTTTGAGAATCTCTCCCGGAGTTTGAGAGATTTGGACGTGAAAGGGTACCAGTCTTGTCGGGGATTGGGAACCCTTCGCCAGAATGTCCAAAGTTTCAGCGGGATTTCCAAAATGTTGAGAGGAACTCGAAACATGTCAACCTTGGTTTTGAGAATCTCTCCCGGAGTTTGAGAGATTTGGACGTGAAAGGGTACCAGTCTTGTCGGGGATTGGGAACCCTTCGCCAGAATGTCCAAAGTTTCAGCGGGATTTCCAAAATGTTGAGAGGAACTCGAAACATGTCAACCTCGATTTTGAGAATCTCTCCCGGAGTTTGAGAGATTTGGACGTGAAAGGGTACCAGTCTTGTCGGGGATTGGGAACCCTTCGCCAGAATGTCCAAAGTTTCAGCGGGATTTCCAAAATGTTGAGAGGAACTCGAAACATGTCAACCTTGGTTTTGAGAATCTCTCCCGGAGTTTGAGAGATTTGGACGTGAAAGGGTACCAGTCTTGTCGGGGATTGGGAACCCTTCGCCAGAATGTCCAAAGTTTCAGCGGGATTTCCAAAATGTTGAAAGGAACTCGAAACATGTCAACCTTGGTTTTGAGAATCTCTCCCGGAGTTTGAGAGATTTGGACGTGAAAGGGTACCAGTCTTGTCGGGGATTGGGAACCCTTCGCCAGAATGTCCAAAGTTTCAGCGGGATTTCCAAAATGTTGAGAGGAACTCGAAACATGTCAACCTCGGTTTTGAGAATCTCTCCCGGAGTTTGAGAGATTTGGACGTGAAAGGGTACCAGTCTTGTCGGGGATTGGGAACCCTTCGCCAGAATGTCCGAAGTTTCAGCGGGATTTCCAAAATGTTGAGAGGAACTCGAAACATGTCAACCTTGGTTTTGAGAATCTCTCCCGGAGTTTGAGAGATTTGGACGTGAAAGGGTACCAGTCTTGTCGGGGATTGGGAACCCTTCGCCAGAATGTCCGAAGTTTCAAAGGGATTTCCAAAATGTTGAGAGGAACTTGAAACATGTCAACCTTGGTTTTGAGAATCTCTCCCGGAGTTTGAGAGATTTGGACGTGAAAGGGTACCAGTCTTGTCGGGGATTGGGAACCCTTCGCCAGAATGTCCAAAGTTTCAGCGGGATTTCCAAAATGTTGAGAGGAACTCGAAACATGTCAACCTCGGTTTTGAGAATCTCTCCCGGAGTTTGAGAGATTTGGACGTGAAAGGGTACCAGTCTTGTCGGGGATTGGGAACCCTTCGCCAGAATGTCCAAAGTTTCAGCGGGATTTCCAAAATGTTGAGCGGAACTCGAAACATGTCAACCTTGGTTTTGAGAATCTCTCCCGGAGTTTGAGAGATTTGGACGTGAAAGGGTACCAGTCTTGTCGGGGATTGGGAACCCTTCGTGAGAATGTCCAAAGTTTCAGCGGGATTTCCAAAATGTTGAGAGGAACTCGAAACATGTCAACCTTGGTTTTGAGAATCTCTCCCGGAGTTTGAGAGATTTGGACGTGAAAGGGTACCAGTCTTGTCGGGGATTGGGAACCCTTCGCCAGAATGTCCAAAGTTTCAGCGGGATTTCCAAAATGTTGAGAGGAACTCGAAACATGTCAACCTTGGTTTTGAGAATCTTTCCCGGAGTTTGAGAGATTTGGACGTGAAAGGGTACCAGTCTTGTCGGGGATTGGGAACCCTTCGCCAGAATGTCCAAAGTTTCAGCGGGATTTCCAAAATGTTGAGAGGAACTCGAAACATGTCAACCTTGGTTTTGAGAATCTCTCCCGGAGTTTGAGAGATTTGGACGTGAAAGGGTACCAGTCTTGTCGGGGATTGGGAACCCTTCGCCAGAATGTCCAAAGTTTCAGCGGGATTTCCAAAATGTTGAAAGGAACTCGAAACATGTCAACCTTGGTTTTGAGAATCTCTCCCGGAGTTTGAGAGATTTGGACGTGAAAGGGTACCAGTCTTGTCGGGGATTGGGAACCCTTCGCCAGAATGTCCAAAGTTTCAGCGGGATTTCCAAAATGTTGAGAGGAACTCGAAACATGTCAACCTTGGTTTTGAGAATCTCTCCCGGAGTTTGAGAGATTTGGACGTGAAACGGTACCAGTCTTGTCGGGGATTGGGAACCCTTCGCCAGAATGTCCAAAGTTTCAGCGGGATTTCCAAAATGTTGAGAGGAACTCGAAACATGTCAACCTTGGTTTTGAGAATCTCTCCCGGAGTTTGAGAGATTTGGACGTGAAAGGGTACCAGTATTGTCGGGGATTGGGAACCCTTCGCGACAATGTCCAAAGTTTCAGCGGGATTTCCAAAATGTTGAGAGGAACTCGAAACATGTCAACCTTGGTTTTGAGAATCTCTCCCGGAGTTTGAGAGATTTGGACGTGAAAGGGTACCAGTCTTGTCGGGGATTGGGAACCCTTCGCCAGAATGTCCAAAGTTTCAGCGGGATTTCCAAAATGTTGAGAGGAACTCGAAACATGTCAACCTTGGTTTTGAGAATCTCTCCCGGAGTTTGAGAGATTTGGACGTGAAACGGTACCAGTATTGTCGGGGATTGGGAACCCTTCGCGACAATGTCCAAAGTTTCAGCGGGATTTCCAAAATGTTGAGAGGAACTCGAAACATGTCAACCTTGGTTTTGGGAATCTCTCCCGGAGTCTGAGAGATTTGGACGTGAAAGGGTACCAGTCTTGTCGGGGATTGGGAGCCCTTCGTGAGAATGTCCAAAGTTTCAGCGGGATTTCCAAAATGTTGAGAGGAACTCGAAACATGTCAACCTTGGTTTTGAGAATCTCTCCCGGAGTTTGAGAGATTTGGACGTGAAACGGTACCAGTATTGTCGGGGATTGGGAACCCTTCGCGACAATGTCCAAAGTTTCAGCGGGATTTCCAAAATGTTGAGAGGAACTCGAAACATGTCAACCTTGGTTTTGAGAATCTCTCCCGGAGTTTGAGAGATTTGGACGTGAAAGGGTACCAGTCTTGTCGGGGATTGGGAACCCTTCGCCAGAATGTCCAAAGTTTCAGCGGGATTTCTAAAATGTTGAAAGGAACTCGAAACATGTCAACCTTGGTTTTGAGAATCTCTCCCGGAGTTTGAGAGATTTGGACGTGAAACGGTACCAGTCTTGTCGGGGATTGGGAACCCTTCGCCAGAATGTCCAAAGTTTCAGCGGGATTTCCAAAATGTTGAGAGGAACTCGAAACATGTCAACCTTGGTTTTGAGCATCTCTCCCGGAGTTTGAGAGATTTGGACGTGAAAGGGTACCAGTCTTGTCGGGGATTGGGAACCCTTCGCCAGAATGTCCAAAGTTTCAGCGGGATTTCCAAAATGTTGAAAGGAACTCGAAACATGTCAACCTCGGTTTTGAGAATCTCTCCCGGAGTTTGAGAGATTTGGACGTGAAAGGGTACCAGTCTTGTCGGGGATTGGGAACCCTTCGCCAGAATGTCCAAAGTTTCAGCGGGATTTCCAAAATGTTGAGAGGAACTCGAAACATGTCAACCTTGGTTTTGAGAATCTCTCCCGGAGTTTGAGAGATTTGGACGTGAAAGGGTACCAGTCTTGTCGGGGATTGGGAACCCTTCGCCAGAATGTCCAAAGTTTCAGCGGGATTTCCAAAATGTTGAGAGGAACTCGAAACATGTCAACCTTGGTTTTGAGAATCTCTCCCGGAGTTTGAGAGATTTGGACGTGAAACGGTACCAGTCTTGTCGGGGATTGGGAACCCTTCGCCAGAATGTCCAAAGTTTCAGTGGGATTTCCAAAATGTTGAGAGGAACTCGAAACATGTCAACCTTGGTTTTGAGAATCTCTCCCGGAGTTTGAGAGATTTGGACGTGAAAGGGTACCAGTCTTGTCGGGGATTGGGAACCCTTCGCCAGAATGTCCAAAGTTTCAAAGGGATTTCCAAAATGTTGAGAGGAACTCGAAACATGTCAACCTTGGTTTTGAGAATCTCTCCCGGAGTTTGAGAGATTTGGACGTGAAAGGGTACCAGTCTTGTCGGGGATTGGGAACCCTTCGCCAGAATGTCCAAAGTTTCAGTGGGATTTCCAAAATGTTGAGAGGAACTCGAAACATGTCAACCTTGGTTTTGAGAATCTCTCCCGGAGTTTGAGAGATTTGGACGTGAAAGGGTACCAGTCTTGTCGGGGATTGGGAACCCTTCGCCAGAATGTCCAAAGTTTCAAAGGGATTTCCAAAATGTTGAGAGGAACTCGAAACATGTCAACCTTGGTTTTGAGAATCTCTCCCGGAGTTTGAGAGATTTGGACATGAAAGGGTACCAGTCTTGTCGGGGATTGGGAACCCTTCGCGAGAATGTCCAAAGTTTCAGTGGGATTTCCAAAATGTTGAGAGGAACTCGAAACATGTCAACCTTGGTTTTGAGAATCTCTCCCGGAGTTTGAGAGATTTGGACGTGAAAGGGTACCAGTCTTGTCGGGGATTGGGAACCCTTCGCCAGAATGTCCAAAGTTTCAGCGGGATTTCCAAAATGTTGAGAGGAACTCGAAACATGTGAACCTTGGTTTTGAGAATCTCTCCCGGAGTCTGAGAGATTTGGACGTGAAAGGGTACCAGTCTTGTCGGGGATTGGGAACCCTTCGCCAGAATGTCCAAAGTTTCAGCGGGATTTCCAAAATGTTGAGAGGAACTCGAAACATGTCAACCTCGGTTTTGAGAATCTCTCCCGGAGTTTGAGAGATTTGGACGTGAAAGGGTACCAGTCTTGTCGGGGATTGGGAACCCTTCGCCAGAATGTCCAAAGTTTCAGCGGGATTTCCAAAATGTTGAGAGGAACTCGAAATATGTCAACCTTGGTTTTGAGAATCTCTCCCGGAGTTTGAGAGATTTGGACGTGAAACGGTACCAGTCTTGTCGGGGATTGGGAACGCTTCGCCAGAATGTTCAAAGTTTCAGCGGGATTTCCAAAATGTTGAGAGGAACTCGAAACATGTCAACCTTGGTTTTGAGAATCTCTCCCGGAGTTTGAGAGATTTGGACGTGAAAGGGTACCAGTCTTGTCGGGGATTGGGAACCCTTCGCCAGAATGTCCAAAGTTTCAGCGGGATTTCCAAAATGTTGAGAGGAACTCGAAACATGTCAACCTTGGTTTTGAGAATCTCTCCCGGAGTTTGAGAGATTTGGACGTGAAAGGGTACCAGTCTTGTCGGGGATTGGGAACCCTTCGCCAGAATGTCCAAAGTTTCAGCGGGATTTCCAAAATGTTGAGAGGAACTCGAAACATGTCAACCTTGGTTTTGAGAATCTCTCCCGGAGTTTGAGAGATTTGGACGTGAAAGGGTACCAGTCTTGTCGGGGATTTGGAACCCTTCGCCAGAATGACCTAAGTTTCAGCGGGATTTCCAAAATGTTGAGAGGAACTCGAAACATGTCAACCTTGGTTTTGAGAATCTCTCCCGGAGTTTGAGAGATTTGGACGTGAAACGGTACCAGTCTTGTCGGGGATTGGGAACCCTTCGTCAGAATGTCCGAAGTTTCAGCGGGATTTCCAAAATATTGAGAGGAACTCGAAACATGTCAACCTTGGTTTTGAGAATCTCTCCCGGAGTTTGAGAGATTTGGACGTGAAAGGGTACCAGTCTTGTCGGGGATTGGGAACCCTTCGCCAGAATGTCCAAAGTTTCAGCGGGATTTCCAAAATGTTGAGAGGAACTCGAAACATGTCAACCTTGGTTTTGAGAATCTCTCCCGGAGTTTGAGAGATTTGGACGTGAAAGGGTACCAGTCTTGTCGGGGATTGGGAACCCTTCGCCAGAATGTCCAAAGTTTCAGCGGGATTTCCAAAATGTTGAGAGGAACTCGAAACATGTCAACCTTGGTTTTGAGAATCTCTCCCGGAGTTTGAGAGATTTGGACGTGAAAGGGTACCAGTCTTGTCGGGGATTGGGAACCCTTCGCCAGAATGTCCAAAGTTTCAGCGGGATTTCCAAAATGTTGAGAGGAACTCGAAACATGTCAACCTTGGTTTTGAGAATCTCTCCCGGAGTTTGAGAGATTTGGACGTGAAACGGTACCAGTATTGTCGGGGATTGGGAACCCTTCGCGACAATGTCCAAAGTTTCAGCGGGATTTCCAAAATGTTGAGAGGAACTCGAAACATGTCAACCTTGGTTTTGGGAATCTCTCCCGGAGTCTGAGAGATTTGGACGTGAAAGGGTACCAGTCTTGTCGGGGATTGGGAGCCCTTCGTGAGAATGTCCAAAGTTTCAGCGGGATTTCCAAAATGTTGAGAGGAACTCGAAACATGTCAACCTTGGTTTTGAGAATCTCTCCCGGAGTTTGAGAGATTTGGACGTGAAACGGTACCAGTATTGTCGGGGATTGGGAACCCTTCGCGACAATGTCCAAAGTTTCAGCGGGATTTCCAAAATGTTGAGAGGAACTCGAAACATGTCAACCTTGGTTTTGAGAATCTCTCCCGGAGTTTGAGAGATTTGGACGTGAAAGGGTACCAGTCTTGTCGGGGATTGGGAACCCTTCGCCAGAATGTCCAAAGTTTCAGCGGGATTTCTAAAATGTTGAAAGGAACTCGAAACATGTCAACCTTGGTTTTGAGAATCTCTCCCGGAGTTTGAGAGATTTGGACGTGAAACGGTACCAGTCTTGTCGGGGATTGGGAACCCTTCGCCAGAATGTCCAAAGTTTCAGCGGGATTTCCAAAATGTTGAGAGGAACTCGAAACATGTCAACCTTGGTTTTGAGCATCTCTCCCGGAGTTTGAGAGATTTGGACGTGAAAGGGTACCAGTCTTGTCGGGGATTGGGAACCCTTCGCCAGAATGTCCAAAGTTTCAGCGGGATTTCCAAAATGTTGAAAGGAACTCGAAACATGTCAACCTCGGTTTTGAGAATCTCTCCCGGAGTTTGAGAGATTTGGACGTGAAAGGGTACCAGTCTTGTCGGGGATTGGGAACCCTTCGCCAGAATGTCCAAAGTTTCAGCGGGATTTCCAAAATGTTGAGAGGAACTCGAAACATGTCAACCTTGGTTTTGAGAATCTCTCCCGGAGTATGAGAGATTTGGACGTGAAAGGGTACCAGTCTTGTCGGGGATTGGGAACCCTTCGCCAGAATGTCCAAAGTTTCAGCGGGATTTCCAAAATGTTGAGAGGAACTCGAAACATGTCAACCTCGGTTTTGAGAATCTCTCCCGGAGTTTGAGAGATTTGGACGTGAAACGGTACCAGTCTTGTCGGGGATTGGGAACCCTTCGCCAGAATGTCCAAAGTTTCAGTGGGATTTCCAAAATGTTGAGAGGAACTCGAAACATGTCAACCTTGGTTTTGAGAATCTCTCCCGGAGTTTGAGAGATTTGGACGTGAAAGGGTACCAGTCTTGTCGGGGATTGGGAACCCTTCGCCAGAATGTCCAAAGTTTCAGCGGGATTTCCAAAATGTTGAGAGGAACTCGAAACATGTCAACCTTGGTTTTGAGAATCTCTCCCGGAGTTTGAGAGATTTGGACGTGAAAGGGTACCAGTCTTGTCGGGGATTGGGAACCCTTCGCCAGAATGTCCAAAGTTTCCGCGGGATTTCCAAAATGTTGAAAGGAACTCGAAACATGTCAACCTTGGTTTTGAGAATCTCTCCCGGAGTTTGAGAGATTTGGACGTGAAAGGGTACCAGTCTTGTCGGGGATTGGGAACCCTTTGCCAGAATGTCCAAAGTTTCAGCGGGATTTCCAAAATGTTGAGAGGAACTCGAAACATGGCAACCTTGGTTTTGAGAATCTCTCCCGGAGTTTGAGAGATTTGGACGTGAAAGGGTACCAGTCTTGTCGGGGATTGGGAGCCCTTCGTGAGAATGTCCAAAGTTTCAGCGGGATTTCCAAAATGTTGAGAGGAACTCGAAACATGTCAACCTTGGTTTTGAGAATCTCTCCCGGAGTTTGAGAGATTTGGACGTGAAAGGGTACCAGTCTTGTCGGGGATTGGGAACCCTTCGCCAGAATGTCCAAAGTTTCAGCGGGATTTCTAAAATGTTGAAAGGAACTCGAAACATGTCAACCTTGGTTTTGAGAATCTCTCCCGGAGTTTGAGAGATTTGGACGTGAAAGGGTACCAGTCTTGTCGGGGATTGGGAACCCTTCGCCAGAATGTCCGAAGTTTCAGCGGGATTTCCAAAATGTTGAGAGGAACTCGAAACATGTCAACCTTGGTTTTGAGAATCTCTCCCGGAGTTTGAGAGATTTGGACGTGAAAGGGTACCAGTCTTGTCGGGGATTGGGAACCCTTCGCCAGAATGTCCAAAGTTTCAGCGGGATTTCCAAAATGTTGAGAGGAACTCGAAACATGTCAACCTCGGTTTTGAGAATCTCTCCCGGAGTTTGAGAGATTTGGACGTGAAAGGGTACCAGTCTTGTCGGGGATTGGGAACCCTTCGCCAGAATGTCCAAAGTTTCAGCGGGATTTCCAAAATGTTGAAAGGAACTCGAAACATGTCAACCTCGGTTTTGAGAATCTCTCCCGGAGTTTGAGAGATTTGGACGTGAAAGGGTACCAGTCTTGTCGGGGATTGGGAACCCTTCACCAGAATGTCCAAAGTTTCAGCGGGATTTCTAAAATGTTGAAAGGAACTCGAAACATGTCAACCTTGGTTTTGAGAATCTCTCCCGGAGTTTGAGAGATTTGGACGTGAAAGGGAACCAGTCTTGTCGGGGATTGGGAACCCTTGGCCAGAATGTCCAAAGTGTCAGCGGGATTTCCAAAATGTTGAGAGGAACTCGAAACATGTCAACCTTGGTTTTGAGAATCTCTCCCGGAGTTTGAGAGATTTGGACGTGAAAGGGTACCAGTCTTGTCGGGGATTGGGAACCCTTCGCCAGAATGTCCAAAGTTTCAGCGGGATTTCCAAAATGTTGAGAGGAACTCGAAACATGTCAACCTCGGTTTTGAGAATCTCTCCCGGAGTTTGAGAGATTTGGACGTGAAAGGGTACCAGTCTTGTCGGGGATTGGGAACCCTTCGCCAGAATGTCCGAAGTTTCAGCGGGATTTCTAAAATGTTGAGAGGAACTCGAAACATGTCAACCTTGGTTTTGAGAATCTCTCCCGGAGTTTGAGAGATTTGGACGTGAAAGGGTACCAGTCTTGTCGGGGATTGGGAACCCTTCGCCAGAATGTCCGAAGTTTCAAAGGGATTTCCAAAATGTTGAGAGGAACTTGAAACATGTCAACCTTGGTTTTGAGAATCTCTCCCGGAGTTTGAGAGATTTGGACGTGAAAGGGTACCAGTCTTGTCGGGGATTGGGAACCCTTCGCCAGAATGTCCAAAGTTTCAGCGGGATTTCCAAAATGTTGAGAGGAACTCGAAACATGTCAACCTTGGTTTTGAGAATCTCTCCCGGAGTTTGAGAGATTTGGACGTGAAAGGGTACCAGTCTTGTCGGGGATTGGGAACCCTTCGCCAGAATGTCCAAAGTTTCAGCGGGATTTCCAAAATGTTGAGAGGAACTCGAAACATGTCAACCTTGGTTTTGAGAATCTCTCCCGGAGTTTGAGAGATTTGGACGTGAAACGGTACCAGTCTTGTCGGGGATTGGGAACCCTTCGCCAGAATGTCCAAAGTTTCAGTGGGATTTCCAAAATGTTGAGAGGAACTCGAAACATGTCAACCTTGGTTTTGAGAATCTCTCCCGGAGTTTGAGAGATTTGGACGTGAAAGGGTACCAGTCTTGTCGGGGATTGGGAACCCTTCGCCAGAATGTCCGAAGTTTCAGCGGGATTTCCAAAATGTTGAGAGGAACTCGAAACATGTCAACCTTGGTTTTGAGAATCTCTCCCGGAGTTTGAGAGATTTGGACGTGAAAGGGTACCAGTCTTGTCGGGGATTGGGAACCCTTCGCCAGAATGTCCAAAGTTTCAAAGGGATTTCCAAAATGTTGAGAGGAACTCGAAACATGTCAACCTTGGTTTTGAGAATCTCTCCCGGAGTTTGAGAGATTTGGACATGAAAGGGTACCAGTCTTGTCGGGGATTGGGAACCCTTCGCGAGAATGTCCAAAGTTTCAGCGGGATTTCCAAAATGTTGAGAGGAACTCGAAACATGTCAACCTTGGTTTTGAGAATCTCTCCCGGAGTTTGAGAGATTTGGACGTGAAAGGGTACCAGTCTTGTCGGGGATTGGGAACCCTTCGCCAGAATGTCCAAAGTTTCAGCGGGATTTCCAAAATGTTGAGAGGAACTCGAAACATGTCAACCTTGGTTTTGAGAATCTCTCCCGGAGTCTGAGAGATTTGGACGTGAAAGGGTACCAGTCTTGTCGGGGATTGGGAACCCTTCGCCAGAATGTCCAAAGTTTCAGCGGGATTTCCAAAATGTTGAGAGGAACTCGAAACATGTCAACCTCGGTTTTGAGAATCTCTCCCGGAGTTTGAGAGATTTGGACGTGAAAGGGTACCAGTCTTGTCGGGGATTGGGAACCCTTCGCCAGAATGTCCAAAGTTTCAGCGGGATTTCCAAAATGTTGAGAGGAACTCGAAATATGTCAACCTTGGTTTTGGGAATCTCTCCCGGAGTTTGAGAGATTTGGACGTGAAAGGGTACCAGTCTTGTCGGGGATTGGGAACCCTTCGCCAGAATGTTCAAAGTTTCAGCGGGATTTCCAAAATGTTGAGAGGAACTCGAAACATGTCAACCTTGGTTTTGAGAATCTCTCCCGGAGTTTGAGAGATTTGGACGTGAAAGGGTACCAGTCTTGTCGGGGATTGGGAACCCTTCGCCAGAATGTCCAAAGTTTCAGCGGGATTTCCAAAATGTTGAGAGGAACTCGAAACATGTCAACCTTGGTTTTGAGAATCTCTCCCGGAGTTTGAGAGATTTGGACGTGAAAGGGTACCAGTCTTGTCGGGGATTGGGAACCCTTCGCCAGAATGCCCAAAGTTTCAGCGGGATTTCCAAAATGTTGAGAGGAACTCGAAACATGTCAACCTTGGTTTTGAGAATCTCTCCCGGAGTTTGAGAGATTTGGACGTGAAAGGGTAACAGTCTTGTCGGGGATTTGGAACCCTTCGCCAGAATGACCTAAGTTTCAGCGGGATTTCCAAAATGTTGAGAGGAACTCGAAACATGTCAACCTTGGTTTTGAGAATCTCTCCCGGAGTTTGAGAGATTTGGACGTGAAACGGTACCAGTCTTGTCGGGGATTGGGAACCCTTCGCCAGAATGTCCAAAGTTTCAGTGGGATTTCCAAAATGTTGAGAGGAACTCGAAACATGTCAACCTTGGTTTTGAGAATCTCTCCCGGAGTTTGAGAGATTTGGACGTGAAAGGGTACCAGTCTTGTCGGGGATTGGGAACCCTTCGCCAGAATGTCCAAAGTTTCAGCGGGATTTCCAAAATGTTGAGAGGAACTCGAAACATGTCAACCTTGGTTTTGAGAATCTCTCCCGGAGTTTGAGAGATTTGGACGTGAAAGGGTACCAGTCTTGTCGGGGATTGGGAACCCTTCGCCAGAATGTCCAAAGTTTCCGCGGGATTTCCAAAATGTTGAAAGGAACTCGAAACATGTCAACCTTGGTTTTGAGAATCTCTCCCGGAGTTTGAGAGATTTGGACGTGAAAGGGTACCAGTCTTGTCGGGGATTGGGAACCCTTCGCCAGAATGTCCAAAGTTTCAGCGGGATTTCCAAAATGTTGAGAGGAACTCGAAACATGTCAACCTTGGTTTTGAGAATCTCTCCCGGAGTTTGAGAGATTTGGACGTGAAAGGGTACCAGTCTTGTCGGGGATTGGGAGCCCTTCGTGAGAATGTCCAAAGTTTCAGCGGGATTTCCAAAATGTTGAGAGGAACTCGAAACATGTCAACCTTGGTTTTGAGAATCTCTCCCGGAGTTTGAGAGATTTGGACGTGAAAGGGTACCAGTCTTGTCGGGGATTGGGAACCCTTCGCCAGAATGTCCGAAGTTTCAGCGGGATTTCCAAAATGTTGAGAGGAACTCGAAACATGTCAAGCTCGGTTTTGAGAATCTCTCCCGGAGTTTGAGAGATTTGGACGTGAAAGGGTACCAGTCTTGTCGGGGATTGGGAACCCTTCGCCAGAATGTCCAAAGTTTCAGCGGGATTTCCAAAATGTTGAGAGGAACTCGAAACATGTCAACCTTGGTTTTGAGAATCTCTCCCGGAGTTTGAGAGATTTGGACGTGAAACGGTACCAGTCTTGTCGGGGATTGGGAACCCTTCGCCAGAATGTCCGAAGTTTCAGCGGGATTTCCAAAATGTTAGAGGAACTCGAAACGTGTCAACCTCGGTTTTGAGAATCTCTCCCGGAGTTTGAGAGATTTGGACGTGAAAGGGTACCAGTCTTGTCGGGGATTGGGAACCCTTCGCCAGAATGTCCGAAGTTTCAGCGGGATTTCCAAAATGTTGAGAGGAACTCGAAACATGTCAACCTTGGTTTTGAGAATCTCTCCCGGAGTTTGAGAGATTTGGACGTGAAAGGGTACCAGTCTTGTCGGGGATTGGGAACCCTTCGCCAGAATGTCCAAAGTTTCAGCGGGATTTCCAAAATGTTGAGAGGAACTCGAAACATGTCAACCTCGGTTTTGAGAATCTCTCCCGGAGTTTGAGAGATTTGGACGTGAAAGGGTACCAGTCTTGTCGGGGATTGGGAACCCTTCGCCAGAATGTCCAAAGTTTCAGCGGGATTTCCAAAATGTTGAAAGGAACTCGAAACATGTCAACCTCGGTTTTGAGAATCTCTCCCGGAGTTTGAGAGATTTGGACGTGAAAGGGTACCAGTCTTGTCGGGGATTGGGAACCCTTCACCAGAATGTCCAAAGTTTCAGCGGGATTTCTAAAATGTTGAAAGGAACTCGAAACATGTCAACCTTGGTTTTGAGAATCTCTCCCGGAGTTTGAGAGATTTGGACGTGAAAGGGAACCAGTCTTGTCGGGGATTGGGAACCCTTGGCCAGAATGTCCAAAGTGTCAGCGGGATTTCCAAAATGTTGAGAGGAACTCGAAACATGTCAACCTCGGTTTTGAGAATCTCTCCCGGAGTTTGAGAGATTTGGACGTGAAAGGGTACCAGTCTTGTCGGGGATTGGGAACCCTTCGCCAGAATGTCCAAAGTTTCAGCGGGATTTCCAAAATGTTGAGAGGAACTCGAAACATGTCAACCTCGGTTTTGAGAATCTCTCCCGGAGTTTGAGAGATTTGGACGTGAAAGGGTACCAGTCTTGTCGGGGATTGGGAACCCTTCGCCAGAATGTCCGAAGTTTCAGCGGGATTTCTAAAATGTTGAGAGGAACTCGAAACATGTCAACCTTGGTTTTGAGAATCTCTCCCAGAGTTTGAGAGATTTGGACGTGAAAGGGTACCAGTCTTGTCGGGGATTGGGAACCCTTCGCCAGAATGTCCGAAGTTTCAAAGGGATTTCCAAAATGTTGAGAGGAACTTGAAACATGTCAACCTTGGTTTTGAGAATCTCTCCCGGAGTTTGAGAGATTTGGACGTGAAAGGGTACCAGTCTTGTCGGGGATTGGGAACCCTTCGCCAGAATGTCCAAAGTTTCAGCGGGATTTCCAAAATGTTGAGAGGAACTCGAAACATGTCAACCTTGGTTTTGAGAATCTCTCCCGGAGTTTGAGAGATTTGGACGTGAAAGGGTACCAGTCTTGTCGGGGATTGGGAACCCTTCGCCAGAATGTCCAAAGTTTCAGCGGGATTTCCAAAATGTTGAGAGGAACTCGAAACATGTCAACCTTGGTTTTGAGAATCTCTCCCGGAGTTTGAGAGATTTGGACGTGAAACGGTACCAGTCTTGTCGGGGATTGGGAACCCTTCGCCAGAATGTCCAAAGTTTCAGTGGGATTTCCAAAATGTTGAGAGGAACTCGAAACATGTCAACCTTGGTTTTGAGAATCTCTCCCGGAGTTTGAGAGATTTGGACGTGAAAGGGTACCAGTCTTGTCGGGGATTGGGAACCCTTCGCCAGAATGTCCGAAGTTTCAGCGGGATTTCCAAAATGTTGAGAGGAACTCGAAACATGTCAACCTTGGTTTTGAGAATCTCTCCCGGAGTTTGAGAGATTTGGACGTGAAAGGGTACCAGTCTTGTCGGGGATTGGGAACCCTTCGCCAGAATGTCCAAAGTTTCAAAGGGATTTCCAAAATGTTGAGAGGAACTCGAAACATGTCAACCTTGGTTTTGAGAATCTCTCCCGGAGTTTGAGAGATTTGGACATGAAAGGGTACCAGTCTTGTCGGGGATTGGGAACCCTTCGCCAGAATGTCCAAAGTTTCAGCGGGATTTCCAAAATGTTGAGAGGAACTCGAAACATGTCAACCTTGGTTTTGAGAATCTCTCCCGGAGTTTGAGAGATTTGGACGTGAAAGGGTACCAGTCTTGTCGGGGATTGGGAACCCTTCGCCAGAATGTCCAAAGTTTCAGCGGGATTTCCAAAATGTTGAGAGGAACTCGAAACATGTCAACCTTGGTTTTGAGAATCTCTCCCGGAGTCTGAGAGATTTGGACGTGAAAGGGTACCAGTCTTGTCGGGGATTGGGAACCCTTCGCCAGAATGTCCAAAGTTTCAGCGGGATTTCCAAAATGTTGAGAGGAACTCGAAACATGTCAACCTTGGTATTGAGAATCTCTCCCGGAGTTTGAGAGATTTGGACGTGAAAGGGTACCAGTCTTGTCGGGGATTGGGAACCCTTCGCCAGAATGTCCAAAGTTTCAGCGGGATTTCCAAAATGTTGAGAGGAACTCGAAATATGTCAACCTTGGTTTTGAGAATCTCTCCCGGAGTTTGAGAGATTTGGACGTGAAAGGGTACCAGTCTTGTCGGGGATTGGGAACCCTTCGCCAGAATGTTCAAAGTTTCAGCGGGATTTCCAAAATGTTGAGAGGAACTCGAAACATGTCAACCTTGGTTTTGAGAATCTCTCCCGGAGTTTGAGAGATTTGGACGTGAAAGGGTACCAGTCTTGTCGGGGATTGGGAACCCTTCGCCAGAATGTCCAAAGTTTCAGCGGGATTTCCAAAATGTTGAGAGGAACTCGAAACATGTCAACCTTGGTTTTGAGAATCTCTCCCGGAGTTTGAGAGATTTGGACGTGAAAGGGTACCAGTCTTGTCGGGGATTGGGAACCCTTCGCCAGAATGTCCAAAGTTTCAGCGGGATTTCCAAAATGTTGAGAGGAACTCGAAACATGTCAACCTTGGTTTTGAGAATCTCTCCCGGAGTTTGAGAGATTTGGACGTGAAAGGGTAACAGTCTTGTCGGGGATTTGGAACCCTTCGCCAGAATGACCTAAGTTTCAGCGGGATTTCCAAAATGTTGAGAGGAACTCGAAACATGTCAACCTTGGTTTTGAGAATCTCTCCCGGAGTTTGAGAGATTTGGACGTGAAACGGTACCAGTCTTGTCGGGGATTGGGAACCCTTCGCCAGAATGTCCAAAGTTTCAGTGGGATTTCCAAAATGTTGAGAGGAACTCGAAACATGTCAACCTTGGTTTTGAGAATCTCTCCCGGAGTTTGAGAGATTTGGACGTGAAAGGGTACCAGTCTTGTCGGGGATTGGGAACCCTTCGCCAGAATGTCCAAAGTTTCAGCGGGATTTCCAAAATGTTGAGAGGAACTCGAAACATGTCAACCTTGGTTTTGAGAATCTCTCCCGGAGTTTGAGAGATTTGGACGTGAAAGGGTACCAGTCTTGTCGGGGATTGGGAACCCTTCGCCAGAATGTCCAAAGTTTCAGCGGGATTTCTAAAATGTTGAAAGGAACTCGAAACATGTCAACCTTGGTTTTGAGAATCTCTCCCGGAGTTTGAGAGATTTGGACGTGAAAGGGTACCAGTCTTGTCGGGGATTGGGAACCCTTCGCCAGAATGTCCGAAGTTTCAGCGGGATTTCCAAAATGTTGAGAGGAACTCGAAACATGTCAACCTTGGTTTTGAGAATCTCTCCCGGAGTTTGAGAGATTTGGACGTGAAAGGGTACCAGTCTTGTCGGGGATTGGGAACCCTTCGCCAGAATGTCCAAAGTTTCAGCGGGATTTCCAAAATGTTGAGAGGAACTCGAAACATGTCAACCTCGGTTTTGAGAATCTCTCCCGGAGTTTGAGAGATTTGGACGTGAAAGGGTACCAGTCTTGTCGGGGATTGGGAACCCTTCGCCAGAATGTCCAAAGTTTCAGCGGGATTTCCAAAATGTTGAAAGGAACTCGAAACATGTCAACCTCGGTTTTGAGAATCTCTCCCGGAGTTTGAGAGATTTGGACGTGAAAGGGTACCAGTCTTGTCGGGGATTGGGAACCCTTCACCAGAATGTCCAAAGTTTCAGCGGGATTTCTAAAATGTTGAAAGGAACTCGAAACATGTCAACCTTGGTTTTGAGAATCTCTCCCGGAGTTTGAGAGATTTGGACGTGAAAGGGAACCAGTCTTGTCGGGGATTGGGAACCCTTGGCCAGAATGTCCAAAGTGTCAGCGGGATTTCCAAAATGTTGAGAGGAACTCGAAACATGTCAACCTTGGTTTTGAGAATCTCTCCCGGAGTTTGAGAGATTTGGACGTGAAAGGGTACCAGTCTTGTCGGGGATTGGGAACCCTTCGCCAGAATGTCCAAAGTTTCAGCGGGATTTCCAAAATGTTGAGAGGAACTCGAAACATGTCAACCTCGGTTTTGAGAATCTCTCCCGGAGTTTGAGAGATTTGGACGTGAAAGGGTACCAGTCTTGTCGGGGATTGGGAACCCTTCGCCAGAATGTCCGAAGTTTCAGCGGGATTTCTAAAATGTTGAGAGGAACTCGAAACATGTCAACCTTGGTTTTGAGAATCTCTCCCAGAGTTTGAGAGATTTGGACGTGAAAGGGTACCAGTCTTGTCGGGGATTGGGAACCCTTCGCCAGAATGTCCGAAGTTTCAAAGGGATTTCCAAAATGTTGAGAGGAACTTGAAACATGTCAACCTTGGTTTTGAGAATCTCTCCCGGAGTTTGAGAGATTTGGACGTGAAAGGGTACCAGTCTTGTCGGGGATTGGGAACCCTTCGCCAGAATGTCCAAAGTTTCAGCGGGATTTCCAAAATGTTGAGAGGAACTCGAAACATGTGAACCTTGGTTTTGAGAATCTCTCCCGGAGTTTGAGAGATTTGGACGTGAAAGGGTACCAGTCTTGTCGGGGATTGGGAACCCTTCGCCAGAATGTCCAAAGTTTCAGCGGGATTTCCAAAATGTTGAGAGGAACTCGAAACATGTCAACCTTGGTTTTGAGAATCTCTCCCGGAGTTTGAGAGATTTGGACGTGAAACGGTACCAGTCTTGTCGGGGATTGGGAACCCTTCGCCAGAATGTCCAAAGTTTCAGTGGGATTTCCAAAATGTTGAGAGGAACTCGAAACATGTCAACCTTGGTTTTGAGAATCTCTCCCGGAGTTTGAGAGATTTGGACGTGAAAGGGTACCAGTCTTGTCGGGGATTGGGAACCCTTCGCCAGAATGTCCGAAGTTTCAGCGGGATTTCCAAAATGTTGAGAGGAACTCGAAACATGTCAACCTTGGTTTTGAGAATCTCTCCCGGAGTTTGAGAGATTTGGACGTGAAAGGGTACCAGTCTTGTCGGGGATTGGGAACCCTTCGCCAGAATGTCCAAAGTTTCAAAGGGATTTCCAAAATGTTGAGAGGAACTCGAAACATGTCAACCTTGGTTTTGAGAATCTCTCCCGGAGTTTGAGAGATTTGGACATGAAAGGGTACCAGTCTTGTCGGGGATTGGGAACCCTTCGCGAGAATGTCCAAAGTTTCAGCGGGATTTCCAAAATGTTGAGAGGAACTCGAAACATGTCAACCTTGGTTTTGAGAATCTCTCCCGGAGTTTGAGAGATTTGGACGTGAAAGGGTACCAGTCTTGTCGGGGATTGGGAACCCTTCGCCAGAATGTCCAAAGTTTCAGCGGGATTTCCAAAATGTTGAGAGGAACTCGAAACATGTCAACCTTGGTTTTGAGAATCTCTCCCGGAGTCTGAGAGATTTGGACGTGAAAGGGTACCAGTCTTGTCGGGGATTGGGAACCCTTCGCCAGAATGTCCAAAGTTTCAGCGGGATTTCCAAAATGTTGAGAGGAACTCGAAACATGTCAACCTCGGTTTTGAGAATCTCTCCCGGAGTTTGAGAGATTTGGACGTGAAAGGGTACCAGTCTTGTCGGGGATTGGGAACCCTTCGCCAGAATGTCCAAAGTTTCAGCGGGATTTCCAAAATGTTGAGAGGAACTCGAAATATGTCAACCTTGGTTTTGAGAATCTCTCCCGGAGTTTGAGAGATTTGGACGTGAAAGGGTACCAGTCTTGTCGGGGATTGGGAACCCTTCGCCAGAATGTCCAAAGTTTCAGCGGGATTTCCAAAATGTTGAGAGGAACTCGAAACATGTCAACCTTGGTTTTGAGAATCTCTCCCGGAGTTTGAGAGATTTGGACGTGAAAGGGTACCAGTCTTGTCGGGGATTGGGAACCCTTCGCCAGAATGTCCAAAGTTTCAGCGGGATTTCCAAAATGTTGAGAGGAACTCGAAACATGTCAACCTTGGTTTTGAGAATCTCTCCCGGAGTTTGAGAGATTTGGACGTGAAAGGGTACCAGTCTTGTCGGGGATTGGGAACCCTTCGCCAGAATGTCCAAAGTTTCAGCGGGATTTCCAAAATGTTGAGAGGAACTCGAAACATGTCAACCTTGGTTTTGAGAATCTCTCCCGGAGTTTGAGAGATTTGGACGTGAAAGGGTAACAGTCTTGTCGGGGATTTGGAACCCTTCGCCAGAATGACCTAAGTTTCAGCGGGATTTCCAAAATGTTGAGAGGAACTCGAAACATGTCAACCTTGGTTTTGAGAATCTCTCCCGGAGTTTGAGAGATTTGGACGTGAAACGGTACCAGTCTTGTCGGGGATTGGGAACCCTTCGCCAGAATGTCCAAAGTTTCAGTGGGATTTCCAAAATGTTGAGAGGAACTCGAAACATGTCAACCTTGGTTTTGAGAATCTCTCCCGGAGTTTGAGAGATTTGGACGTGAAAGGGTACCAGTCTTGTCGGGGATTGGGAACCCTTCACCAGAATGTCCGAAGTTTCAGCGGGATTTCCAAAATGTTGAGAGGAACTCGAAACATGTCAAGCTCGGTTTTGAGAATCTCTCCCGGAGTTTGAGAGATTTGGACGTGAAAGGGTACCAGTCTTGTCGGGGATTGGGAACCCTTCGCCAGAATGTCCAAAGTTTCAGCGGGATTTCCAAAATGTTGAGAGGAACTCGAAACATGTCAACCTTGGTTTTGAGAATCTCTCCCGGAGTTTGAGAGATTTGGACGTGAAACGGTACCAGTCTTGTCGGGGATTGGGAACCCTTCGCCAGAATGTCCGAAGTTTCAGCGGGATTTCCAAAATGTTAGAGGAACTCGAAACGTGTCAACCTCGGTTTTGAGAATCTCTCCCGGAGTTTGAGAGATTTGGACGTGAAAGGGTACCAGTCTTGTCGGGGATTGGGAACCCTTCGCCAGAATGTCCAAAGTTTCAGCGGGATTTCCAAAATGTTGAGAGGAACTCGAAACATGTCAACCTTGGTTTTGAGAATCTCTCCCGGAGTTTGAGAGATTTGGACGTGAAAGGGTACCAGTCTTGTCGGGGATTGGGAACCCTTCGCCAGAATGTCCAAAGTTTCAGCGGGATTTCTAAAATGTTGAAAGGAACTGGAAACATGTCAACCTTGGTTTTGAGAATCTCTCCCGGAGTTTGAGAGATTTGGACGTGAAACGGTACCAGTCTTGTCGGGGATTGGGAACCCTTCGCCAGAATGTCCGAAGTTTCAGCGGGATTTCCAAAATGTTGAGAGGAACTCGAAACATGTCAACCTTGGTTTTGAGAATCTCTCCCGGAGTTTGAGAGATTTGGACGTGAAAGGGTACCAGTCTTGTCGGGGATTGGGAACCCTTCGCCAGAATGTCCAAAGTTTCAGCGGGATTTCCAAAATGTTGAGAGGAACTCGAAACATGTCAACCTCGGTTTTGAGAATCTCTCCCGGAGTCTGAGAGATTTGGACGTGAAAGGGTACCATTCTTGTCGGGGATTGGGAACCCTTCGCCAGAATGTCCAAAGTTTCAGCGGGATTTCCAAAATGTTAGAGGAACTCGAAACGTGTCAACCTCGGTTTTGAGAATCTCTCCCGGAGTTTGAGAGATTTGGACGTGAAAGGGTACCAGTCTTGTCGGGGATTGGGAACCCTTCGCCAGAATGTCCAAAGTTTCAGCGGGATTTCCAAAATGTTGAGAGGAACTCGAAACATGTCAACCTTGGTTTTGAGAATCTCTCCCGGAGTTTGAGAGATTTGGACGTGAAAGGGTACCAGTCTTGTCGGGGATTGGGAACCCTTCGCCAGAATGTCCAAAGTTTCAGCGGGATTTCTAAAATGTTGAAAGGAACTGGAAACATGTCAACCTTGGTTTTGAGAATCTCTCCCGGAGTTTGAGAGATTTGGACGTGAAACGGTACCAGTCTTGTCGGGGATTGGGAACCCTTCGCCAGAATGTCCGAAGTTTCAGCGGGATTTCCAAAATGTTGAGAGGAACTCGAAACATGTCAACCTTGGTTTTGAGAATCTCTCCCGGAGTTTGAGAGATTTGGACGTGAAAGGGTACCAGTCTTGTCGGGGATTGGGAACCCTTCGCCAGAATGTCCAAAGTTTCAGCGGGATTTCCAAAATGTTGAAAGGAACTCGAAACATGTCAACCTTGGTTTTGAGAATCTCTCCCGGAGTTTGAGAGATTTGGACGTGAAAGGGAACCAGTCTTGTCGGGGATTGGGAACCCTTGGCCAGAATGTCCAAAGTGTCAGCGGGATTTCCAAAATGTTGAGAGGAACTCGAAACATGTCAACCTTGGTTTTGAGAATCTCTCCCGGAGTTTGAGAGATTTGGACGTGAAAGGGTACCAGTCTTGTCGGGGATTGGGAACCCTTCGCCAGAATGTCCAAAGTTTCAGCGGGATTTCCAAAATGTTGAGAGGAACTCGAAACATGTCAACCTCGGTTTTGAGAATCTCTCCCGGAGTTTGAGAGATTTGGACGTGAAAGGGTACCAGTCTTGTCGGGGATTGGGAACCCTTCGCCAGAATGTCCGAAGTTTCAGCGGGATTTCTAAAATGTTGAGAGGAACTCGAAACATGTCAACCTTGGTTTTGAGAATCTCTCCCGGAGTTTGAGAGATTTGGACGTGAAAGGGTACCAGTCTTGTCGGGGATTGGGAACCCTTCGCCAGAATGTCCGAAGTTTCAAAGGGATTTCCAAAATGTTGAGAGGAACTTGAAACATGTCAACCTTGGTTTTGAGAATCTCTCCCGGAGTTTGAGAGATTTGGACGTGAAAGGGTACCAGTCTTGTCGGGGATTGGGAACCCTTCGCCAGAATGTCCAAAGTTTCAGCGGGATTTCCAAAATGTTGAAAGGAACTCGAAACATGTCAACCTTGGTTTTGAGAATCTCTCCCGGAGTTTGAGAGATTTGGACGTGAAAGGGTACCAGTCTTGTCGGGGATTGGGAACCCTTCGCCAGAATGTCCAAAGTTTCAGCGGGATTTCCAAAATGTTGAGAGGAACTCGAAACATGTCAACCTTGGTTTTGAGAATCTCTCCCGGAGTTTGAGAGATTTGGACGTGAAAGGGTACCAGTCTTGTCGGGGATTGGGAACCCTTCGCCAGAATGTCCAAAGTTTCAGCGGGATTTCCAAAATGTTGAGAGGAACTCGAAACATGTCAACCTTGGTTTTGAGAATCTTTCCCGGAGTTTGAGAGATTTGGACGTGAAAGGGTACCAGTCTTGTCGGGGATTGGGAACCCTTCGCCAGAATGTCCAAAGTTTCAGCGGGATTTCCAAAATGTTGAGAGGAACTCGAAACATGTCAACCTTGGTTTTGAGAATCTCTCCCGGAGTTTGAGAGATTTGGACGTGAAAGGGTACCAGTCTTGTCGGGGATTGGGAACCCTTCGCCAGAATGTCCAAAGTTTCAGCGGGATTTCCAAAATGTTGAAAGGAACTCGAAACATGTCAACCTTGGTTTTGAGAATCTCTCCCGGAGTTTGAGAGATTTGGACGTGAAAGGGTACCAGTCTTGTCGGGGATTGGGAACCCTTCGCCAGAATGTCCAAAGTTTCAGCGGGATTTCCAAAATGTTGAGAGGAACTCGAAACATGTCAACCTTGGTTTTGAGAATCTCTCCCGGAGTTTGAGAGATTTGGACGTGAAACGGTACCAGTCTTGTCGGGGATTGGGAACCCTTCGCCAGAATGTCCAAAGTTTCAGTGGGATTTCCAAAATGTTGAGAGGAACTCGAAACATGTCAACCTTGGTTTTGAGAATCTCTCCCGGAGTTTGAGAGATTTGGACATGAAAGGGTACCAGTCTTGTCGGGGATTGGGAACCCTTCGCCAGAATGTCCGAAGTTTCAGCGGGATTTCCAAAATGTTGAGAGGAACTCGAAACATGTCAACCTTGGTTTTGAGAATCTCTCCCGGAGTTTGAGAGATTTGGACGTGAAAGGGTACCAGTCTTGTCGGGGATTGGGAACCCTTCGCCAGAATGTCCAAAGTTTCAAAGGGATTTCCAAAATGTTGAGAGGAACTCGAAACATGTCAACCTTGGTTTTGAGAATCTCTCCCGGAGTTTGAGAGATTTGGACATGAAAGGGTACCAGTCTTGTCGGGGATTGGGAACCCTTCGCGAGAATGTCCAAAGTTTCAGCGGGATTTCCAAAATGTTGAGAGGAACTCGAAACATGTCAACCTTGGTTTTGAGAATCTCTCCCGGAGTTTGAGAGATTTGGACGTGAAAGGGTACCAGTCTTGTCGGGGATTGGGAACCCTTCGCCAGAATGTCCAAAGTTTCAGCGGGATTTCCAAAATGTTGAGAGGAACTCGAAACATGTCAACCTTGGTTTTGAGAATCTCTCCCGGAGTTTGAGAGATTTGGACGTGAAACGGTACCAGTATTGTCGGGGATTGGGAACCCTTCGCCAGAATGTCCAAAGTTTCAGTGGGATTTCCAAAATGTTGAGAGGAACTCGAAACATGTCAACCTTGGTTTTGAGAATCTCTCCCGGAGTTTGAGAGATTTGGACGTGAAAGGGTACCAGTCTTGTCGGGGATTGGGAACCCTTCGCCAGAATGTCCAAAGTTTCAGCGGGATTTCCAAAATGTTGAGAGGAACTCGAAACATGTCAACCTTGGTTTTGAGAATCTCTCCCAGAGTTTGAGAGATTTGGACGTGAAAGGGTACCAGTCTTGTCGGGGATTGGGAACCCTTCGCCAGAATGTCCAAAGTTTCAGCGGGATTTCCAAAATGTTGAAAGGAACTCGAAACATGTCAACCTTGGTTTTGAGAATCTCTCCCGGAGTTTGAGAGATTTGGACGTGAAAGGGTACCAGTCTTGTCGGGGATTGGGAACCCTTCGCCAGAATGTCCAAAGTTTCAGCGGGATTTCCAAAATGTTGAGAGGAACTCGAAACATGTCAACCTTGGTTTTGAGAATCTCTCCCGGAGTTTGAGAGATTTGGACGTGAAAGGGTACCAGTCTTGTCGGGGATTGGGAGCCCTTCGTGAGAATGTCCAAATTTTCAGCGGGATTTCCAAAATGTTGAGAGGAACTCGAAACATGTCAACCTTGGTTTTGAGAATCTCTCCCGGAGTTTGAGAGATTTGGACGTGAAACGGTACCAGTCTTGTCGGGGATTGGGAACCCTTCGCCAGAATGTCCGAAGTTTCAGCGGGATTTCCAAAATGTTGAGAGGAACTCGAAACATGTCAAGCTCGGTTTTGAGAATCTCTCCCGGAGTTTGAGAGATTTGGACGTGAAAGGGTACCAGTCTTGTCGGGGATTGGGAACCCTTCGCCAGAATGTCCAAAGTTTCAGCGGGATTTCCAAAATGTTGAGAGGAACTCGAAATATGTCAACCTTGGTTTTGAGAATCTCTCCCGGAGTTTGAGAGATTTGGACGTGAAACGGTACCAGTCTTGTCGGGGATTGGGAACCCTTCGCCAGAATGTCCGAAGTTTCAGCGGGATTTCCAAAATGTTAGAGGAACTCGAAACGTGTCAACCTCGGTTTTGAGAATCTCTCCCGGAGTTTGAGAGATTTGGACGTGAAAGGGTACCAGTCTTGTCGGGGATTGGGAACCCTTCGCCAGAATGTCCAAAGTTTCAGCGGGATTTCCAAAATGTTGAGAGGAACTCGAAACATGTCAACCTTGGTTTTGAGAATCTCTCCCGGAGTTTGAGAGATTTGGACGTGAAAGGGTACCAGTCTTGTCGGGGATTGGGAACCCTTCGCCAGAATGTCCAAAGTTTCAGCGGGATTTCTAAAATGTTGAAAGGAACTCGAAACATGTCAACCTTGGTTTTGAGAATCTCTCCCGGAGTTTGAGAGATTTGGACGTGAAACGGTACCAGTCTTGTCGGGGATTGGGAACCCTTCGCCAGAATGTCCGAAGTTTCAGCGGGATTTCCAAAATGTTGAGAGGAACTCGAAACATGTCAACCTTGGTTTTGAGAATCTCTCCCGGAGTTTGAGAGATTTGGACGTGAAAGGGTACCAGTCTTGTCGGGGATTGGGAACCCTTCGCCAGAATGTCCAAAGTTTCAGCGGGATTTCCAAAATGTTGAGAGGAACTCGAAACATGTCAACCTCGGTTTTGAGAATCTCTCCCGGAGTTTGAGAGATTTGGACGTGAAAGGGTACCAGTCTTGTCGGGGATTGGGAACCCTTCGTCAGAATGTCCAAAGTTTCAGCGGGATTTCCAAAATGTTGAGAGGAACTCGAAACATGTCAACCTTGGTTTTGAGAATCTCTCCCGGAGTTTGAGAGATTTGGACGTGAAAGGGTACCAGTCTTTTCGGGGATTGGGAACCCTTCGCCAGAATGTCCGAAGTTTCAAAGGGATTTCCAAAATGTTGAGAGGAACTTGAAACATGTCAACCTTGGTTTTGAGAATCTCTCCCGGAGTTTGAGAGATTTGGACGTGAAAGGGTACCAGTCTTGTCGGGGATTGGGAACCCTTCGCCAGAATGTCCAAAGTTTCAGCGGGATTTCCAAAATGTTGAGAGGAACTCGAAACATGTCAACCTCGGTTTTGAGAATCTCTCCCGGAGTTTGAGAGATTTGGACGTGAAACGGTACCAGTCTTGTCGGGGATTGGGAACCCTTCGCCAGAATGTCCAAAGTTTCAGCGGGATTTCCAAAATGTTGAGCGGAACTCGAAACATGTCAACCTTGGTTTTGAGAATCTCTCCCGGAGTTTGAGAGATTTGGACGTGAAAGGGTACCAGTCTTGTCGGGGATTGGGAACCCTTCGCCAGAATGTCCAAAGTTTCAGCGGGATTTCCAAAATGTTGAGAGGAACTCGAAACATGTCAACCTTGGTTTTGAGAATCTCTCCCGGAGTTTGAGAGATTTGGACGTGAAACGGTACCAGTCTTGTCGGGGATTGGGAACCCTTCGCCAGAATGTCCAAAGTTTCAGCGGGATTTCCAAAATGTTGAGAGGAACTCGAAACATGTCAACCTTGGTTTTGAGAATCTTTCCCGGAGTTTGAGAGATTTGGACGTGAAAGGGTACCAGTCTTGTCGGGGATTGGGAACCCTTCGCCAGAATGTCCAAAGTTTCAGCGGGATTTCGAAAATGTTGAGAGGAACTCGAAACATGTCAACCTTGGTTTTGAGAATCTCTCCCGGAGTTTGAGAGATTTGGACGTGAAAGGGTACCAGTCTTGTCGGGGATTGGGAACCCTTCGCCAGAATGTCCAAAGTTTCAGCGGGATTTCCAAAATGTTGAAAGGAACTCGAAACATGTCAACCTTGGTTTTGAGAATCTCTCCCGGAGTTTGAGAGATTTGGACGTGAAAGGGTACCAGTCTTGTCGGGGATTGGGAACCCTTCGCCAGAATGTCCAAAGTTTCAGCGGGATTTCCAAAATGTTGAGAGGAACTCGAAACATGTCAACCTTGGTTTTGAGAATCTCTCCCGGAGTTTGAAAGATTTGGACGTGAAACGGTACCAGTCTTGTCGGGGATTGGGAACCCTTCGTGAGAATGTCCAAAGTTTCAGCGGGATTTCCAAAATGTTGAGAGGAACTCGAAACATGTCAACCTTGGTTTTGAGAATCTCTCCCGGAGTTTGAGAGATTTGGACGTGAAAGGGTACCAGTCTTGTCGGGGATTGGGAACCCTTCGCCAGAATGTCCAAAGTTTCAAAGGGATTTCCAAAATGTTGAGAGGAACTCGAAACATGTCAACCTTGGTTTTGAGAATCTCTCCCGGAGTTTGAGAGATTTGGACATGAAAGGGTACCAGTCTTGTCGGGGATTGGGAACCCTTCGCGAGAATGTCCAAAGTTTCAGCGGGATTTCCAAAATGTTGAGAGGAACTCGAAACATGTCAACCTTGGTTTTGAGAATCTCTCCCGGAGTTTGAGAGATTTGGACGTGAAAGGGTACCAGTCTTGTCGGGGATTGGGAACCCTTCGCCAGAATGTCCAAAGTTTCAGCGGGATTTCCAAAATGTTGAGAGGAACTCGAAACATGTCAACCTCGGTTTTGAGAATCTCTCCCGGAGTCTGAGAGATTTGGACGTGAAAGGGTACCAGTCTTGTCGGGGATTGGGAACCCTTCGCCAGAATGTCCAAAGTTTCAGCGGGATTTCCAAAATGTTGAGAGGAACTCGAAACATGTCAACCTTGGTTTTGAGAATCTCTCCCGGAGTTTGAGAGATTTGGACGTGAAAGGGAACCAGTCTTGTCGGGGATTGGGAACCCTTCGCCAGAATGTCGAAAGTTTCAGCGGGATTTCCAAAATGTTGAAAGGAACTCGAAACATGTCAACCTTGGTTTTGAGAATCTCTCCCGGAGTTTGAGAGATTTGGACGTGAAAGGGTACCAGTCTTGTCGGGGATTGGGAACCCTTCGCCAGAATGTCCAAAGTTTCAGCGGGATTTCCAAAATGTTGAGAGGAGCTCGAAACATGTCAACCTTGGTTTTGAGAATCTCTCCCGGAGTTTGAGAGATTTGGACGTGAAACGGTACCAGTCTTGTCGGGGATTGGGAACCCTTCGCCAGAATGTCCAAAGTTTCAGCGGGATTTCCAAAATGTTGAGAGGAACTCGAAACATGTCAACCTTGGTTTTGAGAATCTCTCCCGGAGTTTGAGAGATTTGGACGTGAAAGGGTACCAGTCTTGTCGGGGATTGGGAGCCCTTCGTGAGAATGTCCAAAGTTTCAGCGGGATTTCCAAAATGTTGAGAGGAACTCGAAACATGTCAACCTTGGTTTTGAGAATCTCTCCCGGAGTTTGAGAGATTTGGACGTGAAAGGGTACCAGTCTTGTCGGGGATTGGGAACCCTTCGCCAGAATGTCCAAAGTTTCAGCGGGATTTCCAAAATGTTGAGAGGAACTCGAAACATGTCAACCTTGGTTTTGAGAATCTCTCCCGGAGTTTGAAAGATTTGGACGTGAAACGGTACCAGTCTTGTCGGGGATTGGGAACCCTTCGCCAGAATGTCCAAAGTTTCAGCGGGATTTCCAAAATGTTGAGAGGAACTCGAAACATGTCAACCTTGGTTTTGAGAATCTCTCCCGGAGTTTGAGAGATTTGGACGTGAAAGGGTACCAGTCTTGTCGGGGATTGGGAGCCCTTCGTGAGAATGTCCAAAGTTTCAGCGGGATTTCCAAAATGTTGAGAGGAACTCGAAACATGTCAACCTTGGTTTTGAGAATCTCTCCCGGAGTTTGAGAGATTTGGACGTGAAAGGGTACCAGTCTTGTCGGGGATTGGGAACCCTTCGCCAGAATGTCCGAAGTTTCAACGGGATTTCCAAAATGTTGAGAGGAACTCGAAACATGTCAACCTTGGTTTTGAGAATCTCTCCCGGAGTTTGAGAGATTTGGACGTGAAAGGGTACCAGTCTTGTCGGGGATTGGGAACCCTTCGCCAGAATGGCCAAAGTTTCAGCGGGATTTCCAAAATGTTGAGAGGAACTCGAAACATGTCAACCTTGGTTTTGAGAATCTCTCCCGGAGTTTGAGAGATTTGGACGTGAAAGGGTAGCAGTCTTGTCGGGGATTGGGAACCCTTCGCGAGAATGACCAAAGTTTCAGCGGGATTTCCAAAATGTTGAGAGGAACTCGAAACATGTCAACCTTGGTTTTGAGAATCTCTCCCGGAGTTTGAGAGATTTGGACGTGAAACGGTACCAGTCTTGTCGGGGATTGGGAACCCTTCGCCAGAATGTCCAAAGTTTCAGCGGGATTTCCAAAATGTTGAGAGGAACTCGAAACATGTCAACCTTGGTTTTGAGAATCTCTCCCGGAGTTTGAGAGATTTGGACGTGAAAGGGTACCAGTCTTGTCGGGGATTGGGAGCCCTTCGTGAGAATGTCCAAAGTTTCAGCGGGATTTCCAAAATGTTGAGAGGAACTCGAAACATGTCAACCTTGGTTTTGAGAATCTCTCCCGGAGTTTGAGAGATTTGGACGTGAAAGGGTACCAGTCTTGTCGGGGATTGGGAACCCTTCGCCAGAATGTCCGAAGTTTCAGCGGGATTTCCAAAATGTTGAGAGGAACTCGAAACATGTCAACCTTGGTTTTGAGAATCTCTCCCGGAGTTTGAGAGATTTGGACGTGAAACGGTACCAGTCTTGTCGGGGATTGGGAACCCTTCGCCAGAATGTCCAAAGTTTCAGCGGGATTTCCAAAATGTTGAGAGGAACTCGAAACATGTCAACCTTGGTTTTGAGAATCTCTCCCGGAGTTTGAGAGATTTGGACGTGAAAGGGTAGCAGTGTTGTCGGGGATTGGGAACCCTTCGCGAGAATGACCAAAGTTTCAGCGGGATTTCCAAAATGTTGAGAGGAACTCGAAACATGTCAACCTTGGTTTTGAGAATCTCTCCCGGAGTTTGAGAGATTTGGACGTGAAAGGGAACCAGTCTTGTCGGGGATTGGGAACCCTTCGCCAGAATGTCCAAAGTTTCAGCGGGATTTCCAAAATGTTGAGAGGAACTCGAAACATGTCAACCTTGGTTTTGAGAATCTCTCCCGGAGTTTGAGAGATTTGGACGTGAAAGGGAACCAGTCTTGTCGGGGATTGGGAACCCTTGGCCAGAATGTCCAAAGTGTCAGCGGGATTTCCAAAATGTTGAGAGGAACTCGAAACATGTCAACCTTGGTTTTGAGAATCTCTCCCGGAGTTTGAGAGAATTGGACGTGAAAGGGTACCAGTCTTGTCGGGGATTGGGAACCCTTCGCCAGAATGTCCAAAGTTTCAGCGGGATTTCCAAAATGTTGAGAGGAACTCGAAACATGTCAACCTCGGTTTTGAGAATCTCTCCCGGAGTTTGAGAGATTTGGACGTGAAAGGGTACCAGTCTTGTCGGGGATTGGGAACCCTTCGCCAGAATGTCCAAAGTTTCAGCGGGATTTCCAAAATGTTGAGAGGAACTCGAAACATGTCAACCTTGGTTTTGAGAATCTCTCCCGGAGTTTGAGAGATTTGGACGTGAAAGGGTACCAGTCTTGTCGGGGATTGGGAACCCTTCGCCAGAATGTCCAAAGTTTCAGCGGGATTTCCAAAATGTTGAGAGGAACTCGAAACATGTCAACCTTGGTTTTGAGAATCTCTCCCGGAGTTTGAGAGATTTGGACGTGAAACGGTACCAGTCTTGTCGGGGATTGGGAACCCTTCGCCAGAATGTCCAAAGTTTCAGTGGGATTTCCAAAATGTTGAGAGGAACTCGAAACATGTCAACCTGGGTTTTGAGAATCTCTCCCGGAGTTTGAGAGATTTGGACGTGAAACGGTACCAGTCTTGTCGGGGATTGGGAACCCTTCGCCAGAATGTCCAAAGTTTCAGCGGGATTTCCAAAATATTGAGAGGAACTCGAAACATGTCAACCTTGGTTTTGAGAATCTCTCCCGGAGTTTGAGAGATTTGGACGTGAAAGGGTACCAGTCTTGTCGGGGATTGGGAACCCTTCGCCAGAATGTCCAAAGTTTCAGCGGGATTTCCAAAATGTTGAGAGGAACTCGAAACATGTCAACCTCGGTTTTGAGAATCTCTCCCGGAGTTTGAGATATTTGGACGTGAAAGGGTACCAGTCTTGTCGGGGATTTGGAACCCTTCGCCAGAATGTCCAAAGTTTCAGCGGGATTTCCAAAATGTTGAAAGGAACTCGAAACATGTCAACCTTGGTTTTGAGAATCTCTCCCGGAGTTTGAGAGATTTGGACGTGAAAGGGTACCAGTCTTGTCGGGGATTGGGAACCCTTCGCCAGAATGTTCAAAGTTTCAGCGGGATTTCCAAAATGTTGAGAGGAACTCGAAACATGTCAACCTTGGTTTTGAGAATCTCTCCCGGAGTTTGAGAGATTTGGACGTGAAACGGTACCAGTCTTGTCGGGGATTGGGAACCCTTCGCCAGAATGTCTAAAGTTTCAGCGGGATTTCCAAAATGTTGAGAGGAACTCGAAACATGTCAACCTTGGTTTTGAGAATCTCTCCCGGAGTTTGAGAGATTTGGACGTGAAAGGGTACCAGTCTTGTCGGGGATTGGGAACCCTTCGCCAGAATGTCCAAAGTTTCACCGGGATTTCCAAAATGTTGAGAGGAACTCGAAACATGTCAACCTTGGTTTTGAGAATCTCTCCCGGAGTTTGAGAGATTTGGACGTGAAACGGTACCAGTCTTGTCGGGGATTGGGAACCCTTCGCCAGAATGTCCAAAGTTTCAGCGGGATTTCCAAAATGTTGAGAGGAACTCGAAACATGTCAACCTGGGTTTTGAGAATCTCTCCCGGAGTTTGAGAGATTTGGACGTGAAAGGGTACCAGTCTTGTCGGGGATTGGGAACCCTTCGCCAGAATGTCCAAAGTTTCAGCGGGATTTCCAAAATGTTGAAAGGAACTCGAAACATGTCAACCTTGGTTTTGAGAATCTCTCCCGGAGTTTGAGAGATTTGGACGTGAAAGGGTACCAGTCTTGTCGGGGATTGGGAACCCTTCGCCAGAATGTCCAAAGTTTCAGCGGGATTTCCAAAATGTTGAGAGGAACTCGAAACATGTCAACCTGGGTTTTGAGAATCTCTCCCGGAGTTTGAGAGATTTGGACGTGAAACGGTACCAGTATTGTCGGGGATTGGGAGCCCTTCGCGACAATGTCCAAAGTTTCAGCGGGATTTCCAAAATGTTGAGAGGAACTCGAAACATGTCAACCTTGGTTTTGAGAATCTCTCCCGGAGTTTGAGAGATTTGGACGTGAAAGGGTAGCAGTCTTGTCGGGGATTGGGAGCCCTTCGTGAGAATGTCCAAAGTTTCAGCGGGATTTCCAAAATGTTGAGAGGAACTCCAAACATGTCAACCTTGGTTTTGAGAATCTCTCCCGGAGTTTTGAGAGATTTGGACGTGAAACGGTACCAGTATTGTCGGGGATTGGGAACCCTTCGCCAGAATGTCCAAAGTTTCAGCGGGATTTCCAAAATGTTGAGAGGAACTCGAAACATGTCAACCTTGGTTTTGAGAATCTCTCCCGGAGTTTGAGAGATTTGGACGTGAAAGGGTACCAGTCTTGTCGGGGATTGGGAGCCCTTCGTGAGAATGTCCAAAGTTTCAGCGGGATTTCCAAAATGTTGAGAGGAACTCGAAACATGTCAACCTTGGTTTTGAGAATCTCTCCCGGAGTTTGAGAGATTTGGACGTGAAACGGTACCAGTCTTGTCGGGGATTGGGAACCCTTCGCCAGAATGTCCGAAGTTTCAGCGGGATTTCCAAAATGTTGAGAGGAACTCGAAACATGTCAACCTTGGTTTTGAGAATCTCTCCCGGAGTTTGAGAGATTTGGACGTGAAAGGGTACCAGTCTTGTCGGGGATTGGGAACCCTTCGCCAGAATGTCCAAAGTTTCAGCGGGATTTCCAAAATGTTGAGAGGAACTCGAAACATGTCAACCTTGGTTTTGAGAATCTCTCCCGGAGTTTGAGAGATTTGGACGTGAAAGGGTAGCAGTCTTGTCGGGGATTGGGAACCCTTCGCGAGAATGACCAAAGTTTCAGCGGGATTTCCAAAATGTTGAGAGGAACTCGAAACATGTCAACCTTGGTTTTGAGAATCTCTCCCGGAGTTTGAGAGATTTGGACGTGAAAGGGAACCAGTCTTGTCGGGGATTGGGAACCCTTCGCCAGAATGTCCAAAGTTTCAACGGGATTTCCAAAATGTTGAGAGGAACTCGAAACATGTCAACCTTGGTTTTGAGAATCTCTCCCGGAGTTTGAGAGATTTGGACGTGAAAGGGAACCAGTCTTGTCGGGGATTGGGAACCCTTCGCCAGAATGTCCAAAGTTTCAGCGGGATTTCCAAAATGTTGAGAGGAACTCGAAACATGTCAACCTCGGTTTTGAGAATCTCTCCCGGAGTTTGAGAGATTTGGACGTGAAAGGGTACCAGTCTTGTCGGGGATTGGGAACCCTTCGCCAGAATGTCCAAAGTTTCAGCGGGATTTCCAAAATGTTGAGAGGAACTCGAAACATGTCAACCTTGGTTTTGAGAATCTCTCCCGGAGTTTGAGAGATTTGGACGTGAAACGGTACCAGTCTTGTCGGGGATTGGGAACCCTTCGCCAGAATGTCCAAAGTTTCAGCGGGATTTCCAAAATGTTGAGAGGAACTCGAAACATGTCAACCTTGGTTTTGAGAATCTCTCCCGGAGTTTGAGAGATTTGGACGTGAAAGGGTACCAGTCTTGTCGGGGATTGGGAACCCTTCGCCAGAATGTCCAAAGTTTCAGCGGGATTTCCAAAATGTTGAGAGGAACTCGAAACATGTCAACCTGGGTTTTGAGAATCTCTCCCGGAGTTTGAGAGATTTGGACGTGAAACGGTACCAGTCTTGTCGGGGATTGGGAACCCTTCGCCAGAATGTCCAAAGTTTCAGCGGGATTTCCAAAATATTGAGAGGAACTCGAAACATGTCAACCTTGGTTTTGAGAATCTCTCCCGGAGTTTGAGAGATTTGGACGTGAAAGGGTACCAGTCTTGTCGGGGATTGGGAACCCTTCGCCAGAATGTCCAAAGTTTCAGCGGGATTTCCAAAATGTTGAGACGAACTCGAAACATGTCAACCTCGGTTTTGAGAATCTCTCCCGGAGTTTGAGAGATTTGGACGTGAAAGGGTAGCAGTCTTGTCGGGGATTGGGAACCCTTCGCCAGAATGTCCAAAGTTTCAGCGGGATTTCCAAAATGTTGAGAGGAACTCGAAATATGTCAACCTTGGTTTTGAGAATCTCTCCCGGAGTTTGAGAGATTTGGACGTGAAACGGTACCAGTCTTGTCGGGGATTGGGAACCCTTCGCCAGAATGTTCAAAGTTTTAGAGGGATTTCCAAAATGTTGAGAGGAACTCGAAACATGTCAACCTTGGTTTTGAGAATCTCTCCCGGAGTTTGAGAGATTTGGACGTGAAAGGGTAACCAGTCTTGTCGGGGATTGGGAACCCTTCGCCAGAATGTCCAAAGTTTCAGCGGGATTTCCAAAATGTTGAGAGGAACTCGAAACATGTCAACCTTGGTTTTGAGAATCTCTCCCGGAGTTTGAGAGATTTGGACGTGAAACGGTACCAGTCTTGTCGGGGATTGGGAACCCTTCGCCAGAATGTCCGAAGTTTCAGCGGGATTTCCAAAATGTTGAGAGGAACTCGAAACATGTCAACCTTGGTTTTGAGAATCTCTCCCGGAGTTTGAGAGATTTGGACGTGAAAGGGTACCAGTCTTGTCGGGGACTTGGAACCCTTCGCGAGAATGTCCAAAGTTTCAGCGGGATTTCCAAAATGTTGAAAGGAACTCGAAACATGTCAACCTTGGTTTTGAGAATCTCTCCCGGAGTTTGAGAGATTTGGACGTGAAAGGGTACCAGTCTTGTCGGGGATTGGGAACCCTTCGCCAGAATGTCCGAAGTTTCAGCGGGATTTCCAAAATGTTGAGAGGAACTCGAAACATGTCAACCTCGGTTTTGAGAATCTCTCCCGGAGTTTGAGAGATTTGGACGTGAAAGGGTACCAGTCTTGTCGGGGATTGGGAACCCTTCGCCAGAATGTCCAAAGTTTCAGCGGGATTTCCAAAATGTTGAAAGGAACTTGAAACATGTCAACCTTGGTTTTGAGAATCTCTCCCGGAGTTTGAGAGATTTGGACGTGAAAGGGTACCAGTCTTGTCGGGGATTGGGAACCCTTCGCCAGAATGTCCAAAGTTTCAGCGGGATTTCCAAAATGTTGAGAGGAACTCGAAACATGTCAACCTTGGTTTTGAGAATCTCTCCCGGAGTTTGAGAGATTTGGACGTGAAAGGGTACCAGTCTTGTCGGGGATTGGGAACCCTTCGCCAGAATGTCCAAAGTTTCAGCGGGATTTCCAAAATGTTGAGAGGAACTCGAAACATGTCAACCTGGGTTTTGAGAATCTCTCCCGGAGTTTGAGAGATTTGGACGTGAAACGGTACCAGTCTTGTCGGGGATTGGGAACCCTTCGCCAGAATGTCCAAAGTTTCAGCGGGATTTCCAAAATATTGAGAGGAACTCGAAACATGTCAACCTTGGTTTTGAGAATCTCTCCCGGAGTTTGAGAGATTTGGACGTGAAAGGGTACCAGTCTTGTCGGGGATTGGGAACCCTTCGCCAGAATGTCCAAAGTTTCAGCGGGATTTCCAAAATGTTGAGAGGAACTCGAAACATGTCAACCTCGGTTTTGAGAATCTCTCCCGGAGTTTGAGAGATTTGGACGTGAAAGGGTAGCAGTCTTGTCGGGGATTGGGAACCCTTCGCCAGAATGTCCAAAGTTTCAGCGGGATTTCCAAAATGTTGAGAGGAACTCGAAACATGTCAACCTTGGTTTTGAGAATCTCTCCCGGAGTTTGAGAGATTTGGACGTGAAACGGTACCAGTCTTGTCGGGGATTGGGAACCCTTCGCCAGAATGTTCAAAGTTTTAGAGGGATTTCCAAAATGTTGAGAGGAACTCGAAACATGTCAACCTTGGTTTTGAGAATCTCTCCCGGAGTTTGAGAGATTTGGACGTGAAAGGGTAACCAGTCTTGTCGGGGATTGGGAACCCTTCGCCAGAATGTCCAAAGTTTCAGCGGGATTTCCAAAATGTTGAGAGGAACTCGAAGCATGTGAACCTTGGTTTTGAGAATCTCTCCCGGAGTTTGAGAGATTTGGACGTGAAACGGTACCAGTATTGTCGGGGATTGGGAACCCTTCGCCAGAATGTCCAAAGTTTCAGCGGGATTTCCAAAATGTTGAGAGGAACTCGAAACATGTCAACCTTGGTTTTGAGAATCTCTCCCGGAGTTTGAGAGATTTGGACGTGAAAGGGTAACCAGTCTTGTCGGGGATTGGGAACCCTTCGCCAGAATGTCCAAAGTTTCAGCGGGATTTCCAAAATGTTGAGAGGAACTCGAAGCATGTGAACCTTGGTTTTGAGAATCTCTCCCGGAGTTTGAGAGATTTGGACGTGAAACGGTACCAGTATTGTCGGGGATTGGGAACCCTTCGCCAGAATGTCCAAAGTTTCAGCGGGATTTCCAAAATGTTGAGAGGAACTCGAAACATGTCAACCTTGGTTTTGAGAATCTCTCCCGGAGTTTGAGAGATTTGGACGTGAAAGGGTACCAGTCTTGTCGGGGATTGGGAACCCTTCGCCAGAATGTCCAAAGTTTCAGCGGGATTTCCAAAATGTTGAGAGGAACTCGAAACATGTCAACCTGGGTTTTGAGAATCTCTCCCGGAGTTTGAGAGATTTGGACGTGAAACGGTACCAGTCTTGTCGGGGATTGGGAACCCTTCGCCAGAATGTCCAAAGTTTCAGCGGGATTTCCAAAATGTTGAGAGGAACTCGAAACATGTCAACCTGGGTTTTGAGAATCTCTCCCGGAGTTTGAGAGATTTGGACCTGAAACGGTACCAGTATTGTCGGGGATTGGGAACCCTTCGCCAGAATGTCCAAAGTTTCAGCGGGATTTCCAAAATGTTGAGAGGAACTCGAAACATGTCAACCTTGGTTTTGAGAATCTCTCCCGGAGTTTGAGAGATTTGGACGTGAAAGGGTACCAGTCTTGTCGGGGATTGGGAACCCTTCGCCAGAATGTCCAAAGTTTCAGCGGGATTTCCAAAATGTTGAGAGGAACTCGAAACATGTGAACCTTGGTTTTGAGAATCTCTCCCGGAGTTTGAGAGATTTGGACGTGAAAGGGTACCAGTCTTGTCGGGGATTGGGAACCCTTCGCCAGAATGTCCAAAGTTTCAGCGGGATTTCTAAAATGTTGAAAGGAACTCGAAACATGTCAACCTTGGTTTTGAGAATCTCTCCCGGAGTTTGAGAGATTTGGACGTGAAAGGGTACCAGTCTTGTCGGGGATTTGGAACCCTTCGCCAGAATGACCAAAGTTTCAGCGGGATTTCCAAAATGTTGAGAGGACCTCGAAACATGTCAGCCTTGGTTTTGAGAATCTCTCCCGGAGTTTGAGAGATTTGGACGTGAAAGGGTACCATTCTTGTCGGGGATTGGGAACCCTTCGCCAGAATGTCCAAAGTTTCAGCGGGATTTCCAAAATGTTGAAAGGAACTCGAAACATGTCAACCTCGGTTTTGAGAATCTCTCCCGGAGTTTGAGAGATTTGGACGTGAAAGGGTACCAGTCTTGTCGGGGATTGGGAGCCCTTCGTGAGCATGTCCAAAGTTTCAGCGGGATTTCCAAAATGTTGAGAGGAACTCGAAACATGTCAACCTTGGTTTTGAGAATCTCTCCCGGAGTTTGAGAGATTTGGACGTGAAACGGTACCAGTCTTGTCGGGGATTGGGAACCCTTCGCCAGAATGTCCAAAGTTTCAGCGGGATTTCCAAAATGTTGAGAGGAACTCGAAACATGTCAACCTTGGTTTTGAGAATCTCTCCCGGAGTTTGAGAGATTTGGACGTGAAAGGGTACCAGTCTTGTCGGGGATTGGGAACCCTTCGCCAGAATGTCCAAAGTTTCAGCGGGATTTCCAAAATGTTGAGAGGAACTCGAAACATGTCAACCTCGGTTTTGAGAATCTCTCCCGGAGTTTGAGAGATTTGGACGTGAAGGGTACCAGTCTTGTCGGGGATTGGGAACCCTTCGCCAGAATGTCCAAAGTTTCAGCGGGATTTCCAAAATGTTGAAAGGAACTCGAAACATGTCAACCTTGGCTTTGAGAATCTCTCCCGGAGTTTGAGAGATTTGGACGTGAAAGGGTACCAGTCTTGTCGGGGATTGGGAACCCTTCGCCAGAATGACCAAAGTTTCAGCGGGATTTCCAAAATGTTGAGAGGAACTCGAAACATGTCAACCTTGGTTTTGAGAATCTCTCCCGGAGTTTGAGAGATTTGGACGTGAAAGGGTACCATTCTTGTCGGGGATTGGGAACCCTTCGCCAGAATGTCCAAAGTTTCAGCGGGATTTCTAAAATGTTGAGAGGAACTCGAAACATGTCAACCTTGGTTTTGAGAATCTCTCCCGGAGTTTGAGAGATTTGGACGTGAAAGGGTACCAGTCTTGTCGGGGATTGGGAACCCTTCGCCAGAATGTCCAAAGTTTCAGCGGGATTTCCAAAATGTTGAGAGGAACTCGAAACATGTCAACCTTGGTTTTGAGAATCTCTCCCGGAGTTTGAGAGATTTGGACCTGAAACGGTACCAGTCTTGTCGGGGATTGGGAACCCTTCGCCAGAATGACCAAAGTTTCAGCGGGATTTCCAAAATGTTGAGAGGAACTCGAAACATGTCAACCTTGGTTTTGAGAATCTCTCCCGGAGTTTGAGAGATTTGGACGTGAAAGGGTACCAGTCTTGTCGGGGATTGGGAACCCTTCGCCAGAATGTCCAAAGTTTCAGCGGGATTTCTAAAATGTTGAGAGGAACTCGAAACATGTCAACCTTGGTTTTGAGAATCTCTCCCGGAGTTTGAGAGATTTGGACGTGAAAGGGTACCAGTCTTGTCGGGGATTGGGAACCCTTCGCCAGAATGTCCAAAGTTTCAGCGGGATTTCCAAAATGTTGAAAGGAACTCGAAACATGTCAACCTTGGTTTTGAGAATCTCTCCCGGAGTTTGAGAGATTTGGACGTGAAAGGGTACCAGTCTTGTCGGGGATTGGGAACCCTTCGCCAGAATGTCCAAAGTTTCAGCGGGATTTCTAAAATGTTGAGAGGAACTTGAAACATGTCAACCTTGGTTTTGAGAATCTCTCCCGGAGTTTGAGAGATTTGGACGTGAAAGGGTACCAGTCTTGTCGGGGATTGGGAACCCTTCACCAGAATGTCCAAAGTTTCAGCGGGATTTCCAAAATGTTGAAAGGAACTCGAAACATGTCAACCTTGGTTTTGAGAATCTCTCCCGGAGTTTGAGAGATTTGGACGTGAAAGGGTACCAGTCTTGTCGGGGATTGGGAACCCTTCGCCAGAATGTCCAAAGTTTCAGCGGGATTTCCAAAATGTTGAGAGGAACTCGAAACATGTCAACCTTGGTTTTGAGAATCTCTCCCGGAGTTTGAGAGATTTGGACGTGAAACGGTACCAGTCTTGTCGGGGATTGGGAACCCTTCGCGAGAATGTCCGAAGTTTCAGCGGGATTTCCAAAATGTTGAGAGGAACTCGAAACATGTCAACCTTGGTTTTGAGAATCTCTCCCGGAGTTTGAGAGATTTGGACATGAAAGGGTACCAGTCTTGTCGGGGATTGGGAACCCTTCGCCAGAATGTCCAAAGTTTCAGCGGGATTTCTAAAAAGTTGAGAGGAACTCGAAACATGTCAACCTTGGTTTTGAGAATCTCTCCCGGAGTTTGAGAGATTTGGACGTGAAAGGGTACCAGTCTTGTCGGGGATTGGGAACCCTTCGCCAGAATGTCAAAAGTTTCAGCGGGATTTCCAAAATGTTGAGAGGAACTCGAAACATGTCAACCTTGGTTTTGAGAATCTCTCCCGGAGTTTGAGAGATTTGGACGTGAAAGGGTACCAGTCTTGTCGGGGATTGGGAACCCTTCGCCAGAATGTCCAAAGTTTCAGCGGGATTTCCAAAATGTTGAGAGGAACTCGAAACATGTGAACCTTGGTTTTGAGAATCTCTCCCGGAGTTTGAGAGATTTGGACGTGAAACGGTACCAGTCTTGTCGGGGATTGGGAACCCTTCGCCAGAATGTCCAAAGTTTCAGCGGGATTTCCAAAATATTGAGAGGAACTCGAAACATGTCAACCTTGGTTTTGAGAATCTCTCCCGGAGTTTGAGAGATTTGGACGTGAAAGGGTACCAGTCTTGTCGGGGATTGGGAACCCTTCGCCAGAATGTCCAAAGTTTCAGCGGGATTTCCAAAATGTTGAGAGGAACTCGAAACATGTCAACCTCGGTTTTGAGAATCTCTCCCGGAGTTTGAGAGATTTGGACGTGAAAGGGTAGCAGTCTTGTCGGGGATTGGGAACCCTTCGCCAGAATGTCCAAAGTTTCAGCGGGATTTCCAAAATGTTGAGAGGAACTCGAAATATGTCAACCTTGGTTTTGAGAATCTCTCCCGGAGTTTGAGAGATTTGGACGTGAAACGGTACCAGTCTTGTCGGGGATTGGGAACCCTTCGCCAGAATGTTCAAAGTTTTGGAGGGATTTCCAAAATGTTGAGAGGAACTCGAAACATGTCAACCTTGGTTTTGAGAATCTCTCCCGGAGTTTGAGAGATTTGGACGTGAAAGGGTAACCAGTCTTGTCGGGGATTGGGAACCCTTCGCCAGAATGTCCAAAGTTTCAGCGGGATTTCCAAAATGTTGAGAGGAACTCGAAACATGTCAACCTTGGTTTTGAGAATCTCTCCCGGAGTTTGAGAGATTTGGACGTGAAACGGTACCAGTCTTGTCGGGGATTGGGAACCCTTCGCCAGAATGTCCGAAGTTTCAGCGGGATTTCCAAAATGTTGAGAGGAACTCGAAACATGTCAACCTTGGTTTTGAGAATCTCTCCCGGAGTTTGAGAGATTTGGACGTGAAAGGGTACCAGTCTTGTCGGGGATTTGGAACCCTTCGCGAGAATGTCCAAAGTTTCAGCGGGATTTCCAAAATGTTGAAAGGAACTCGAAACATGTCAACCTTGGTTTTGAGAATCTCTCCCGGAGTTTGAGAGATTTGGACGTGAAAGGGTACCAGTCTTGTCGGGGATTGGGAACCCTTCGCCAGAATGTCCGAAGTTTCAGCGGGATTTCCAAAATGTTGAGAGGAACTCGAAACATGTCAACCTCGGTTTTGAGAATCTCTCCCGGAGTTTGAGAGATTTGGACGTGAAAGGGTACCAGTCTTGTCGGGGATTGGGAACCCTTCGCCAGAATGTCCAAAGTTTCAGCGGGATTTCCAAAATGTTGAAAGGAACTTGAAACATGTCAACCTTGGTTTTGAGAATCTCTCCCGGAGTTTGAGAGATTTGGACGTGAAAGGGTACCAGTCTTGTCGGGGATTGGGAACCCTTCGCCAGAATGTCCAAAGTTTCAGCGGGATTTCCAAAATGTTGAGAGGAACTCGAAACATGTCAACCTTGGTTTTGAGAATCTCTCCCGGAGTTTGAGAGATTTGGACGTGAAACGGTACCAGTATTGTCGGGGATTGGGAACCCTTCGCCAGAATGTCCAAAGTTTCAGCGGGATTTCCAAAATGTTGAGAGGAACTCGAAACATGTCAACCTTGGTTTTGAGAATCTCTCCCGGAGTTTGAGAGATTTGGACGTGAAAGGGTACCAGTCTTGTCGGGGATTGGGAACCCTTCGCCAGAATGTCCAAAGTTTCAGCGGGATTTCCAAAATGTTGAGAGGAACTCGAAACATGTCAACCTTGGTTTTGAGAATCTCTCCCGGAGTTTGAGAGATTTGGACGTGAAAGGGTACCAGTCTTGTCGGGGATTGGGAACCCTTCGCCAGAATGTCCAAAGT